>NC_071539.1:24364442-24694673 GCF_026979565.1 Vidua chalybeata
CTCCCTGGCAGGAGGCTGTAGGGAGATGAGGCCAGTCTCTTCTGCCACATCTGCAGTGAGAGGACCAGAGGAAATGGCTTTAAGCTGAGGCGGGAGAATCTGATTAAATATTATAAACATATTTTTCCCTGTTCAGGAGGCCAGGCATCAGAACAGGTTGCCAGGGAAGTGGTGGAGTGCCCACCCTGGAGGTGCTCAACAGGCGTCTACACCTGGGGCTGGGTGATGTGGTTTAGTGGCTTAGGGGTGCAGTGGCAGTGCGTGGATGGTTGGACCGGATGATCTGAAAGGTCTCTTCCAACCCTGGTGGCTCTGTGACACCAATAATGACCAAAAGCACCGTGAACAATAAAACGAGGAAATGACCAAAACGTGAGGCGGGCTCGGCAGCGCTCTCGGTCCTCCGCGGCGGCAGGGGGCGCTGCGGCGCCGCGGCGCGGACGGAAGCGCGGGCGGGAGGGCCGGGCCGGTGCGACGCCGTGAGCGCGGGGCGGGGGGGACGGGCCGGGCGAGCCGGGGCCGCGCCGCCTCTGCCGCAGCCGCAGCGCCGGAGCCGAGAGCCGCCAGCGGGCGGGCGGGGCCCGCCGGACGCACAGGTACTGGGGCAGCCGGGGCTGCGGGGAGGCGAAAGCCGTGGGCATTGTCCGGCGTGGGGCCGGGCCGTGCCCTGCGGGCCGCGGGTAGCGCGGCCCGGCCGGTGCCCGCCGCGCTCCGGGCCCGTTTGTCCGCTCGGCGCCGGGAAGGACCGGCCGAGTCCCGCCGGGCTGGGCAGAGGGCAGGTCCGCGGATAGCAGCCGCTGCTCCGGGGGTGCCGTGCGGCACAGCCGGGCAGCCCGAGGGGAAGGGCACGGCCGGGGCTGCACTTCCCGTGCGGCAGCGCCCCGGTCCCCGAGCTGCTCAAACATCGGGCCGGGGAACGATCAACGCAAAGCCGCGGACGGCTCGGCCCGGAGCGAACCGCAGCGCTCGGGCCGCTCCCGAGGAGGGCGGAGGGGCAGCGCCTGTCCCGTCCCAGGGCCGGCCGGGCCGGGGGCGCTGCCGGCGACCACCGCTCTTTGTTCCGGCCCTGGCCGCTCGGAGCAGCCGGAGGTGCGGGGCCGGCACTGCCTTACGCGGCCTCTCGGGGTCCGGCTCCGGGGCCTCTTCCTACAATTGTTGTTCCTGCGGGTAGCCCCGATAGGCCTCCGCAGCAGTAGCTGTGCGGGAGCGCTGCTCAGAGCCTGTTTTCTTTGCAGACTGCTCCACAGACAGCTAACGCAGCGTGATCTCTTTGCTCCGTAGGATAAGAAAAGTTTTATCATTGTTTTTTTTTTCCCTGCAAATCGGTGGAATGCCGCCGGTACTGAAACTAGGATGTATCCGGTTTTGGTATTTTAAATTTTTTTAAAATTTTAATTTCTGGTGAGGGATCGTGTAGGTGCCCAGGATTTATTTAAAACCTATATGCTGTCTTGTGGGAATGGTGTGATTTAATTTGCATGATGAGTCAAAGATTAAATTACATGACCTAGGCTCTTCAGTTTCAGTAAGGCAAATAACAATGCGTGGAAGAACAGTTTCAGTGTAGATCAGAAATTAAATTTGATTAACATCAAAATGTTGTAAAGTTTTGTCTGCACGTGGGTTTTTTTTTTAAACTTACCTGTCAGAAACTCTTAATTCAAGATCCTTAGCAGTGTGGTTTATCAGGAAGTGTGTCTTCCTTTTTAACACCTAGAGCTCATGTAGTCAGAGGAAATTTAACATCCTGAGCTTGCACCTTGGTATCAAAGCTTTTAAATAATAGCTTTTTACTGTTTAAAACACTGTGTACCTTTAATTGATAGCTGTTACCTAATACCTGTTGATGTGGCACATGCCTTTAACTGCAGAAGAAGAAAAAGGCCACAAAATATTTTGTGAGGTAGAATAAGCTATTCTGGGCTCAGGAGTAAGTTGATTTTTTGTTGTTTTCAGTTGTCCTGTAGAAGTTGGCACATAAGGTGATCTGTAAGTGGCATGATGGTGCCTTGATTGGTTTCTGCCTGCCGTGGACTGGCTGTTGTAAGAATATTGTATTTCACAGTTAACTTCATGGTGTTTGTGTGGTGTGAGAAACGATTGGGTCAGCCAGCTAGGATGCACTTGTCTTAAATTTATTTGTATTTGATGTGGATCTCATTACTAGTGTAACATACCTGTTGTTGGGGCTTTCCTTGGTCAGACAGAAGCACCTTGGGACAGGAGGAGGTCGTGCCTGGTGGTGTTGGGACCAAGCAGGATAGTCATAGAATGTGAGTTTGTAAATATGGACTAGCATGCTGCTGAGTTTCTCTGAATGCTGATAGCATCGATTTTTTTCTCTTAAGTTTAATGACATTCTCTTCTTTATGTTGACACAAAGTTCTGAAATTTTGATGTGTTTTGTGTGCATTGCGTAAAACAGAATTTATATTTGTAAAAATATGTGTTTACAAATAAAAGCAGTGGTTGAGTAATACTTTGTGACAGTATGTCTTTGAGAGATAATTATACTCTTTGGGTATTATCAAGCCCAGACAAATGTATATTCCCAGTGGGGCGTGATAATATTAAAACTGCGCCTCTTGGAATTCCTTGATTGGCTTACTCAGGAGGGAATGGTGTCTATTTTTTGCATTCTGTCGTGTAGCTCTTATTAATTAATGGCTGGTAGTTGAATGAGACTTGACTGTTGCCTGTATGTGCTGCACTTCCTAAGGTTTTTTATGGCATTTTGGTGAATATGAGAATTACTGGCCAGTGTCTTCCCTTCTGAATAATTTCTTTGTTCAGTTTTTGCGGATTTTTTACATTAATTGTTTGCAGCCTATTTTTTTGTGTAAAATACTTCTGAAAGCTGATAATCTCTGTATGTGCTTTAGAGGCTTTAGACACTTGCTAAAATAATGCTTTTTTGTGGAGTTTCAGAAATAGCTGGTGCTGCTTGGAAGCAGGGGGCAGGAAGAAGCCTGGTGGCCTTTTGAATTCCCTTCTGGCCCTGCTTTTCTGTACTTGTGACACTGTGTAATATGGTTTAATTACAAGAGCAGCTATTAAAGTATGATTATCTTAGTCTAATTGGAGGCATCTTGCAGTTACCTATCAAAAATAAGATTTGACTCATCTGCTCCTTCAAAATTAATAGTTCCATAACAGCCTGCAGCTATTTATGTAAATAATGTGCAAAGCAAAAATGTGAGTTGAATGTTTTTCAAACATTATCACTTCTGCATTGTACAGTTGAAATTTTGTATGTTTAACTCTCTCTGCCCATGTTTTCTCTCAATACCATGCTTCTGGCACCACGAGGTGCAGAGGTGTGAGCCAAAGGGAAGCTGCATGTCTGCAGTGAGAAGGTGAAACTTTATGCCGAAATCCTCCCCACCCCCCAAGTGCAAACACAAAGGTTAAATTAGAAGATGAGGCTGTCTTGAATTATTTTAAAGGACTTGAGCTGGGCTGTTAAATGCACGATCAGGAGTACCTAAGGCTTACACTGGTGTCATGTGAGTTTGGGCTTTCTTTAGCCTGAGCAGAGTTATGTGCTTTCCTTATTGCACCTTGTGATAAAATAACACATTTGTTTGCCCCTATTTAAATACTCCTTATAAAGGCTTGAATTCAGGATTGATCCAAGCTCGAAGCAGTCAAAATTCAGTGTGTTTACAGGAATAACTGTGGTTGTTCCTCAACAGCCTTCGTGGCCTCTTTTTTTCAGACAGTGTTAATTTAGGAAGTAAATGGCTTAGGTTTAAATAAACAACTGCAATTTGCTTTCTAACTCCTTTGGTCTGAGCATTCTAGCTATGCTTGATTTAATCAAAAGACACTACAAAAAGTTCCTGACTGTTGGCTTCAAATTCGGTAAAAGGAAGCAAATATTAACAATATGCACAAGGGCATAAAATTCTGGGGGATATTACTGAATGTTGTAGCTAATCTTTCTGTTTATTGAAATTCTGCTACTTGTAGTTAAATTCCAAGTTCCTTTCTAAAGATCCATTTCCTCTGTAATCCTTCCCTCCCCTTCAAACACTCAGAGAATTCTTCACCAGAAAGTTAAATATAGCAAGACGGTTCAAAATCTGGCAAGGTATAATTAGTAGAGAACTGTAGTATTAGTGTAAGATGTTTTTCTAAGTTCACAAACATCTTTGGATGAAGGTATTTTTGAGTTACTACATAGATGTTTAAAACATTGGATATTTTAAAACATTCTGGTATACTGCCAAGTGTGGGAAATGGCTGCATCAGTGAAAAATTACTCTGTGCTGCTTTTGATCCTTGCCCTGTTGTGTATTTTTTAAGTCAGTCTTTATTGATAACAAATTGTTTTTTCTGACTAAGAGAATGTAACAAATTGTTTTAACTGCAAACCCTGCAAGATTTGAAACATGAGACTTAAAAATAGCTAAGATAGAACTTGGCTATAAATTAAAGAGAATTAATTTGTCAGCTTTTCAGGGAGTTGAATGTATGTGACTGTGAGAACAGTACTTATGTTCAGTCACTCATGTGTGAAATGCCTTATCTCCTTTGAAGTTTATCTGTGTTAAAACACAGAATGAAAAAATGGAGAAGTGTTTCCAGAAATGTGGAATGCGTGATCTTTTTCTGGCTGCTGAAGCTGCCCAGGCAAACAGCTTGACATCTCAAGAAACACCTTTCTGAATAGCTTTCATTGTTTTATTTACTGACTTTTGAGTGAAGCATGGCAGTGCATAGATTTGGGAGGAAAGGCTGCTGCACAGAGTTGTAGAAGGTCCCTCTGACACCCCAGCTGGCTTTTGCAGCCAGTGTTGCTTCGACTGTGCAACTTTCTCTGTCGTTTTTTCTTTACCTTCTGGCCAAGTGTACCTGGGAAGCTCCTCATGGGTAGATATATTTTTCAAAATATTCATTCAGAGCCACAGCAGCTTCTCAGCTCATCTGCTGAGGAGCTTGCTTTGAGAAAAAGTCTGTAGACACCGAGTTGTGAGTGACAGCCTGTATGGAGTGGTAGATGTGTTTGCTGATCACACCCATTCAGAGCATCCTGCTGCAGTGGAGCTCTGAGCTCTTCCCCTGGCTAAGCAGTTTCAGGAGGTTTTGCTACACTTGTAGAAATGAGGCAAACGTTATTGGTCATTATATTTTACTTTTGACTGTTACATGTGAAGATACTGCTCTGGCAGATGATACTCCTTTTAAGAGATATCAGAAAATTTAATTTTTTTTGTTTTGTTTTGATGTATTGCAATAATTTATAAAATAAACCACTAAATTAACTATCACATAACATTATGGCTTTATTGAATATCATGTACAGACAAAAAATAAGCACAAGTAAAGTCTGTTCACAGAGATGCAAAATTTTAGCAAAGAAAATGTGAGGGTTTTATTGTAAAAGAGACCTTAGTGATGCAGACATGCACTGAGTGTAACACAGGGATGCCTGAGAAGTCTCGCTCCCACACGATTTATGAATGCCTGGCTCTTCTAACCTGTCACACCTGCTATTCAAGTCCCAGGTTTCTTCTGACTGGAGTTTGGTAGTAATGGAGAAATTTCTCAGGAGAATTTAAAGAGATAACCTTGGAGGAGGTCACTTGAGGCATGATTCTTGATAAAGACTTTGTATATGCTTGGTACTATATTCGACAAATGTTGAGAAAGCAAAGTTAATCTCTCAAAATTTAGCACATATCCCAAACCTTGCTTTGCTGATACTGATTTGGTACAAAAACCTTATGTGGTTGTTTCCAGGTTTTTTCAGCTCGGTGCACATAACATCCTTTGAATGTACTTTTTTAGTAGCAGTGTATTTGTTTTTTTGCTTTACTGCAAAAGAAGACAGGAGGATCCAGGTCCTTGGGGGTTTTTCTTTGGTTCACAGATACTCAGGACAGTACATTTCAGAGTGTTCTTCAGCAGCACGGTGCTTCTCCCCGCTTTTTCCAGGGAATGATGCTTAAGCACAGAGAATTTCCTCCTCTCTTTGAGTGTGTGACTGTTGTGCACCTTGTCTGGAGGAGCACTTGAGAAACACACACTTCCTAAACGTTTTTCCAGTGACACCCATTTGTGATGTGAAATACAGTTGCCTAAACATAGCTATCTGGTTGTATTTTAGGTACTCCAAGGCACCTGCCCTAGAGGTTTGTGATTTTCTGAAAGGGCGGTTGGAGACCAGCTGTGCTGTTAGAGAGCATTCACAGTGGTGTTGGTCCATCAGGCACCTGAAGTGGTGCTGTGATACTGGTTGTTAGCCTTCAAATCTCATTCTGGCCTTCCTGAAGAGGACAAACACTCAGGCAGTAACCATGTTATAGGCACCCGGGTTATGTGTTGCCTAAGGAGAAAGGAAGATTTGGGATCAAGTTCTGCTGCCCAAGTCTTGTCCAAGAAACCTGGTTTTGCTGCCCTCTGCCTTGTTGCCTGCTTCCCAGCTTTAAAAAAGTAAAAGTTCCTATGGAAATTTTCATTTTGTAGTCTAGTTTATCAGTGGAATGAGTGAAGGCTTCTCTTAAGAAAGTACAACTGAGGAAAACTAAAATAATCAAGAGAATTGGAAAACCTTAAATTAAGTGTTGGCTGTTGGATTTGAGAGTTCAAATATGAACCTGAGAAGTTCAGCTTGTCTTAAAATATGATTGAAAGCAAACACAAGCTCCAGTCAGAAGGGCAAATAGTCTTTTTCCATGCATTACAGAGGTAATGATTGACAGCAAAGACAGCTTCTTGAAAACAGTATATGTTGGCTAAACAAGCGCTGTTCTGGAGGTGATTATTTAGATTTGTAATCTCTAAGAAAAGCAGTAGATTTGACTCATCAGAATTGACTAACATAGTTCCGTTTTATGTCTGTAATTGACATTGAGCAATATCCCAACTCTACTGACTCTGTAATAGGGTGGAGCTGGAGTAAACAGTTTCTCTCTGAGGAGCTGCATCCATTCACAGAGCATTTTGGGCAGAGTCCTGGCACAGCTGTGCTGTCTGACTGGTGTTACCCTTAACTTGTGTCATGGTGACAGGTTTAACATCATTAGATCCAAAAGAGCCTCTTCATTACAGGGTTATGGAATATTTTCCCCAAAAGTCACAAAAACTTCAGGGCATTTGTGCATGCTGACAAACGTATGAATGTATTTAAGTTTTAAATTCTCTGAGAGAATTGCATGCTAATTTTCTTCATTCTTTTAACCTGGAAAAAACAAACAGACTTCAAGTCCCCAGCTTCTTAATTTGTGACTGTAGTTATTATTTCCTGCCTGTATATAGATTTTTTTTTCTCCCAGAAAGAGAAATAAACGGTGTAGTGAGTTTTCCTTCTTGCTTGAGAACTTACATGTGTGTGTTGATATGTAAAAAAAATGTTAACAGCCATTTGGGGCTGGATTTATAGTTAACATCCAACAAAGATTGTTTAGATTTTTGCTTTGAGGCTGACCATGCAAGGTTCTTTGCCTCCCTTAGGAATTGTACTGGGTAGGGTCTCAGAGTTGTTGGAGTCTGAGTAACTCTGCTCTCCCTTTAGCACTGTCAGTCACTCCTCGTGTTGATGCAGGTTGAGGATTTAACACTATCAAATCTAGGAAGAAATGTCAAATCTGTGTTTCAGAAGTAGTTGTTCTTGAGCTCTTTAGTGAACAAGGAGAATGATTGTTGGCCAGAAATACAGAAGCTTTTCTCTCGAAATAGGCTATTTTTAACTTTCAGAATTACTAGCAAGCATTCAGAAATGTTAGTAAGCACAACAGAAGTTTCTACACCTTGTCTTGTATTCATTATGGTACTCTCACTTCCAGTGTTGTGGATTGATGCCTCTGAGATTTATACCAAAACTCAGAAAATCCAGACTTTGAGCAAGTCCCTAAATTAATAACCAAGCTAAACTAATTTCAAAATGACTGTGAAGGGAAAATTAAAATCTATATTTTAGGAGCTAAAAGGGATAGTTTGAAAATCCATGAATTAACAGTGTCTCTCACACTGTTTATTTAAATCTTATTTGACTTAGTAGCAAAGAATTATTTTAATAGATTTCAGTACGTCTGAATTCTGTGAAATCCCCTTACTTACCTCTCTTTCTAATAGATGGTTGGTCAGATTCCAAAATTGTCACTGCATGCCTTTTATTTTTGTAATTTCTGGGGAATGTAAAGGTTGCATTACAGTTTATGGGCTGCATCACAAGCAGTGAGGGCAGCAGGGCCAGGGAGGGAGTTTTGATTTCTTGATATCCTTTTATTTAAGACCTTGTTTCATTGAAGCCTCTTAGTGATACAGAAAGTGATGATATTGTACTGTTGTACTCTTATTTAAGTAATTTTTGTAATCCCTAATTCAATAAAATTATGTTAAGCTGGTGCACCAATTAATAATTTCAAGGGTTGTGGGGTTTTTGTTTTGTTTTTCCACATAGCCCTAAGGATACTGACAGGTTACTGGCATAGCTGAAATAAGTAAAAATGCACAGTGTTAGTTGTATAGGTATCAGCTAAAATGCAAGTAGTCCCACCCAAGCTTGGTGTCAGCCCTTTAGAAGAACTGCTGTCCTGCAGAATGATTTTTTTCAGTCATTTCAGGTATGATGTGTGATCATTCCTTGGGTAAACTTATAGAGATGGAAACTTCTTTTGTAGTGTTCAAGTTTGTCTTGGTAGCACTGCACAGTAATTGCATTAGAGGAAAAGTGGGAGTTCTTCTTTTAGTATTGTGAAACAATTTGATAGTTCCCTTTTCCAGTCCAGCTCTTCTTAGCAGATTAATTAAGGGAACCGTTCCTCAGAGGTGCTTCCCACCATGTTAGTTGGCCTAATATTAGTCACATCTTGTTCCAAACTTTGTTTTTCACATGCTGTCTGCAGCCAGGTAGCTCTCAGCCAGTTTTTCATCGGTGTTTGTCTGTGTGTGTCAGGGCAGGTGCTGACTCCTTTATGGACAGATCAACAGTGCTGGTTTGTCACATTTGTGAACCCTCAGGGCTCTTCTGCCTTGGAGAGTCCTATCTACAGCAGCTATTGCGAGTTGCTTTGAAGTCCAATCAGTTGGGAAGACTTTATTTTGGAAGGGTGTCTTTCTGCTGTGTGATTCCCTCCAGCCTCCTTCTTCTTTAAATGTAAACATGCTTTCGGAAACTTTTGGTCAACAGCAAGCAGGAACTGTAAGGTACTATCTTGTGAGTTTTGGCTGGAATAAATTTAGATGTTAAACTTTTTATGAAGACTTTTAACCTGTCTATTCCAAGGTTGTCCTTTTCTTGTATTTGTTACTCTCATGGAAGCAGAGGTTTGCTTAGCATGATGTGGTCTGCCTGGAAAGAGAACTCAAGTGTCCCCAAAAAGAGGAAGACAGATGAAAAGTAGTATGTATCAGCACAGACATCTGACACATTGTTTATCTTCTGTTTTCACTAATATACAATAACTTCGAGTAACTGAAACTCTCAGGTGGTGTCAGGAGGGAAAAGGATTTTGCCCTGGGTTTTTCAAGAATGGCTGGCTTTTCAGAGTGCATATGCATAAGTATCCTGCTGTAACATAGATCTTTGGACTGGTGTCTTGTGAGTCATCAGGAGGACTCTTAATAAGGTTGCCATGGCAAGAGCTTGAGCACATTTTGGGAGCAATCTAGATAATTCCCCCTTTTTGATTCCTGTGCTGCAGAGCATTTCATAACATGAAGTGGAGTTAATGGGTTAGCTGAAACTCTTGTCCCTCTGCCTCAAAATCTATAAAATACAATGTCACGGTGTTAAATGTTGTGACTCTCACCTCATCTCTCCTGAAGCTTTGTGACTTGGATAGCTCTCTTAATCCTGGGATGCATCACCTCTGCCATTAAATATATCTTTCTATGCTCTGTGTTGCCCCAAAGGAGCACACCTATCTTGGCAGTTGAGATGTGGTGCGGTTTACGTATCAGGCACTGAATTCCATTAGTGACTTTGAAGACTTAGACCAAGCATTTAAACTGGCAAAAGAAAGAGAGGTGATTTAGGGGAACTGTGCAAAATACACTTTCTTATAGCCACTTAAGGTATATTGTGATGTTGAAATTACTTATGTGAAATTTCTGTATTACAATGGCTGGTTCTTTTCTTGGAAGAACAAAGTGAATTATCCTTTAAGATCTAGTTTTTTTTTTTTGTTTGCTTGTGTATTATTTTGGCACAAAAACTGGTCGCTTATTCAGTAATGGTTTGTTGTTTAGTTTTAAAGGGAGATAATTTTATCATAGAATAATTGAATGGTTTGGTTTGGTAAAACACCTTAAAGACTGTCCTGCTCCAGCCCTTCTGCCATGGGCAGGGACATCTTTCACCAGACCAGGTTGCTCAGAGCCCCATCCATCCTGGCCTTGGACACTTCCAGGGATGGGGCATCTACAGCTTCTCTGGGCAGCCTGTGCCAAGGCCTCTCCACCCTCACAGGGAAGAGTTAATTCCTGATATCTAATCCAACCCTGACTGCTCTCAGTTTGAAGCCATTCCCCCTTGTCAGAAGCCCTTCTACAGCTCTCTTGTAGCCCCTTTGGGGACTGGAAGGTACTTTAAGGTGTCCCCAGAGCCTTCTCTTCTCCAGGCTGAAAGCCCCAGCTCTATCCTCCTGTCTCCATTGCAGAGGTGCTCCAGCCCCCTGATCATCATTTCAGCCTCCTCTGGACTGACTGTAGCCCCTCATATGCTCGGGGCCCAGAGCTGTGTGCAGCACTGCAGGTGGGGTCTCACCAGGGTGGAGCAGAGGGGCACAATCCCCTCCCTCACCCTGCTGGCCACTCTGCTTGTGATGCAGCCCAGGATGTGGGTGGCTTTCTGGGCTACAGTGCACATTGCCATGTCATGTTGAGCTTCCCACCAGTCACCACCCTCGAGTCCTTCTGGGCAGGGATGCTCTCAATCCATTCTCTGCCCAGGCTGTGGTCGTGCTCGGGATTGCCCTGTCCCTCAGGCAGGCTCTTGCAGTTGCTGTGCTCCCTGAGCTTCAGAAGGTCTGCGCGGGCCCACGTCTCACCCTGTGCAGACCCTGTGGATGGCATCCCTTCCCTGCAGTGTGCTGGCTGCACCACACAGCCTGGTGTGATCAGCAGCCCTTGCTGAGGCTGCTCAATCCCACACTTCTGAACAGTGCCAGTCCACTTGTGACCCCTGGGGAACACCACTCCTTGTGGGGGATAATACATTATCAAAGTGTCTCTCTTTCCTGAACCCTGGATATCAGGCTGGATTTTAGCCAGCTGCCTCTCATGAGTTCATTTCTCACTTTGGTGTCTTGGTACCAATGAGATAGATGTGCACCTGAATATCACAGATATGTTGTGGCCTGTAATGCATTGATTTTTTTTTTTTTTATTTTGTCTTTCAAGTGATGCCCATGAAATCTTGCTCTTGAGTAATTAGGGGGAAAGTTTCTCCTGACGATCCTCTGATTTTGCTGTTCCTTTTGCCACACTGTCCTTGGTACAGTATACCCATGAGGAATCAGGGAGTTCTGTCTGAGGATGAGCTGTGTGAGAATTCTGCATTAAAAGGCACCTCCACACAGCTAACTTGGGAAAATTGGACACTTGATTGATGCTGTACTGATCCTGGCTGGCAGTGTGAAGGAAGGAGCACTCTTTATAAAAGTACTTAACCAGTAAAGCCCTGGCACTAGGGCAACTAAAGCCCTAGTTGCAGTTATCATGGTCAGAGGTTGTGGTTTTTACTAATCTAAGCTGTATCTGCACTAGTAGGATTTGCTAGCAGAGCTGTGTCCACAGCTTTGTACTGTCATCAGAACTGTCTTCTAAGTGCCAGGGACCATGGCAAAAAAACCAGCGAGACAGAAAGCAGATTTGTCAGGTGGATAATGACGTGTGGATCAGCACAGACATTGCCTGTGCTTCAGCTCCTAGTACTAGGTAAGAGATAATTCAAGGGAAAAAGCCCTGAACAACTCTTTCCTTTACTGAATGAGGATGCAATGAACTAGAGGGAAAAGATTGCGAGTAATGGTGGTGTCATGATTCTCAGTCATTTATTGATTGCCCTCTCCTGCTTTCTCTGTGAGTCAGTACATAACTCCCATAGGTTATTTAACAGGAACTCCCTTTTGTAGAGGATATATGGATCATTGGATCATGCACCAAATTGTCTTGGTTTTGTGTGGCGAGAATCAGCTCAGATTCAAGAGAATTGATCTCCCAGTGATTTACATTTTAATCTCTGTGTCACACTAGTGAGACCTCGAGTTGAGGTGACAGTGGCAGAATGGAGGAGTCAGCTGAGGTTGCAGCCACCCCTGTGGACTGTGACCAGCTCTTTGCAGTACAGCTTCCTGTGCTTGTTGGGTTTCAGTTTCAGCCCTGCTTCTGCCCAGCTGATGCACAAAAGTGAGCCCAAGTAGTTAAGCTATGCTTGATTGCCTGTCATCCCAGCTGGTTTGTAAAGCTTATGGAGCTGAGGTGAACTCCACAGTAGTCTAACATAAAGAGTCTTATTGTGAGCTCCCAAATGGATTATTTTGGAAGGGGAGCCTTCTCACGCAGAGTGTGGCGAAGCAGAGATGGATGGAGTTCGTTCCGTGCTGCCTATGGCAGGGGCCAGTAGTAATCACTATGGGAGGAGGGATACTCCTTGGTGTGTCTTCCCAGTTCCTAAATCAGAGGTTTTAGGATGTTCCCCAGCTATGTCAAGGTCACTGTTTTACTGGTTTTACTGCTCATACATAATGTTAGTGCTTTAATATTGTTGTTGTTTAAGTGATCTTATTTTGTAGGTTATGTTTGCTAAAAATGTGTTGATCTTAAGGTAAATTAGATGAAGAGTTATGTTGTGTTAAATTTTAATAAACCTGGGTTGAGCATTAGAAGTTACTAGCAGGCCACAGAATATGGTCTCCAAAGAAAGTAAAGAAACCATGGGAAAAATATTGTTGAATTTCTTTAAAGGTAATTTTAAAAGTGATACACTTCTTACTGAAATTGTATTTCAGTAAATACTTTATTAATTATGATTTTTTTTTCCCTTAGCTTTGTTACTTCCTGAGAGGTGGTTGTAGTCATGTGGGGTTTGGTCTCTTTCTCCAAGCAGCGACTGACAGAACGAGAAAACACAGTCTCAAGCTGTGTCAGGGGAAATATAGGTTGGATATTAGGAATACGTTTTTACTGAAATAGTGATAAAGTACTGGAATTGTCTGCCC
This sequence comes from Vidua chalybeata, assembly GCF_026979565.1. Classification (NCBI taxonomy): domain Eukaryota; kingdom Metazoa; phylum Chordata; class Aves; order Passeriformes; family Viduidae; genus Vidua; species Vidua chalybeata. The sequence goes on from NC_071539.1 coordinate 24,377,612, forward strand.
AGGGAGGTGGTGGAGTCACCATCCCTGCACGTGTTTAACAAAGCCTGGATGTGGCACTGGCACCTGTGGCACTGGGTGCCAGGGTTCAGTTGAGGTGTTGCGGCTGGGTTGGACTCGATGATCTTGAAGATCTCTTCCAAGCTGGTCATTCTGTGAATTCTGTGAATTTGTGCTGCTAGAGAATGGCTTCACTGAGTGTAGGTTTTTGTTTGAGAGAATATCCTCTAAAGAAAATAAAATTGTGCCTTAGAGGATTGTGGCTGGAGCAGCCCCAGACCAGTTCTTGCAGATTAATTGTTCCCAACTTGTATTCGAAACAAAACACTGAAAGCGAACGTGCGCTTCCCTTGTGCTGGCACTTGGGATTCTCACCCTCCTTCCTTATGTGGCCAACTCATGTTAAAGTGATGTTTTCCCCCTGCCTGTTGCACCAGGTTTCTGGTTCGGGCTCGGTGCTGATGTTGTGGTTGGTGCTGATGTTGTGTGCTGTGCTGGTTTCCAGTCCTTCACCTGGGGGGTTTTGCACACTCAGCTGATTTGAGTTACTGGAACGTGTGAACTCTAGGCCATATTTTACACTGAGAAATAAATCAGAAAGGAAGCTGCAGTGTCCTTCTGCCTCCCCTTTTGCCATTACTTCACTCCCAAAATTGACCATTAGATGTATATCAGAAAATCTGGTACAAAGAGAACCTCTGGAAAGGAATGGGAATAATATATGCAAAAGACTAGAAATAGTTACAAAGGAGATTCTTGCTTTGCATTTTTGCTTCCAAGGGTGGGTAGAATGGTGCGTACAGAATTGCAGCATTTTTTGTCATGGAACAAATATTCTGGAGTTTGTGATGATGCAGTACGGGCAACTGAGCCAACAGAGGATTGACTGGATACCAGTCAGGTATCCAGAGAAAATTGTTTCAGCTTCTGCCTGGGCAGACATGGGCATATTGTCTGACAACTTTTCTTGAAGCTTCAGGTAAGTTCTTTGGTTTTTTGTGCACAGTGTGCTAGAGACAGTAATTGCTTTTTGTGATGGTAGAATTATTATTGTTTTTATTAATTTTTAAATATACTTCCCAAGGAATGGGTGAGGCATTCACATGCCTGTCTGTATACCATATTGCAATACAGCAGTCAGGTTTGTGGGGAAATGGATGGGTGGGGTAACTCCAAACAGCACACCAGGGAAAGAAGCTGAGTCATAAGATTTCCTTCAACATGGAGTGGAGACAGGCTGGGATCTCACATTCTAAGCTTTAGTATTAACAAGCTTTTCTGCTTATGCTGGGTCTCTGAAATCCCTTAAAAGCAGCAGTACTATTTAAAATCAGTTTCTACTTAATGTTGCTGTAGCTGTGTTAAACTGCAATTTCTATAACAATGTCCAAGTCACAGAGTATAATGTGGTTTTAGGGGGCTGCAGTGAGCTGGTGGAGCCCAATGGCAGTGGCTGCCCTTTTCTTTTTCCAGCATGGTGCAGGTGTCTGCTGGAGAAGGAGGCTCTTGAAGAGGCAGAAGGATCAGAAAATTAATTGAATGGCAAGAGAGAAGCCTGCTTAATGAAAGGAATCAGATGGCATTTGGTGCTAAAGAAACAAGCAGGGCTATGAACTGCCAGAGTTTTTTAATTGTTTGGAAATATTCAGAAAGTAAGAAGCTATGTCACATTATTAATTTAATGTTTATCTAGAAATTTATTTTCCAATATTACCCTTTTTTTTCTGAATCCATTAAATTAATTTTTTTGTTCACTTCACTGTTCTCTCTGTTACCAGGAGGGAGTTTTTTTCTTCATGATTTTCATTTTTCCCTGAATTAAGTTGCTGTTTTTAAAGAGGGGATTTTTTTCCGTTTTAATCTTTAAGTGGGTCACACTACAAATAATTCTGTGATGCAGAGTTGTGAAACTGCTTTTGAATCACATTAAAGCTTTTGTGTGCTGCAGACTTGATGGAATAAGTTAGTAATGAGTTTTAAGAAAGATGCTAGTGTTCTGTGCTGGGTGGGACATGCCAAGTATGAGATGAACATGCCTGTCCTTCAAGAAAACTTGTATGTATGAATTAAATTCCTCACAAAATTATCACAACAGATCCAAAGCTCATTGGTGTAATTCTTCTATCAACATTTTAAAGTTATGTTGAAAGAAATACTGAAAAAGTATGTGGAAGTATTTAGAGGATAGCAAAATTGCCTATACTGTAAAATTTTGCCAGTAATTGCCATCTACAAGCAGAGCCATGCTCTGCCATGGAAAGCCATGGCTACAGTGAACAATTCATGCTGGAGCCCTGAACTACATTGTGGTGTGGCTCCTGCTCTTTATCAGTCTCATTTCCTTTGTGATAGGAAAGTTTTTCAGGTGAGCTTGTGTTAATAAACTCTGCTACTTAGACACATATTTTGGAGGAGAGGCTGTTGTGTTTCAGTTTGTTTAACATATCCAAAAGAAAAGAAAAGAACTGCTTTGGTACAATATTGAAGCTCTAGAAAATCTTCTAATCTAGTGGGAAACCATATATATATCCAGAATGAGGATACTGAAAGATGTAGTAGAACACAGCACATGAAAAATGTGCAAGAATGTTTTAATGAGGAATGTGAGTCCGAAGAAATGATGGATGCTGCCCTGGGTCACTGCACTTATGCAGTCAGAAGTAGTAAGGCCTTTCAGGAATTTGTGCTGTAGGCAGGAATTTGCAGTGATGAGCTGGCAGCAATATTCCAGATGCTTCCCAGTGGCACCTGGCTGCTGTCCTGCCGTGCTGCTGCACATGTCTGGGACAAAGCACACTCACAGAAAGTACAGGCAGGAACTTCAGCTGCCTAAATACTCTGATAGCTGGTAACATTTCATAATCTTGTACAAGAGGCTTGAATAGCTAATAAGGTGTCGCTTCCGGCTTTGAAGTACTCATATTTTTTTTCCCAATGAGCATGGTAGCTTGCATAAAAAATGGTTCTTGGATCAAAGGCATGGCTGTCAGTCTTCCTTTGGGATGCTGTGCATGTATGAGAGTGAGACAGTGCTTTTAAAAATGCATAATTTCTTGATCTGTTCCTGGTTTTATCATTCCAACCAGACTTCACAGTGGTGAATTCTAGCTGAGCTAACAGCCCCTTGTAGCCGTTACACCTCAAGAAAACTGATTTATGTTATTGTTTTCTATACCAGCTTAATGATCCCTTTTAATCAAGAAGCATGCAGCAGTGAGTTCTGAGGGAAATCAGGTCTGTCAAGACAAACATAAGCTTGCTGCATTATATTTTTTTAATAACAACATGTCCCTTTTTAGCAAGATGCAACATGTTGCGTCTGTAATAGGCTGATAAATTGTCAATTAAAAATCCACATGCAGCACAGCCCCAGCTGTTTATTGTCAAACTAGGTATTTTGCCTTTGTAGACTCATTAGTTTATTTAAGTGTATTTGCTTAAGCCATTCTCCTATGTGTTTTTAGCACTGTGGAAGGTAATCAACACATGATAGGATTTCAGGATAGAAGATAGCAGCTTCCCTCTACCTGGAGGAGGAGGGGAAGCTGCTGTGCCCTTCCCTCCTGACTGCCTCAGCCCTCTCCTCCTCCCTTCCGCAGGCTGAGTGTGGCTCACAGCTCAGGGTGCCTTGTACTGGTTTGCCTTAAAAACCTTTCAGAATTTTTATTTATGTCTCACATTTTTGTTGGCTTTGTCTTCTGCCGTTTTGGTCGGTTCAGTCAGCATGCTGGGCACTGGGACAAATATCAGGCTTCTCAAAATAACTGATGGAAAGTGACCTTGCCCCTCAGCCCTGCTGTTGATTTGGCTCCAGCCTCACCACAAAGTGCTCTTTTCTCTTCTGGAGAGATCGGGAGCTGAAGGAGCTGATTGACAACTACTTGCTGCTCAAAGGGATGTTTTTTCCTACATTCCCTACACTACTCATTGTTTATTTTCCTTTTACGTGTTAGTTTTTAGTGGCTTGGTGAGTGGCTCAGCTCATGGATGGGTCAGCATAAAATGGGGAAGGTGGAGCAGAGGGGGAATGGGACCTCCCCATCAGCAGGGGCCAGCTCTGGCTTTGGCTCTTCTGCCCTGGGGAACTTTACTGGTAATTATTTGGCCTTACTAAAATTATGTTGATTTTGTTTGATCTGCAGCAGTTTTCTTCTCATGTGCACATTAACTGGATGTTACATGGGCTCTCTCACTAGGCTTGGACTTTTTTAACATGTGCAGTTGCAGCCAGGAAATAATTGAAGGGGTTTTTCCTCTTCTTTTCCTCATTAGGAGCTTGCAAAAGCAGTCACCTTAAACTCTTGGTGTGTATAAACAAGGCAGAAAGATACAGCTGAGGACTTAATGTAGTGCAATTAAATGGTGAGGGCCATAATAGAGTAAGGATTGAGTTTATTGCACCTGTTTGTTTCACAAAATTGGAAATGTAGGGCTTTTGTACATTAGTTAAGTAGCATTTTGCATGGGGATAGGTGGTGGTTTGCTCTCTGGAGCTGGAATATGTCTGGATACTTAAATAATGCTTTATTTATGGATTATACTTCTGTGCAGAGAAAAAAAGTTTTAACTTTATGTTGTGGTAAATTCATGGTATGTCTAAAGTAAAAAGGCTTGAATTTGTGTCCTTGCTTTTGGTGCTGGTATGGCTTTCCAGTTAATTTAATCCCTTTCCCTTCTTCCCTTTAGAAGTCTGTGCTGGTGAGACTTTGGTGCCACAGATTCACTTGTCTGTGGAGTAACTCTGCACATCTTAGTGCAGTCAGGAGTGTAATTGTACCATTTCTTGTACCTATATTGTTCTGAAAATAGTAATGCAGGCATCTCACAGTAACAAAAACTTACTTCCTACAACAGAAAAAAACACTTCTTATAGTAAGTTATCAGGGTTTAAATGGTGGCACACACTTCTGTTATAGAGGTAGCATATTTTCTGACCCTTCAAATAAAAAAAGCTCAGCTACATGACAGACCATATTCCAGGCTACTGTATCTATTCTTTAGAGAATTTAAATTAATGAAAGGAAAGGAATCAGTTCATCACGCTTCTGTATTTGGTCCTGTGGCTTTTTTTTTTCTGCAGGAGGGTTGTCCTCACAGAAAAATGCTGGGTTTTTTTTAATCAGCAGACACTTTAAAATCTTATATATGGAATGCATTAGATTTAAATTGGACATTATTGATTGTGTGGTCAATCCAGTGAACAAAAAAATTACAAAGCCTTATAGATAAAGCAAATTGCATGGATGCCTGGTGCATTGACAGAGCTGGAAGTGATATATTATCTGAAACAGTGGGGCTACTATCTCTGGTTATCACAACAGCCCAAATGTCCCAGAGTGCCCGAGTGTGTCAGTGGAACTTCAGTCTCTGGGTGTTTGGCCATGTGCCATGTTGTTGTTCGATGGTCCATGGCACTGATAACATCACTTCAGATTTCTATTTGTGGCTGTGACCCTGATGCTTTGAGGACCTTAAATTTTGTTACCTTTGGCCTGCTTGAGTACTGGTGAAACAAAATGCATGCCTGAGAAAGCCTGAAGTTTGTAAAATATTGTGCATGGTCTCTTTTAACAAATGGATGAACGTGAGGTTTCTGGGAAGGGAAGATAAAGCAAAACAGCCCAGCAGAGCACAGAGCTGGCCATGTACTTGGAGCAGTTTAACTCTTCAGGAATCATATGATCCTTTGTTTACCCACAGTCAGTGTTTTATCCTGAATTTGCAAGGCAGCCAGGTGCTAGTATTGTGAATCAGTTATCATTTGACATGATGTAAGGCCTATTCTTATTTGCAGAAAATGTCATTAGATGTTGTTCCCTTTTTTTCTTGTGTTGCAGATGTGGGTGGTGGCAGCTCTTTCCGATCCCACACAGATGTTGTCATTGTCTATTGTGCCCAGAGTGCTGCTGCGGGTAGTTTTGCTGGGCTGAAAAAGGAACAGCCTGTCTATGTTCTCCAGCATGAAGTACAGCTTTGAGACAAAGCACTGCTCCCGCTTGCCTTTTTTTTTTTTTTTTTTTTTTTTTTTTGGCAGGATGTGGCACAGGTTTTCACTTAACAGAATTTTGCTTTGGGGTTTGTGGGTTCTTCAGTCTTGCGGCCCCAGATGATGTTCCCAGCAGTGCCATTGCATTCCTTCCAGTAATAAAACTGAAATGGCATAAACAGTGTGTTTACTCCATTTTATATAATAAAAGCAATACCTTGAAGCAAAATGTTATCTTCAGTAATCAAGGATGTAGATTTTCCTTCTTAGTGGTGCTGACAGTTGTTCCTGATTTTTCTAAATTGCTTCTGAGAGGTTCATACAGGAACTTACCTGGAGTGGGAGAAAATATTTAATATGAATGTATGCTAGCAAGCTGTTATTAATTGATTATTTTCTACTAGATATGCCAGTATATAGAGTGAAGCTTGTGTATGACTTGTGTATGCATGTAAGTGTATCTGATTTACACAGAACCTGGAAGGTTTCAGGAATAAATCAAAGCTATAGACTATTGTTAATTTAAAGAAAAAATTGGGCACTGTCTAAAGGCAAATAAAGTTTTGCAAACCTAGACCTTTGGCACATATGAGGTCAGTTGTTTATCAATATCCTATATTTCACTAGCTTTTGTATTATCCTTGTAGTGTTTTAGAATTTAGGAGTAGCATAGTTCTGATCCAGAAATGGAGTGTGCAGAGCTGTTTTCTTTGGTTTGATTTATTTTATTTGTATATTGTTGTCATACCAGATTTTGTGGTTCCATGTGTTTTTGTTCTCTCGGCTGTTTTGATTCCTAGTGGATTTGCTTCTGTTTTAATGCAGAATCCAAAGAGTTAAGACTGGCTTCTCAAGCCACTCCTCTGTTATATGGTATAGCCATCTTCCAGAATGAATAGGCAGAGTAGTTGTTAAATACTGCTGTTATCAGTGATGATATGCAAACATGAAAGAATCCAGATTTGTTTTCAGGGCTCATCTTAATTTGGCAGAAGTAGTAATCAAAGGGAGAGATAAAGAGAACATTTAAAGTTGCTGTGATGCTCGAGGTGTGTCATCTGTGTTGTGGGGAAATGGTGCTTATTTTCACTTTCTCTTTCTAGGAAAAGTGTGAAAATATCTTCATTTTCCTTAAATATTGTTTTAAATACCATTGTATTTTGATTAAATAACAGTCAGTAGCAGTGCTTTTCTTAGCTCTAGGTTTCTATTCCACGCAATGTGATGAAGTTTGAGGCATAAAATTCTCTCATCAAAAGAATGACCCGTGGGCACTTTTTGATCTCTTTTTATCTCCTGCTTTTGTATTTTCAGTGCTACAGCCCCTTCTTTATGCAGATTGTGAATGAGAGATTACTATAATGACACATACTACAAAGTAAATGCAACAGAAAGTCCTTGTGATCTGTTAAAGAATGGAAATGGCTGGTGGAAGGTCTTGTTTCAATCTTCCTGCTGATACTTCTATCTGGAAGCAATCTAATTAAAAACCACCTACCTTATGATTTAAATCAGTTGCAGGCATGGAACTGTGAATGTACGATCTCTGTAACTGCTTACCTGAAATCTCTATTTATGGAAATTTATTTGGCTAAAGATCCAAGTTCTTCTGTTCTTACCCTTTAAATTGTTGCCCTTGGGCCAGCCAAACTTATTTGTTTGAAAAATAAAAATAACTCAAAAATAGCATTACATTGGGATTTTTCATCCCTGATCAAAACTGTTGAGGAAGATCAGGAGTAAGGTTTTGGAGTTCCTGGTGGATGAGCTGGTATTTTAATCAAGGAGCAAAGTGCATTGTGTCAGATAAGAAACTTTAACATGTACTGGTTAGAGTTGACTTGTTACTCACTACGCAGGCACTGCAGGGCCATAAAAATTCAACTTTCAGGGTAATACCCCTTCTTTGGAATGACAGTGTAGGCTCTGCTCTGCCAGCTTCAGCTGTCTTTTTTTGTGTCTAGCAGAAGAAGCACTGTCAGCATTTTTAATGGAGGATTTCCTGTTCTCTTCTGTCTAGATTAGAGTTGTAGAGGTATACTTCATGTAATTCACTTGTAAGTAGGTTTTATTATTGTTTACATGTAGGTGTATGTGTTTAGTAACAGAGGCTTCAGTATGCTCATTTTTATTCCAGTAGTACTTTTCTATTTTGTACACAAAAGAGAATATATATATACATATGTGTGTGTGTGTGTGTGTGTAAAAGTAAATTCGTGTAAATATACAGAAGAATAAATGTATTTAGATTCAAGAGCCAGAAATTTTCAGGGAAGGAAACTTCCTCTTGTAAGACATATTTTATGCTTTTGAGAAAGATACACATCAGGTGTTAGTTTTAATGTTTTCAAGTGCTGTATGTATCCCTGCTAGGTGTCAAATTTTATTTCCCATAAAATGTGTGAGGGTGAGACTGTATTTCAGTATTGTTACAGATCTGAGAATGTCAGGACATGCCAGGTGTGTTGACAGGATCAGGCTGCTGTCTGTAGCCTTGCCTGCTTCGTGTTTGTGGGTCCTGCACTAAGGTGCAGACTTTGGGGTCTGCTTTGCATTTGCAAATTCATTATGGAGTGAATCTGGGTAAAAGCATGTGCCTGGGCAGTCATAGCAGGGCCCTGAGACACGGGGAGCTGTGTGTCAAACATGTCGTGTGAGAAGGTATTTGGCTTGACAGCATTAATTGGAATAATTGATCCTTGTAAGTCCTGCCCATATGGGGCATGTGTGCAGTATGTGGCTTTGGATATAATTAATGTACTCTTTATGCTCCTGAAGCATAAGATGATGATTTTAATATGAGTTCTTTGATTGTGTATCTTGTATTTTAAAAGAAATGGAAATACAAGAATTTAAGTTTGTTGTGGCAAGCTCTAGTTCACCTGTCAAGGATCATTTATTCCATGCATTTTATACCTTTGCTATTCTCTCTTGATCTTTGTGTGTGTTGTTACACAGAGCTCAAGTGTCTATTTTTGATGTACTTTCTTTCTCCTCCTTTTCCAGGTAAAGCAGGTGCCACAGAAGGAAGACCTTGTGGTTTGCAATCATGCCATTCCCCTTTGGCAAGTCGCACAAGTCTCCTGCAGACATAGTGAAAAACCTGAAGGAGAGCATGGCAGTTCTAGAAAAACAAGACATCTCTGACAAAAAGGCAGAAAAGGTACAGTTGTGATGTTCCAGTTGCTAAACTGTATTTGAAAGTGGGGGAAAGGGGGCATTTACAGCTGTTGAAACTGAAACAGTTAGGAATTATTTTGGTGGTTTATACTCTGATAAAGGGTAATTTATGTACCTTTGAACAGGTGTGTGTCCTGTTGGTTGGTTGGCTTACGCCACTGGCAGCTGATAATGATATTTAAGACGATTTGGCACTGTAGGACATTGCATTGTTTTAATAAGCAGCTCGCAGCTGTACAGTGTTCTGGTGCTTGTGACCACCACAGCGCCTTCACTACTGCACAAGTAGTTCTGTCTCTGCTTGTCCATGCAAATCTTTACAGAGCAGAGTGTCTATTACTGAAGCTGAAGAACTTTGTGATTTAATGGATAGAGAATATGTATTGGCTTTCCTGCCTCTTCTTCAGCCCGCAGTAAGATGTGAGAATTTTGTGTGCTAGCGCAGTTTCCTTTACGTGGATTTCTTACTTCAGGCTGTGTACCTGTCCCAGTCATTTACTTCTCAACTGGCGCTCTGGATTTTACAGCTTGACAGGAACTGACCTCAAAGTTCAGCCTGTGTGCAGCTGCATCCCACCGAGTGAATTGTGTGGCAGAGGTTTAGAGGAGCACCCTCCTTGGAGCTTCTCCCAGCATTATTGAACTATTACACGCCATTCTTGGCATCCACAGAGTCCCATGTCGGATTTAGTCACAATCTTTTCATGTTCACCTATGTTTTTAAGCAGAGTGTGGCCAACTCTTCTACGTTCAGTTTCACCTAGATTTGGCGCTACTACTTCTAAGGGTCTTAATTAAATTGCCATCTTAGTTCTGATATTCTATAGTAATTAGCATCTTCTACCCATTTGCCACCATGTGGTAATTTCCAGGTGTCTTTCAGTGTACCACAGTAGTTTCCTCTGATGCTTTTCCTCCTCTACTGGAGAGAAAAATGTTACATTCTGTTCTGCAGGCTTGTGTGAAGGCTGGAAGGATTTTTATTTGCTGCTGCTTTTCTTCTATCTCTAAAAGAGCCTTCTGTCAGAGAGGAGGGGTAGGTGCGTTCTGAAGAGTCTCTGATGAGGCACTGCCTCCTTTATCTTGGCCTCATTATTAGTTCCTGGAGATGTGGCCTGGTCTTAAAATCTGTGCTCTTTTGTGTCCTCTTTTTGCTGGGATCCCTAATGGGGAACAGACCAGCTCATCCCAGCTGTGTCCTGTAGCACATGCCTGTGTTCCTGATGCTGTAGCTGAAGGTTGGTTCTTCTTGCTGGCCTTTAGTCCCACACCTCCATCTTTTCGAAACACCTCATTTCTGTGAGGCTGTTGCTCTGACAAGAAGTAATATGCTAAGCCTGTGTCCTAGAGCAGGTAACACATTGTGCTTGCAGGAGTACAAAGGCAGCCCACATTCACTAGGGTAAGTGTGAGAAGGGCTAAATCTTGACATCCAGGGGAATGAGCCTGGGTATGGTACTGCTGTTCCCCATCATCCTTGCTATGCACAAAGGAGCTGATGAATCCCAACACTCACACCACCAGTGTCCACATCTCATAAGAGATTCATCAGGAAATAGTTGTTTCCTTGGCAAGCCAAGACTCCAGGAAGGTGACTCTGGTTGTGACTGTTTAGCACATGTGGTTTGCTGGTTTGATGGAGAAAGTTCTTCAATATCTTACAGACCAGTCATCAGATCTTTGAGGCACAGCTCTGTGAGCAGACATCCTGAATTTGTGCCCTCTTCCTGTCCAGTCTGTAGAAATGACTGGAGTGAATTTGGAGTTAAAAGACAGAGGTCATAGCAGTAGCCTTTATTAGAAGTGAACAAACATTTCTTCATGCCCATATCTCAGCATTTAGGCATCTTTTTCTCTTTCATTATCCCTTTTATTATGATGATCCTTTCTACTATGTAACTTTTTGGCCTCCTCTGGAGAAGATTTCTGTGGTGGTGGCAGGGTGGATTCTGTGGCTAAATAGAAAAACACACTCTACATGAAGCATAAAAATTGCTGCCTGGTACTAAAAGGGGAGAAGGATGCAAAAGTTGTTGTTTTATGACTTCACTTTATTGGTGATTGGACATGTTACAGTGTGTCTCAGTAATTTTATCACTGTTGCTGTTTGATCCAGGGGTATGCTTTTGCAGCCTGTCACATATCAATGGTGTCATTTCAGTGCTGGGTCAGCATGCTAAACACTCAGTAGTGGTTATAAAAGTATCCATTTGGGATAAGGGACTACCTACTTTTCTTACACACTTTTCATTTCTTATAATACTCAGTTTGCTACTATGTGGAGAATGTTCTTTGACAATTTTTTTGCACAATTGGAAATACAGATTTATAAGAAAATTAGACAAATCATTTTCCCTGGAACTTATAAGTGTAATTATGTTTGAGCAGAATTCATCTTTTTTTTTTTTCAGTGCTTAGGCTGAAATTTAAAACTGTTAATGTTTTGTGAGAGGAAACAAAAAATCAAAGGAGGTAATGAAGATGTTTAAATCTTGGACAGTGTGGGTTCCTGTTCATTCTTTATAATCAAAATGGAAGATAGTTTTCAAAGTAAAAGATGTAAAACAATAGTAATGTCTTGTTCAATTATGAAACATTTTGCCCTGTAATACTGGAAAATTTGTTTTATAACCAAAAATCTGAAATTCAAGTGTATCCTAGTTACATGTTAATCTAGCTTTTGAGCTCAGTGAAGACTGGAGAAAAATTAACCAGGTAGTTCTCCAGGTCATTTGAAATGTCCTTTAAGCGTGTGGTGCTCGTCGGGGAGCTCGGCTGGGGGAGCTGGGCTGTGGCTCACTTTTCCCATCTCCCTCTGTGCCACAGCTCTGGTGCATCCTGGCTGCAGTGTGTGCTTAGCACAGAGGTCATGGCTTGCTGTCTGTCAGTATTTGGGAAGGGAAATGAGATGCCAGGTGCTTTATAACTGAAATGTGTTCATCATTTATGCTGTTTGTTCTCCATTGCTTGTGCTCTCTCAGAAAGGGGGGCTAAAGGGAAGGCAAAGGAAACCTCCTTTCCTGTAAGCAGGACCTACCCTTGATCTACTCCTTTAGTTAGTCTTTATTCACATCTCTTCCTCCTCTTGGGCTGATCCCAGCATTTTTCTCATACTTGGTGTGAGGAGTTCACTTGGTGTGTGGCACACATTTACTGTCGTGCAGGTAAATATTTACTTGTGCAGTCAAGTTGTTCTTCACTACCCTCTGACCTTGGCGTGACCTGGTCCCAGCAGCTCCCTTTGGGCTGCTGGGTGCTGGCTGGAGCCCTGTTGTTATCCCAGGCAGGCTGGCCCTTGCAGGCGTGGTTGACCTCTCTCCTTGATGTCACAGCTGTGTGATGGCTGCACCATGAGCTGCTTGGCTCAGCTGTGCCAGGGTGATGCTGTGCCATGTTGCCATAGGTCACATTTCATTCAGGGAGTTAATGCTGTCATTCATAAAGCAGTCAAATCCTAGATTTGTTACGCACATGTGTACAATTAATATGTGGTTGAAAGAAGGCTAAAGGTTAAGTAATGTGCCTGGCCTCCAGTGTGGGGCTGTTACTCAAGGGGTAAAGATGAGCCTTCTTTAGGAAGTGGCAGGTGAGACCACGTGCTTCTCTTCTAATTTAACTTAGCTCTTCTGTGCTGTCTCCATGCTAAATGTTTAGTGGAAAATCATGCAATCATTTCTGGCCTTTAAATGTGCTACTGCACCGATGAAGTTACTAATACATTTATGGAATTGCATATTTTTGTAAGCATTTTGAAATCCAGCCAATTTAAATAGTTATTAAAATGATGGTTTTTAGTTGTGATAGATACTGCTCTAGATTATTAAAATTTTTCACCCAGTACAGGTTCAAAGCTATATCTGGTTTATCTTTTTGATGGATATTTTCATTAATAGTGCAGTTTCTGTAACTGCATTATCCATGTGTAGAGAGCCCCCAGCCACTGGGGTTCCTTAGGCCTGGAGTCTGCCAAGCTCACTGGAAATATTTCAGGACTGGCCATGTGTTCTTTATCTTTTTCTGCTGTTCATAAACCCCAAATAATCCAGCTGTACGACTCTAGATAGCATATTTGGGGTTTGCACTGCTTACCATTTAAGGAAATACTAAATTTTAGGGTATCTCACTGATCTTTCCAGAGACTGGAATAAATCATAGCTTTAAAGACGTGCAGCTATTCTGGTATAACAGTCATATATGTGACTTCATGGTGTCTGCTTTTATTTTTAAATAGTACCTTCCTGTCCTTCATAAACATCGAGAAGTACTTTCTCTATTTTCCTTGCTTTACATTTAACTTTTATAGTGTGGCTTGTCCTCAGATGGTATTGATTTCCTGGCACCATTAAATTTCAAATATGACTTGCCATGAAATTTTCCTGTAAAATTCAGGTTGTTTCTTCCCAGTGTTGAGAGCATATAAATACAGATGTTAATACTTAAAAAATACAAATTTTAGCATGTAAAATATATACTGTTTTATATATACGTATATAAAATATATACTTATACTCTCTATAAAATATACAGAGAATATAGGTATTCTGTATATGTAAAATACACCCTGGTCATATATTTTACTGGGATATATTTTATATATTTGTACGTATGGTGTCTGATTGTTAGTTCCACTTTTGATCGTGGGGTTTTGGATGAACCTCATTGTGTATTTTGATCTTTCTCTCTAGAGATTTTTTCCCCTCTTAAAAGACAGCAGTGCATTAGGCAATTTAGATCTCAGTGTCTTAGAAAATCTTGTAAGTAATGCTAGTCAACCTTCTCTTACCTTTCTTGATTCTATTTGTTTTTAGTGGTTTGTTACTTGGTTCTTTACACCGATATCTAATGTAGCATTATATTTTTCAGTGTAACTATCTAAATTCCATTCTGCATCTGAAATGGCAAAAATAGGTCTGCACATCCTGTGTTTGGAATATGTCTGAGAGTTCATGGAATATACAAGAGTAAGGAAGTTCTAGAAGTTTGTCAGGGTTTATTTCTAGTCCTTTTGATGTTGAATTTTAGAGTAGAAGTAGTATAAGGATGTTACATTTTATGGCAGTGTAGTGCATTGATAGGCATTGGTTACTGATACAATACTTCAGAAAAGCTCATACCTCAGTTTCCAGAAGATAGCCAGAAATGTTAGCTGGAGTGACGCTAGGCAGGTGCTTTGGTGCGTGGTGGTCAGACACTGCTGCAGGTTGCCTGGAGAGGTGATGGAGTGCCCATCCACAGAGCTGTTGGGAGCATGGCTGGCCATCAGCCTGGTCAGCTTGGCAGGGCTCAGGTGGCCCTGCCTTGAGCATCCTGATGGCCTCCTGAGGTACCTTCCAGCCTCAGCTGTGCTGCTTCTTAGGGATGTGGTTTAGTGGCAGCCTTGAGCTTAAGGGACTTTCCCAGCCTCAGTGATTCAATGGTTTTGTGTCTCTAGCTACGGCTTCGTGCCATGCCAACTTCCAGTGAAGCACATGCAGGTGGTCTTGGCAGTTGTGAAGAGCACTGAAGTCCTCCTGTCTCTTACTGAAGTTCCCAAACTGTATGTTCATGTTGGGCTAGAAGACTTTTGTTTTTTTTAAAGCCCTAAGTGTTTGGAAACACTGCAGGCTGGTGGTGTTTTCTGCCTGGTTTGCAAGCATTTCCATTGCTGGTGTCTGTCTTGGGCTGGTGGTGAGGGAGAGCCCTCAAGTGTGGTTATTGAAGTTGGGGCTGGGAGGCTTGTCCTCTTCCCTGGGCTTTTGGTAGGACAGATTCTCCACTCACCTTAATTACAGGCATGCCCTCGATACTGCCATTGTTTTAGCTGAAATAGGCAGTTACTTGAGCTGCCTTTCTTCCTCTTTCGTCTTGCTTTCTACATTAGTGTGCAGGGACAGACTCTTCATATTTCCATGTCTGACAGATGTTCCTGTTCTTCTACAGAAGAGCTGTTTCCTCTGAATTTCAGAGAGCAATTGTGTGGTGTAATTTTGCTCCAGCACGGTGAGCTGCTGTTCTCATTTCACGTCTTCAGGAGCTGGCATGAATTGAAGTGGTCTTACTGAGCACCTGCTTCTTGCTGTCTTACCAACAGTGCACAGAAAATCCTTTGGGATTTCGATTGAGGAGGAGACAACTGGGACTAGGAACTGGAGTAACAGGAAGAGGGAGGCAGCAGGGAGTGGAAAGTTGTGGAGGAGCTAAAAATGATATGGAGCCTCCTTAAAGGTCATGGAATCCTTGCTTGCATACCTAGCAAAGCTGGAATGGCTTTAGCTTGAATAGTGCATGGGTCATGCTGATCCTAAGCCTCTCTGGATAAAAAGCACCAATGAGAAATCTTTTTACACACCCCTTATAAGACTGGCAATATCCAGAAAGTGGTAATTTTTTCACTTTATTAATTTTCTGTGAGCTATCAATCATAAATACTTTACATTGAAGTATATGCATACTTTGTTGGCAGGTTCATCTAATTACTAAAAATCAGTGCACTTACAAACCATTCAGACTTTTTAGGCATGTGAAGAACCATTATAATTAAACCAGCTATTTATGATGATAATTTTCAGCATTTTGCCCCCAAGCTCAGTAAACATATATATTGAAAGGAGTAGTTCTTTTTTTGGTCCAATACAACTATGTTTTAAGATTCAGAAGTGGGTGTTTAGAAGTATTCTTGTTGATTTATATTTTTTTTTAGTTTTACTTGTGAGATAACTGTGTTTCCACTGCTAAAGGCTGCTCCAGCTCATCATGGCAACTTCGGAATGCCTCACAAGTGACAAGTCAGACCTGTTTGGCTTCTGTAAAGTGGGCTTCAAGCAGGGAAGGATTTTAGACCTTTAATTGTCTTCTTTTCAGTGTATCTGTTTCTGGGTCTGTTGGCCAGGTTGTTATTGTGTGCTGAGATAACCTGAAGGTTAAAGTTGGTTCTCCTTGAGGTTTTGTTTGTTGGAAAGACTTCACCCACAGTAACTGGAATGGGAGCCTAGTATTTGGCAGAACCTGATGTGTGCAAAATCTACAGGAGGGATACGTTTGGTGTCTCTGAGCAGTTCCCTAGGCATGAGGCTCCGTGTCATGTTTTCCAATCTGATCCTGCACAACTGTTTTACAGAATGGAAATTCTGTCATGTTCTTTTCATCCTATTGCTGTCCTTTAGGGGATTTTTGAATGAGAAGTTAAAAGGCAGTAAAAAGGAAGAGATTTTTACCTTTGATAACTAAACTGTATATGTCTTGCCTCTGCTTTTTATTGTTTGGGTTTTTTTAAAAAATGCCAGTCTCATAACAGTCCTATTTGCAGAAAGAATATCTATTGTTTTTTTACCGGATTGTCATTTCCTGATTATTCCTCCCCTCAATGGAAGTTTGCAGATGTTAAGAATAAAGGAGTGTGCAGTTAGAAAGACAAATGGCATTGTTCTCTAACTGTATTGTTTTCCCATTTTCTTTAGGCGACAGAGGAGGTCTCAAAAAACCTTGTTGCCATGAAAGAAATCTTGTATGGCACAAATGAAAAGGAGCCCCAAACAGAAGCTGTGGCACAGCTTGCTCAGGAGCTATACAACAGTGGTCTTCTTAGTACCCTAGTAGCTGACTTGCAGCTCATTGATTTTGAGGTAAGAAAGGAGGTTTGACATTTCTTATATTCTTTTTGTTAAACACATCTGAATTCCTACCATTTTAATTGGTTAAGATGTTTCAGTCTTCAGTTTTTATTTTGTGCTTATGACACATCCATTAGAGAGAAACTTCCAAACTGCATAGAAGATTGAGCAACTATAAAATATGAAATCTGTGAATTTAAGCATATAAACAACACAAATTTTAAGCAGATAATCTGCAGATAAACCTCCAATCTGGTGGTACAGTTCTGTTAAAATTATGGAATAATTCTGAATTGTTGTGTACACAGAAGCGTTAATCTGTTAGTAGTAATCCTGTAGTGAGCACAAACCTTCATACTTACAAGGTGTATCTCTATGTTCATCTTGCTACATCAAATTACTAGGAAGAGTAATAGAATTATTGTAGCATTTATGAAGAAATTTAAAGATATAATTTAAAGCTGTTAATTTTATTAATAGTCCAGTATGTCTCTCTTTTAAAAACAAGTGATGCAACCTTTTTGCTTTTCCTCGTCTTTTTTCTGTTTATTAAAAAAACAAACCAAGTTTTTATTGATCAATTTAAAATAGCAATACTTACTTATATTTAAAGGCTCTCCACAAGCCTCTGTGGCATTTGGCACCATGTCACATGGAATAACTTAGCACCATGGAGAAAAATCCTATTTAGGTATGAGATGTTGCAGTACAATTGGATTTTTCTCTTCTCCCTGAGGTCTCGTAAGAAGCGTGTGGTTGTCTAGGAAGGGAGCCAAATCCATGCATCTCACTCCACAGCCTCAACCATAAAGATCATCCCACTTAAGATTGCTTAAAAATGGGATTGTTCATAAACAAGTCGCTCACAATACAAACACAACAGTTTAAAGTCCTATTGTCATTTGACATTCCAAAAACAATGGCTTTCTTCCCTGCTCTTTCTTCTCTCCCCTCCACCCCACCCATAACTCCCTCTAATTTGTGTTTAATTGTAATACAGTGGTATTTTTTCCCTACCCACACAAGTGTTTATACCATACATAAAACATTCAGGCTGTTAAATAAGCACGGAAACCTGGGAAAGCTGAGAGGGAATGCTGAACTGGGATGGCCTTTAATTGCTGAAGAAAGGAAATCATGAAATGTCATCTGGATTCTGCTGACCTCTAGATTGGTATCAGCCTGGTGTTTACTCAGCCCAGTTATTAGCAGAGGAAACCTTCATTATCTCCCGGTAATGAAGAATGATAACGATTTGCACAGGCTTGCTCTCATTAAGGAGAACTGTGCTTTTTATTAAGGGGACATGGAAAGATTGTGAGTTGTTTCCTGCCTGTGGCTCTTCTGCTGCTTTGTTTCAGGAGTCTGTGATGGTTCCCCTTGGAGGGAGAACGAGTCATTCACTGCTTTCTAGGCTGGACCACGTCTGCTTTTTATGGCGGCAGCTGGCAGACTGTCCAGCTATTCTAGGTGTTACCTAGAAGTAATGTCAACACACCTGTGCTCCAGCTTCCCAGCTGTTACAAAGCCAGTCAGATGTTGCCTTTGATATCCCAAATATCTGTGTGGGTTTACTGCATTTGAAGCAATTTTCTCATTGCTGATGGAAATACATATTTGATTTTCTGGTGGTTTTTAAACTTGAAGAGTGGGTCTGGAATTTTTTCTTTCTGGTTTCCCATCACAGCTGCAGGTTATTCAGTGACAAACTAAACTTTTTTTCCCTTTCAGTCTCACTTCTGAAGATGGTTTCTATGTAGAGCAGGAATAGACAGCTTATTAATAGACAGGGACGGTTCATTGTGACACTTCAACTGTCTCAAATGTACTTGAATCTGAATTGCTATGGTGAAGACAACCCATAGAACAGTAAGAAGTAAAAACTAGAAAAATAACAAATTTGATGTTTAAATGAAGAAAACTGTAGTTGTCCAGCTCTTGCCTTGTGCCCAGGCCTGTTTAAAGTGTTGCCCTTCCCTGGAAGCTTGCTTTCCAGTCCATCTCCTTACCAGTCTTAACACTTACCAGTTATCTCCTTGCTGGTTTGCAGTGATGGAGATGGTATCCCTGGTGAAACTGGGTTTCTTGTTCTGTTATTTTGGGATTTTTAAAGTGAAGGATAAAAAAAACCCCTCCCAAACCAGAACTGCCTTTTGCCCAGGGGAGCTGAATCCTTCCGCTGAGAAGACAATACAAGCACAGTGTCTCTCTCACCTCTGGCCATCGTGCCTGTTGGCACAGGGTCGAGGCCTGTTGGGCTATGAGGTCACTTGGCCAGGCACAAAAAAGGGACAAAACCTGGCTGTGGGGTTGCTGTGTGCCACGGGCAGCTCAGGGATGGGGTAATAAGGAAATGCTGTTCTTGCTGGAGACTGCGAGGCCAACGCCGCGAGCAGCGCAGCGCTGGTGAATGGGACTTGATGATTATATTATGTGGAGTTTGAGTAAAGCAATTCCTGCAAACACTGCTCTACTCATGTCAGAACAAAGAGTTCTGGTGTTGCTTTGGGCTGGCTTTCAATGGAATTGTAATTGAGAAAACAAGCGTTTACAAACAATCTCTTATATCCTGAAAACAACACTCCAGCAAAACTGTCTGTGGTAATTCACAAACATGCCATTTGTAAAACTCCAGTCCTCCTACGTTTTCATAAACATTTCATTTTTTCTCGTGCAGTCCTTTTTACATTGATTAGAAAACTGAAGGAATTTTAAATAATTGATGATGTTTTTAAAATTCTTGCTAGTTAAATAAGCCCTGTATTTTGCTGGAAAGCTTCCTGGTGTTAGTCAGGAGATTTGCAGCACAGCTAGAGCTTGGCAAGAAACATTATATACATCTAAGTTTGGTGTAGAACATTCAGGGAACCTGTAGGTGGAGTTGCTTTACAGGCCTTTATTAACAGGTCCAAGCTTAGTACAAGCTGATCTGGTCTTTTTGTGGAATAAATTTGATAACACATAATCCTGAAGGTGTCTTTGTGCAGTCCAGAATGGACAGTTAATTGCAGAAATCTGGCTTTTAAATGGTGAATGACAGTGGAAGTTGTGTATGTTTATAATCACCTTTTTGTTAGATGTCTGCCAGTTTGTCATCTTCAGCTGTGGTCCAACAGAAGAAGTAAACAGGAGATGTGTTTTTATTCAACAAGAACATTTCCAGTTCCTTTTACACTGTCTGGTGCTATGCTTGTGAAATTTTTTTTGGTGTGTAATTTGTGCTGAATTCCAGCATCCTGATCTTATTTATACTTCTGTTGTACACTGAAAAATGTGACACTTACATTTTAGGTTAGTGGATGATTTCTGTGTGTATTATTATTCATTTATTCCACTTTCATAAGTTGCAGTTCTAAGTTGGATGTTAACACTGCAGTTGGAAATGCTCTGCACACTCTTAATGGTGGCATTGTGTGTCCCTAGACAAGGGGAGAGGATAATGGAATGTTGAAGAAATACATTTCTAGGCAAGAGCACAGTTAAAAACTGTTATGCTGTTAGCAAAATCAAATATCAAATTAGCCCAGGAGATTGATGCTACATAGAAATACCTGATGGAACATAACTGGCTTTACTTCTGTAATGTAAATTCTCCGTGATCTGCCTACAATGTGGTGTCATGTTTTGAGTGCTTTGGCATATTTGAAATGGACATAAAGAAAGAGAATCTGTTCAAGATCAGAGTATGGAAGCTGCCTGAACTGCAGAACCCCCCCAGTATGGCTGCACGAGATGATGATAATGTTTAATTGCTAACTTGCCTGTGGACTTCCATATTTTGTGTTTAACTGCTGATGTTTTTGACAGGGCAAGAAAGATGTTGCGCAAATTTTCAACAACATTCTCAGAAGACAAATTGGTACAAGAACTCCCACAGTTGAATACATCTGCACTCAACAGAATATCTTATTCATGCTATTAAAAGGGTATGTGCACTGTGAAGCATAAATATGCTTTTACATGAAGTAGGGGCTTTTTAAATGCACAGAGAAGCAGTGAGTTCTGACATGTTTGTTCTTCCTTTGCAATATGCTTAATTTTATTTTCTTTTTCCTTGGTTTTGGGATCTGTAATTCCCCTAAGTTAAGGAAAACTTAAGAAATAGAACCCCAACCATCTACTTTTGCATGAACTGAAAACTGAGAACTGTTAGTACTTTGAAATACTCTTACTGGGCTAGTAAGATGTTTTCCTTTCAGTATGCTATTTGAGCCTTTTTAAACTATTCTCTTGTGAACTTACTCATCAACACTTGAAGGCTGTTCTTTTTTTCTTGTAACCACAGTAATTTCCAGTTTGCTGGCCTTAGACTTTATATTCATAATGATTTATATTGCTTTATTGACACACACCAACACAAATCTGACCAAAAAAAGGAACAATTCATGGCATATTGTGTCAGACAACTGTTTCTTTCTCTCTTTCTGTAATATCTGGTGTGCTGGATATTGGAGGGTCCTGCCATACTGAATGCATGTAGAGCTGCAGCTCTCAGACATGAAAGCAGAAAATAATTGCTTGCATTTCTAGTAACATTAATTAAGATAGTTCTGAAAACTGCAATTCCATTGTGTTGTTTTGGGACAGACAAGCTCATCAAACATTAATAAACAATTTTTTAAAATACAGCTATTTATAAATCTGGCTACAGCTTCTGGGTAAGCTTGCTGTAGTTGAGGAGTACTTATTGCACTTACTGGGATAACTCAAGGGTGTATGAAAGGGCCACTCATCTCAGTGGGATATGCCTGTTGTTAGCATTACTTGCCCGTAATGTCATTTAAATGTTAGAGGGACAAAAGAAAATATTACTTGTGGCATAATGCAGAAGAAATTATTGATTCAGTGCATCTTCAAAATAAGTTACAAAAGAAGGCAAAGATACTTGAGGTGCAGAGAAAGAAAACTGCTTTTTCAGCATGTTCTCATTGGTAAGTGGTTGAATGGGTGCTCACTTTTAGTCTGTGTTGTCACACTTCAGAGAGCTTTATCCTCACAGGGGTTATTGAAACTCATATTGGTAAGTCAGGATGTTTGAAATGGGCATTTAGCAATTTACATGTTACATCTGGTATCCAACTGAGACAAATTTATGTGAATTTAAACTGTGGCATGAATTACAAAACGTTCAGTAGATTTCAAATCTCCATGACAGGTTGAATGGGAGAGTATTGCAGGGTTTAATGAAAATGGTTTCAGGTTTTTTTTTTGTAGCGTAATATAGTTAATGCTCAGTTTG
Source organism: Vidua chalybeata (assembly GCF_026979565.1). NCBI lineage: Eukaryota > Metazoa > Chordata > Aves > Passeriformes > Viduidae > Vidua > Vidua chalybeata. The sequence continues at coordinate 24,399,603 of NC_071539.1, forward strand.
CACAATCATACGTTTCTCCTGAAATTTTGGGGAATTTCAATTAGCTTCCACTGGTTTAGGAGGGAGGATTCTGGAGGTGTGAGGCAGGAAGGCATGTGAGAGGCTGTGACTGCTCCAGAAGCTGGAAGCCCATGATGTGCAGAGCAGCCAGTGATGCTGAAAAATGGTTTAATAGAGGAGGAGATCTGAATTTATGTCCAGTATTGTTAACCCCTCATGCTCACATGGAAGGTTTTATGGAAATTGCTGTCATGTTTAAGCGAGCAGCTTTCAAGGCAAATCATTTATTGCTTTTCTAGATGTCTGCAATCCCACCAGTATGGAACAAGAAAAGTGATTTTGAGAGCAAAGAAAGTATTTTTATTTAGTCTTGTTTCCCAGTTTGTAAAAATGCTTTGAATTTGCTGTAATTGTAACTGTCAGCTATTTCAGGTGTATTTAGTAGAAATAGTTAAAAATGGAGTTGAATGCAGGAATATGTACCTCTAATTTTAATGGGTTTGTTTACTTGATAATACTGAACACTGTAATTAGCAATGTGGTGCTGCAGTGCTAACTTGTGAAAGTTTATAAATTCATAAAGAATCCTTGTTGGGTTTTGTGAATAGGTACGAATCTCCAGAAATTGCTCTAAATTGTGGGATAATGCTTAGAGAATGCATCCGGCATGAACCGCTAGCTAAAATCATCTTGTGGTCAGAGCAGTTCTACGACTTCTTCAGATACGTGGAAATGTCAACGTTTGACATCGCGTCTGATGCATTCGCCACCTTCAAGGTAACGTCCTCACACCTTGGAGTGGCTACTTTGTGGCTACAAGGCTTCTCTGCCTTGTCAGCCCACTGCTGCGTGTGATGTTCTTGGCAAAACACGCCTTGGGAGAGGGGAAGAAAATAGGTGTGGTGCAGATGGGTAAGCTGGACACCGTTCTTCCTTATTTCTCAGAATGCAGGCCACACCTGTAAATACATACAGTACATGTGCTCCCCCAAATCTCGTTCTGGAGAGTAAGCTGTATCATGCATTACCTGAATGCAGGTGTACTCCCATGCCAGGAGCCTTAAATCTGTGTCTTCAGCTCCTCCTGTGCTCCTCCTGAGGAATATCTGATGCTGTTGCTTTGTCTGGGGAAATTTTCTGTGGCCCAATTTTTGTGTCCCTAAAACTATCAGTTATGGGGACAATTAGCATAATAGTAATCAATATTAAATGGTCTTAACCTCAGTTGTGTGCAGAGTATAGCCTTGATCCATAAATAGCACTCTTTAGTGATAATTTCACAGGCTGTTTCTCTGTGAATTAAAATAACTCATCACAGATCTTTCCTAAGTGATGCCAAGAATCCTGAGCAGTGTCCAGGTAATTACATTCATGTTCTAAAATAGTGTGTTTAATGAAATAGCAGAATTTTGGATTGAATGTCTTATGTGTGTGAGAATGTCTTTGTATTGTTGAAGTATTTCTAGTGACAGAACTGGGTTTGTGCTTTCTTACAGGATTTGCTTACAAGACACAAGTTGTTAAGTGCAGAATTTTTGGAACAACATTACGATAGGGTGAGCAGACACCTTTTCATATTCAGAGCTCTCTGGTGCTGTGTATCTTATTTCAAGAAAATGGTTTTATTCCTTGTTTAGCTCTGGTTTTGGGGATTTCCACACACTATTCAATCGACTGAACTTAGAGTTCAGTTTCTCCCCCTAAAGCCAAAACAAATAATGTTAGAGAGTTTCATTTATCCTGACATTTTCAGCTACATGACTTCAATACTTTTGCCTTTCAACAGATTATTCAGAACCAGCTCCACAAAGATATTTAAGTGTTTAAATCCTATTCTGATTAAAACTCCCAGACTTCACAAGCAATTAAAAAAAAAAAAAAAAAAACCAAACAAAACCAACAAACAAACTTGGAATCACATTGATTTTTAAAGGTTTGTCTCCAGGCATGTTCACTAAATCACAAATATCTCCTCTCAGTGACTCAGCTTTAAACAGGAGACAAAAATTATTATTCCCTTTTTGACTACTTGCTTTAGCCCTGAAATATCTACTGAATAATGCTTGAGGCACTGTTTGGGAACCAGTTAAGAGGCTCTGAGAAATTAGATGTGCAGAGTTGATACTTAGCTGACCTCCTCATCTACTTGAAAGCAAAGTTCTTCTTGCTGTGAAATCATATCTGAAACTTTAAGAGATTTTGAAAAATGTATTTCTAAAAAAAGTCACAGTGAAATTGTATTTAACAGTGTTACAGCTATGAAACAGACTACTCATGAATAGTAAAACTTGACAATATTAAAAAAACCTAAAGAGTGTGCAAGGTAAATGTTTTAGTCCTGCCTGACTCTGATGCCCTCACATTTTGACACTCTGAATGGCAACTCCAGTTGGTCACTTGGGCATTTGTAAAAAGCCCTGCACAAATTGAAAAATCGGTTTCCTCTGGTGAGTGCAAGACATCAGTCTTACACTGAATGTGGTCCTGTGGGAGCCAGGCTTCTCCTCCAGAGGGAGCCCATGCTGTGCTTTCCAGGATAGCCCTGGGAACTGGGAATTGGGAGCTGTCACCTCAAACATCCCCTCGTCCCAACCCCCTGCCATGGGCACTGCCTATGAGCAGATTGCTCACAGCTCCATCCAGCCTGACGGGGACACTTCAGGGATGGGGCAGCCACAGCTGCTCTGGGCAGCCTATTTCTCTAAGAAATAACGAGGAAACTCCTTCCACTGCCCTGTAATCTAAACATTAAAGTCTCTTGAAAGAGCAAATGCATATTTTTTAAAGCATATTCAATGTTTAACTTTGTATATGCTTTAAAAGCGTAAGTAGTGACAACGCAGTGACTTACAGGACCCTACTGAGATTTCAGATTCTGTTTGGTTCTGTTAGGGATTTGCATCTTCTCCACTTTGTTGCAGTTATTTGGAAGAAGATGCCTATGACACTTGAAAACATCCTAACCCTACTCTTTATTCTGTGTTTAGTTCTTCAGTGAATATGAGAAGTTACTTCATTCAGAAAATTATGTGACAAAGAGACAGTCACTTAAGGTAAGGCAATTTTATTTTCTTCTTAAATGCAAAGAGATTCCCTTTATTTTCAAGGTGATTTAACTTTATTTGAAATGGCTTCTATAACAGCCTTGAATACTATTTATTTTAATTCTCCATACATTTCAATTCTTGGATCAGCTAATTTTTTTAGTCCAGTTCTCACATATTTTAGTGTCCAGCACAGACCAAAATAATTTCTCTCCTGAAGAAGAAATGGCTCCTCAAATTTCTTTATTTTTGTTGATTTTTTTTTTCCTTCAATGAGTCTGGTTACATTTAAGTAATTTAACGAAGATTCACATGATGTGCCTAAAGGAATACTGATCTTACATTCAAGTAGGTAAGAAACAGTGAACATAAATGTAATCCAGAGCTTGCAGCAAAGGTGATCCTTGTGGGCAAAATCCTTTTAAACCCTTTAGGTAGCAAAAAAACAGTCAATATTTCATTTTATATACTAACCTGTTTAATGGTTTTTTGGGTCTTTTAAAAGGTATTCTTTCTATGCTGAATAGCTTCTGTATAAGTGAAAAAAATAATGAAGTCATGGGGGGAAAAGTGAAAGACTTCTCTTTCCAGTTCATAACAAGGGGGAACAAGTGTGATTTGTCACTTTCTGAGGAAAAGGAGAAACTGTGTCATTGAAATAAGGGGAAAATGCACCTGCACATTGAAATTTAGGGCACTTAGTTCTGTTGCTGCTTTATCTCCTGACCACTGGTGCTGCATTCACAGGGCACCACACCACTTCAGGGGGTCTGAAAGCATTTATGTACAAGTCGATTCTTATGTTAGTAATTCTTTCAGTTTTCATTCTTTTCTGCCTTCAGCTTCTCGGTGAATTGTTACTGGACAGGCACAACTTCACAATTATGACAAAGTACATCAGTAAACCTGAAAATCTCAAACTAATGATGAACCTTCTACGAGACAAGAGTCGTAACATCCAGTTTGAGGCCTTCCATGTGTTCAAGGTTTGTTACAAAACCCTACCATGAAACAGAAGGAATCTGGCCAGAAGTTGTTTAATTGAGTAAACTGCTTAGCTGAGCCTAAATGGAGCTTACCTTAATGTCTGCTGAGTGATTAAATAAAGGGAGCACTGATGTTTGCTTGATTGTGATCCATCTTTACAAATAGATATCTTGGTTATCTTTTGACAACTGTTTAGAAACCACTTAGGGACTTCCATGTGATCATCAGATTGTCTCTCAGAAACTTTTGGAATTGAATATGTTAAGATAAGGAGGAATGCATGATTCCATACACAATCATGCAGTTCAAAAGGGGTTTTATCACACTGCATGATCTCTGAAGGACAGCAGTATTTCAGTCAGGGCACCTGAATTGTAATTTGACCATTATAACAGATGGCTTCTGACTTTGCAGCAGACAGGCAGCTGAGAGTTAAAACCTGAGGTCTAAAACTTTCCAGTGAAGTGTGAGATTCCCATCAGATGCTACACATGATATAAAACCATACATTTGCCATAGAATTTAACCATAAAATGTCTTCAGTGGTTTCTGCAGAGGCTGTTGTGGCTGTCACCTCCCACAGACTAGATTTACTTTGGTACTGATGTTCAGCTTATGCCCTGATTGAAAAAAAAAAAAGTAATTTTATTTAAAAACTTGCATTTACCCCATTTATTTTTTTTTTGGTGGGATACTGGAATAATTAAAACATAGTTTTAATTTGTCATCATCAGTACTTTGTTAGATTTTTTTTAACTTAACCTTTTGTTTCTCGCTGTTGTGCTCAATGTCTTTTATTTTCTTGCAGGTGTTTGTAGCCAATCCTAACAAGACACAGCCTATATTAGACATCCTTCTAAAGAACCAGACCAAACTCATTGAGTTCCTCAGCAAGTTTCAGAATGACAGGACCGAGGATGAACAATTTAATGATGAGAAGACCTATTTAGTTAAACAGATCAGGGATTTGAAGAGACCAGCGCAGCAAGAAGCTTAAACTCCAATAAACCTTTAAAATATTAAACCCAAATTCAGCATTTGCTGTTAGATATTCAGCATCAGGCACTCTTATCGATTCATGAGGAACATTACTGCTAATCTGCTGTTCAGTGAACGGTTTTTGTTTTTCTCTTTTCATTTTTAGTCCAAGTTGAGAAACATAGCTGCTGCTTTCTTGCACAATGTGGACTTTCTTGATATTTGTGTCATTTCAGAATTCAAAGACACTGCTTGTTTTAGGAGTCCTGAAAAGAAAGATTCTAGGTTCGTGAAAGCAAACATATAGATACTAGTTTGGTCTAGGAGAGAAGGTATTCATGTAGTTAAGTAACAGGTTGCATGCTTGCAAATCTGAATAAATCTGTATGTTTGCACTTAACCTTGTTTGAGATAATGAGCACAATGTGACCTGTGCATACCTGGCACCATAGTATAAGATTATATGCCTTGATTTAAAAAAAAAAAAAATGTGCAGTGCTTTATTTGTAATCAAAGGGGAAATGTATCTAAGATGTGAGCTTATTGGGATAAACAGTTGTCTTGCGAATAAACTGATATTGAAACTTAGCAACTTTTAAAAGAGTGAAATCTCAAGGTTCATAAGGAAAATGTATATATGCCTTTCACTGCTTTATAGAATTTTTTTGACATGATTTGATTTTCCTGAGACTTGACTTGTAAACTTGGAAATATGTTCTAAGGGTTTTTGTTAATTTTACTTTAAAGGTATTTCAGACAGTAGACCTAGCAGTGACATTTTGCATTTCATTTCAACAATGCTTGCTGGTTTCTTTTGTATATAACTCCTAGGCTGCTCATTTCTTTAAAATATGATTTAATTTGTACAGCAGAGGAATGTTATTGTATTAGTCTGTAACTATTACCTAATATTGAGTTTTGCAAAATGAATGCTCATATGTAATTGAATACTTCAGATCACATGGAAATGCTGATTTAACAATCTTAAGTACTGCAGCATTTAAAAGGAAACAAAAACCCAAACCCAAACAAATTCTTTGTATTCACGTATCTAATGGGGTGCCATCAATTAGGGTAGGCTGAAACAGAACTGGAACCCTTTCTACTACATTCTTACCAGATAATATTGGCCTTATTTAATTACATGGCATTGTGCTCACCAGCTCTGCAAATGGCAAGGATTATGCTAAATTAATATTGATTCCTCTGGCTTCTGGGGAGCCTGCAGTGCGTCATTTCTTACAGTAAATAACTCAGTACAATAGTTGTGTGAGTGATTTCATTCCCTCTGACCTCAAGAAGCAATTTCACAGGTGTCCTAGGATAACAAAATGATCTAATTTTTTCTTGATTTTGTTCTTTAATGCTGCAAACTATCAGTATTTATAAAAACAGAAAACCCAACTGATTTTGCACCGTTTTTGTTACTGTGACCATACAAAAGGAATCTACTAATTATAGCTAAATGATGTTATTAAAATTTTATCTATCCATCATATAGTAATGCTGAGATCACAACCAAGCAAAAACCCGTGGATTGGGGTCTGAAAGTTCCAGTTCTGCATGACTGAATGATTGCAAATGCTACAGAAAATGTTTCTTGCTTCCTGTCCTCTTTCCATTTGAAATATTTCACAATCAGTGACGTTTGAGCTGATTTGAAAGCCTTCACAAGGGAACTCCCAGAGCTCCAGAAAATTGAGTGTTTTCACTTGGTTGTTTAAAATTGCTCTTAACATTAAAAATTGGTCTTTTAAAGGTTCTTAATGTGTCCTTCACAAACAGAATCATTTTGCGTACAGGAAAGAAAATTTCCCAGAGATGCCAGGCAGAGCTGGCATGAGGTGGTGTTGTAGCTCAGTACTAACTGTCTGTTATATTTTGGTTTATCATAGCTGAGTGGAGGAAACATTATTTGCCAAGTTACTCACCATAACATGTAAGGCTTCCTCTTTAGAAAGATGTAGATGTGCTAAAGATTTCTATGTGTAAAGAAGTGGAAACATTTGGACTGGGATAGAGGTTTCTCTATATTAGGCCTTGGAATCAATGGCTATGGTGACTTTTTTAATATGTGGAAACATTTGAATGTTGGCTTTTGAAAAGAAGTTGTATTTAAATTAAAGCTCCTTCGATGTGCTGTTCATATTAAAAAACTTGTTCTGGAAGTGGTTTCTTATCTGCTTGAAGGCTTAAGGGTATTACTAAAACATATTTAAATGCAAGCATTTTGTTTTTGTTTTTTTTTTCTTTTTTTTTTTTTTTTAATAATAAGAGATGTATACAATTGTAATTCTATTTCCGTGGTAGCATTTCATTTCTCCTGAGGAAAATGTTTCGTACCCAAAAAAATCTGGCTGGCCCCATAATTTAAATTAAAATAAAATTTTGAAGAAAAACGTGTGTTCTTTACTGTATTACTGAAGAGGATCAGTTTCTTGTGGATATGTAGCAGGTCTCCCTTATTGCCTTAGAGTGGCTCAGCTTTCTTCCTTTTAAATATGAAATCATTTTAAATCATGAAGAACTCTGTCTCGCAAAAACATTTTTAAAGAATTAAGACAAAGTGCTGTATTAAAGATGCAATCAATTTTAATTCATTGTTGGTAGCCTCCCTTGGCTTGTTGTATTATTATTATTATTATTGCTGATTCTATTTCTTTGTGGCAATGGCAAAGAGGAGATGCTATTTCCTGCATTGTGGCTGGAGACAGGACCTGATAGGGTTGGTTGCTAAATTTTTGGCCCTTCACTTCTCTCTGATTTTCAGGAGCCAAGACTGTTATTGGTCACCGGGGTCTCCTCGCTGCTCTGGAGCTGCTGTCACAGGTAATGTGTTTGCCCCAGCTAATGCAGTGTGGCAAACATCAGGAGAATGTTGTGTTTTAAGCAACATTCAGGAGCTTTTGGTGCAGGTTCTGCAGATGGTTTTGTTCAGTAACACTACTGAACAAAAAGTTGCCCTTCAGGAACATAATTACTTTGCAAACAGAAATATTTGGTCTTTGGTAGCCCCCACTAAAGACTACACCTGTTGGAGCCTCTGTAGAAAATGTTGGCATTTCTCTTCCTCACAGACAGGAAGATCCCAGACTGCAGGGGGAAGGAGTAATTAGTACAGCTAGTCAGACAAATGGCAAATTTTAATTGAGTGGACAAGTCGGGCACTTGATGAGGTGTTTGAAACGGCCCTGGTGGGAGGAAGCACATGCAATGCAAGGAGATGTTGCTCTGACTTATTAAAATTTGCTTTCCCCACAGAGGTGATGAGCAGGACCTGCCCTCTGAGCTGGCACCTCCAGGACCCCGAGCAGGAGCTGTCCTTGGAGCCGTGGGATCACCCTGGGACAAAGCTGCTGTCAGTAAGTCTCCCTCTGTTCATGGCCTGCCAGGTCATTCCCTGCAGGCGACTCCATCAGCTTTCCTTTGGCTTCTTCCCCTTTTCTCCCCTTTGTTTTAGCTGGCTGCTGTGTTGAATTTTTATCCTGTGCTGCTTTTCTTCCCATGGCTGTTCACTGGTGCTGTCTCTCTGGGTGCAGTGCCTTTATTTTCTGCCACCTTTGTGGTTATTTCTCATGATACATCTGTATTCCTTTCTCCAAAGGTTTTGGTCTTTGTCAGGCAGTTTTAAGCGCTGTTTCTTTTAGCTTTCCAGCAAATTGCTATTCAAGGTGATGGTTAGTATCATAATGAGGAAAACATTACCCTGTTCTTTTACATGTTACCTCTTTAAATCAGTGTCTAGCTTATTCTGAGCACACTGAACTTGTGAAGAGTTGTTTCTGGCATATATCATCTATATTTACAAGTGTATCAGGGCAGATCCAGTTTAAATCCCACGTGACTAGAGGCAGGTCAAAACATCCAAAAAATCACAACCTGGAAAAAAGCTGAAAGGAGGGAGCAGTGGTATGCATCAATATATTGCATTCTTTGAAGGACATTGGCTATTTCATGAGAGAAGAATGATGGAGAGGGACATTACGAGCACAGAGTGACAGGACAAATGGGAATAGCTTTAAACTGAAAGAGGTCAGGTTTGGATTAGATAGTAGAAAGATATTTTTTACTGTAAGGGCGGTGAGGCAGTGGTAGAGGTTGCCCAGAGAGGTTGTGGATGCCCCATCCCTGGATGGAGCCCTGAGCAACCTGGACTAATGGAGTCCCTGTCCACGTGGGGGGCTGCAGTGAGATGATCTTCGAAGTCCCTTCCAACCCAGACTGTTCTATGGTCCTGTGTTCTGCTTCCTGTTTAGAAATATCTGTTGATGCCCCTCTGTTTAAAATATGCCACCACAAAACCCCAAGTTATATAGCCAGCTTAGATTTTTGGTGAGTGTATTGCATTCACAACAAAAAATAAAGGCGAGCTCTTTTTTAGAGGGCTCCTGTTGGAGATTCTGATTTGCACAAGTAAGGATATTTTGTTTCCTTGCTCAGAAATGCCCTGGCCAGACCTGACATCCTCACTTTCCATAAAGGAACCTTTAAGGCTAAAGGTTTTCCATTGCAGGAGAGTTTTCCAGCTGTGTTGTGGTGGGGCTGTGTAATTCCAGTATGCAGGATTATGTGCACCAAAGGAGGGTGTCGCATGGCTGGAGGTGACAGCACCTGGGTGACACTGTGTCTAGGTGTTCCTAATGCTGGCAACACTGCAGAATTTGTCAACAGGGCATGTTTGGAATGAAGGAACATAAACGGCGTGCAGTAATATAAATATACAATTTAGGTATGTTTTAGTGGATATGTTTGGAAAACAAACAAGATAAATGACTGCAGTTGTCTGTTCTCCTTGACTAAAATTAAATCACCAGTAGGTGTTTTTGCATTTCTTCCCAAGCAAATTCCTTGTACTGAGCTCTCATGGGGGATCCCATTAAGAGTTCTTCTTTCTTCCTCTTGTGGCAGCCTTTGGGAATGTGCCTCACATCCCACCAAGGAGAAACTCAGGGTAATAAAAATGTGAGTGTTGCTTAACAAGGTTCTACAATTCAAAGATGTGGAACTGAATTTAATATGCTTAGTGTTATTCAGAGACTTGAAGGAAGGATTAGGTTTGCATTTATTTGAGCATAAAATGAGAATAAAAGCTGTATAGGTTTCTTAGATCTGTTTTAAGTTTAAGAATGTTGTATATTGCAACATTAATAAATAAGCCTTTGTAACTATAAGTCAGGGCATTTAAATAAGACATGCAGTGTTGAACAGTGTTTGAAAAAGTGAGATGTGAGCCAGCTGAGCTTCTGGCCTCAGGTCTTTACTAGCATCTCCAGATTGTATGGAATGAAAAGTGTCAATTTGAGAAATCAGACTGTAATTCAGGTTTCTGGGCATCTAGACAAAATGAGAAATACAGTCTGGAGAGGCTAAAAGGTACAGAGTTTCACCTGGCTATAAAACTTCAGATTGCAGCTGCTGAATTTCCTCACCTCCCATCTCTGGAATTACAGAGTGCTGGGTTGTGCCAGCTAATACCCAAATTACGTGGAAAAAGCATTTAAGGATTTACAATAATACTCCTTTTCTAAAACATATTTTTCCCTAGAAATTGTGGCTTGAAGTAGGAGAACAGTCCCACAAACCCAGTGTATGGGCAGAGCAGAGTTTTCATGTTTCTTCAGGGGGGAAATCCTTTGGGCTGAAGTTGGTGCTGCACATGTTGCAGGTTTGAGGAGCCCTTACAACGCACAGAGCTGCAGGTGAGGGCTGAGTCTTGGCTGTAAGTCACATCAGAGGGATGTTCTAGAAGGACAGAAAGCACAGATAAAGCAAACATAGCAGGAATAGTTACAGACCTATGGAAAAGTGTGAGATGAGTTCACTGGAGCTTGTGAATAGCTTGAAAATATCTATAATGTAATTTTAAAGGTGTTTTTTTTTTTTTTTTGGCCATCAGAATGCAATAGATGTAATATGCTACACACTATACAGGCAGGCTTGGAATTTTGGCTTCAGTTTATCTGATATAAAAACCAAGTACTTGACAAGGACCAAAGTGTAAAAAAGCTATGATGGGCAGATGCTGAACGTGTTCTTACTTCTTGGTATTATTTGGGAAGCAGGAGCCCAGCTCTCACATTTCTAATGCCAGTCTTGTGTGTTCACCAAGTTTGGGTAAAACCTGCGGGTGGAAGGGGAGGGACATGGTGAAAAAAATTAGAATATTAAAATACTGCACAAATCATTCCTTACTGCTGCTTTGCTATTTGAAAAGGTTTTTCCTTTATGTCTTTGATACAAGAGTAACCCGAAAGCTAACATGGGGAAAATTTAAATTTTGTGCAGAAACTTCTAAGAGAGCATTAAGTTATGAGTTATTTCTTTTAGCTGAATATTTCTTCTGAGAAATGCTTTTTCTGTCAGCCTTGACTGGTGTAAATGAAATTTCCCTTGACTGTACATGGCAGGTCAGTAATTAGTAACACGTGACTGCAGTACACATTTGGTGTCACATTTGTGGGGTGCTCTGGTCTAAGGTTCATATGGGAAAATTCAAGTAGACTAAATTCATGGCTACATTGAGTTATTGTCAATTTTAGACATCCCAGTTTCAAAAAGAAAGTCTTATTTTACTAATAAAGGTGTGCAGAACCTAGGAGTTGATAATGATTGCATTGATCACTGCAATGCCTGATGGCTTTTCACAGTGAGCAGTAAACTCTAGTCTAGTTTTGAAAAACACCTGTCAGGCAGGTAACAGCCCAGGTGCACGTGATTGTGTGGCCTCTGGGTTTGGCTCATTCCCACCAGCTGTGGAGGCTCTGCCAGCTCCCAGGAGGAGAGTGTTGGCTCTGCTGTGCTCCAGCTGCGCCGTGCTGTGGTGGCTGCTGGCTGAGCTGGTGGCTCTTGCCTCATGCCACAGATCAGCTTAAAACCTGCAGGAAAAAGAGCCTGGAGCAGGACAGGGCAGTGAAGCACGTTGAGGAAAGATGCAGTTCTGCAGCAGAGCTGTGGTGGCACAGCAGAGCAGCAGCTTTGTGTTGCCTCAGGTGTGTGCTCAGCCTCATGAGCTGTTTCTGCTCTGGGAATGTAAGATGGTTTAAATCTTCTTTAGCTCTTTTGGTGTCCCACTCCTTGCTTCCCAACCTCCAAGTCCATAAAGGATATTTTCTGCACTTCTGTTTTCTGTTAATTAATCTCTCTCTTCCTGAGTCTGATTTTACACTTAGAAAAATCCCAATCCTCTTGGCAAATCACATCTTTCACTCTTGCCCTTCCCTTCTGATTTTTGCCAGTTGTCTTTTCAGCTCATTTTTCAAGGGGCTCTTTGTATTTTTGGGGAACTATTCTGTAATTGCATGTAAGAAGTGCAGTCATTTGTCTGATGATTTTTATTCTGGGTGTTAAGAGTGTAAAGAGTTTATTATCCAGTGTCATTGCTGCAGGTAACATGACTTCCTATAGGAAATACTACTTGTATATTATCAGAAAATAGAGAATAGAGTGAGAGTAGATCCCAGGTACTGCACACACAGGGCTCAGCACTGTCTGGCACATGGGGATGTGGAGAGGAATGGGAGCAGCAGTAGCACAGTTTGACCAGGGCGACCCTTGCTTTGATAGGCCTCAGATCTGTGTGTGGTTGGTGGCCAGGCAGTGTTGGGAAGCCAGGTGCTCTCAACACCCACACACAGCTGTGTGGGGCACTCAGTACCTGCAGCTGATAACAGATTTAAAAAGCAGCCAGTGCTTTAGGAGCCTCTGCTTTCAAAGTGCTGCCCTGTTTGTACGAACGCTCAGCTCTGGGTTTCTGGTGGCAGGGATGGGCTCTGTCAGTGAGATTTGCAACCTGTCCTGTCCCTTCTGGGCTGTAGGTGGGTGGCTGGGACATCTCCCCTGATGTCAGGCCAGCTGGCAGGGTCAGACTCTGCCAGTGTCACCCTGTGACACTGTGTGCAGCAGAGATCCCATCTTTGGCTCCTGCTCTCTCGGCCCATTAGTTCTGAAAGACTTTCTGCTGCAGCTGTTGGTTGCCCCGTGCTGCCACCAGGAGTGACAGTGTCAGGGTGATCTCTGCCCCTCGTGGCCCTGTTCAGTTTCTATGCAGCACCAGACCCTGGTTCCTTGCAGTGCTGTCTGCCTGACTGATCAGCACTCTCAGGGAGAGGAAAGGCAATTGCAAATCCAGCAGCATTTGAGATGGTACAGCAGAGGGACAAAGGAGCTCCAAAAGTTCCCCAAACAGTGGCTTCATGGCCTGGCACGAAGGCTGTTCCAGGACTGCCTGCAGGCTCTCCTGGAGGGCCCTGGGGTTGGCAGCTGTGTCGCTGTTTCACTGTTATCTGCTGCTTGATAGAAGCTGCTTTTGTGCCAACAAGTGCACACCTCTCCAGCCTTACCCTCTGGCACCGTTCAGAGCTGTCTGAAGGCTGTGGGAAATAAGTGCTGCCCAAAAGCTCTGCTTCCTTCAGGTCCTTCCTGTAGCTCCTGAACTGCTGGACGTGTGTGGTCTGCTTATGAGAGGTCTGCAGGGTTACATTTGTACAGGGAGGTTTTGCTTTATTTGAAGGGGAATGAGGAAAGAAGTTCATAGATCAAGGGACAAAAGTCCAGTGACAGCCAGAAGATATTAATTTGAATGTCTTATCTTGCTTTGTGGCCTTTAACTTCTGGAGGCAGAAGGTAAGTGAGAAGGTCTCTACCCAGACAGAGTACTGGTAGCTCTGATCTGAGGTTCTCCACTCTTCAGAGGAGTCTCCAAAGTGGGCAATTCTCTGTTTCCTTTTTGTCCCTACAGCAGTAAAGTCACAGAACCAGATCTGTGCCAGCACTGGTTGTTCATGGTGACACCAGTTTCAGGTTTGGAATCTGGTTTCCTTGGTGTTTATCTGCATGTTGTGGCCTGAGCCAGAGCCTATTGAAGCAGGAGAAGACAATTACTGCTGGCTTGACAGTCCAGACACTCCAGATCTCAGGGCATTCCTGATGGGTACTGGGAGGGCAGAGGAGGGGCCTCCTTTTAGACGAGTATGAGAGGTTGTGTGGTTCTGTTTGTAAAACAAAAAGCAACAACAACAAATGAAAACCAAGCTTTGGGAGCATTTTCAGCTGTGGGAGAAGCTTCTGCTGAAGGGGCAAAGGACTGGAGAGCATCAATGGATTTGTCTCCCATTCAGGTTCCTGGTGGGAAGCAGCGTGCAGGTGGCCCCTGGACTCTGCACGTGAGATGGGCAGTTTGTGCCTCTGTGGGGTGAGGGCAGCCAGGCAAGGAGGAGACAGCTCCAGTGAGTGCCAGTGGCAGTGTGGAGCTGCTGAGGGGCAGCAGCAGCAGCTGTGTCACTGAGGAGTGGCATATGAGGGGTGAGGAAAGAGAATGGGAGTGGTAGGGACAGGGATGGAAGAGTGGAGGAAGTGGTTCCAGCAGAGGATAAAGGATGTGGAGGTGGAAATGCTAACTCAGCAAGCACCTGGGGGTTACTGGGGAGTGCCTCCTCCCTCACTGGAGAACCTGTCTGGGTCTGTGTCTCACTGCTGGAGATCCCTGCACAGGGCTGCTGTAACCCTGCTGTGTAACTGGGGGATTGTGACTCCCAGCCCTGCCCTGCCCAGCACCTGTGATACTCGTGGCTGTCAGAAATGAGCAGTCACATGGGGCCATCTGAAAATTGCAGTCACAGCCCCCTCTTTGTCTGAGGCTGGGCTCTGGCTGGACTGTCTCCATCAGAAAATATCCAAAATTCACATGGATCACCTGGGGCATTGAGCAGTTTGGTTAGTCCAGGTGAATTAAAAATGAAATACTATCTTTTGATCCTCTTTGCAAACAAACTTTTTCTTTTTTTTTTTTTTTTTCAGAAACAACCTTTTTTTTTCCCTCATGGAAAATTCCTATTTTCTCAGAAACAGAAAATCTCCCCTATGGAAAATTTCCAATGAGCTCCAGTTCTAAACCTTGATGCCAGAAAACATCTAGCAGGCATTAGCAGAGGGTGACTCAGGGTGTAATGTATCATTTAATTCTGACTAGGGCAACATAGCCACAGGAATTGGAGAATACAAGCAGGCTCTCAGCATCCCTAACTCAATATTCAGTAGTCAATCCACCAAAACCACATATGCAAAACAGGGAAAAAGTGTTACAATAACACTTCAGTTTGGAAAGCTCAGATCTACCCTGAGAAAGAAACTGGAAAAACGTCATCAGATGCACCATCTCTGCTTCCTCCTGCTGACTTCCAAATCCAACATGTTTGTGTTACAAGAAGATGCTTTTATTTTGTGTTTTTATGTTTTTAGCAGTTAGTTTCACCACCCAAGGGTCTGAGAGGTTTCCTGCTCCTACAAGCAGTGGAGAAAATCATCTGGCATTTTGTAGGTATGACAGACTTGAAGTTTGGTCTGTTGTTGCACAAGAAATAGTCTACAGTCCTTCTCCAACAGCTCTGCTGCTGCTTTCCTACTCAGAAAAGAGACCAGCTGGCTGAGAAAGTATTTCTCCCTTCAGCAGAAAAAGGGTGTGGGATACAAGTCTGTTTCAAAAGGTAACTTGGACCCTATTCACCATGACACAAAGGCAATGAAAAGGTGCTTTATTTATCACTATTTTTATTTATCACTAATTTCACTCTGAGTATGAAGGGCAGGTTTCTTCTGCCCAAACACAACTGTGAATTTTTGGGGGCACATAATTTAATTTTTTTAAAGTTAAAACATTAGTAATTTAAAGATGTTAATTTTTTACTATTCTAAAAGTATTTGTTGCAGCTGAACTAAATTTGGTTTGGTTTTTGAATCTTCAGATTTGTTGACTTTTATCTGCAACCTTAAGAATCCAGTGCAAGATGGGCACTAACCAAATGTCCTTACCAATGTACTTGATCCTGACATGTGCATGTCTTTGATGCTGTTTGCCTCAGAGCCTTCTATTCAAGGCAAGACTTGAATTTTTAATGTTAAAGAGAAGCAGGAACCAAAGAAAAATCCTTTTAGAATAAGAAAAAACTACTGAAAAACCTCTTTCATGTCCTCTATGCATTATAAAAAGGGAAGAAAGTAATCCAAAGGTTCTTTGCCCCCTGCCTTTGAAGGTCTCCTTTCATGATCTCTTCAAGCAGTTCTCTCCTGTTTTTTTTGGGTTTTCTCTAGTGTGAGCCTTCCTCACACAGAAACAGATGAATAAGGTTTCTCTTGTTTGTCATTATATAAAATAGGAAGCTTTATATTCCTGCCTCTCAGGTGCCATCTTGAGCTGCTCTTTGCACTTTGCAATGACAAAATCCTGCTGCAGACTTGGTTTTGAGAGTGATAAAAATGGAAGTCAAAAGGGGATTACAGCATTTAGGACCCATTTCGTTTCTCAGAGGCATGGAGTTGGAAACAACTGAGCATTCCAATGCTCCTGCAGGAAAGACCAGGGAGATATTTTGTGAAGGAAGTTTTCTTTCTGCACAGGTGAGCATGCTTGCAACCTCATAATGGCAAGAGTTCCACCTGAGCAGCTGTTGGCAGTTCTGCAAAGTTCACGTAGCCTCTTATCTTTCCTAAATATATAAATATAACTAGGAATGGAGAAAGAAGAAAGGTAAAAAGTAATAGGAAGTTAAGTCATGCAGGATGATACGCGAGGTCAGAGTGTTCCTTGTTTATCTTGTATCTCTACACTGAGTGCACTATTGCATAATGTCACAAGGGCTGGATATTTTCTCCAGTGTAGTGATGCATTTTAATTAAATTCACTGTTTAAAGTGCAGTTATTCATTAAAGGTATCCAGTTGTCCTGAAAGGCATCCTGACCTTGGATACCCAATTCTCTGAAGAGGACTGTTAGGGTTATGAACTAAATAAGCATTATTTAATATAATTCACAGACAAAAAACAGGAAGAGCTTCTTGAGCAGTTGACTGCATCCATGTGTTCTGTTCACCTTGCCAGTCCCTCTGAAAGTTTCCAGGTCACACTGTTCCCTATCTGACATCAGCAAATCAAGGCAGGTATGTCCTCCTCTCACAGAGTCTGGACTTTGACTCATGTACTGAGGCTGAACCTCAGCCCCCAGGCAGCTTCAGCCTCTGCAGGGACAGGGTGGGAGCCCTTGGGCACTCCTGGATCACCTCTGAAGGGCGTTTTCATGAGGGAAGCAAGCAGATACAAAAGCTCTGCAAAATTCAAGCTGCATTTGTCAACAACAAAGAATGTACACTTCTCAGCTAACAATAAAACATTTATTCATTTCCATGCTCCTGTTTTTTTGTTTTCCACTGCTCCAGTGTTCTCTGTGTTGAGGTTGACTTTTTCAGGCCCCATTAGATGTCTTCCCTGGAACACAGAGGCCCTGTTTTTCCCTAAAACCTTCTGCCCTTGTCTAGCCTCAGTGTAAAATATCCTTTGCTGCAGAAGTGCATTTCTTATTTTTCTCATCTGCCCAATGTTCCTTTCTTTCTGAATTTTTTTTCTTTTATCTTCTCAGATCTAGCACTATGACTTTGATCTTGTTTTCTTTTGCTGGTGTTATCCCACCATCAGCCAGTGAGAGACAGAGAAGAAAACTGGCTTTATCAGGAAGACAGTTATTCTTTTGTTCTCCAGGATTACAAAGGGCTTGGCTTCTAATGGTCTTTACTCAACCTGTGCATGGATAAGCAGGTAAAAGACACCACTGTCTTTACTGAGCACAAGGAACAGGGGCAGTGAAATATGGGCAAAAGACAAGGAAGCTAACAATCAGGTTTCAAACAAATAAATTTAATTGAAGAAGTTACCCCACCTCCTGAAGCTGTAACAGCTCAGTCGACTTTGAAAATTTAAACTGCAGCCCCAAATCTGAGTGTGCTTCAGTGAGGGTAAAGGCTTGGAAAGGTAGGACATGTTTTTTGGCTCTGCCAAGATAATGTAATCTCCTGGTGTCTAGGAAGTGGTGATCAAAGAAAGGCTGTCTTGGGGGGTTGCAAGTGTCTGCTGGGTAAGTAAAGTGAGGCATGTGTAAAGGTCAGAGTGCTCTGTTGATAAGGGGATGCACTGAAAGGGCAGAAGAACCACAGAGGACTTCCTGTGTCATTACAGCAGGTACTGTATGAAGCTGAGAGAATAGCTGAACAAAGCAAACCACAAGGATGACAGGATATTTAAAGCAAAATGGGGAAATAATGAGTCATCCCTATTTATCAAAGTGCAGGAAAAGAGATTTCTGTCTCGGGTAATTTCTCAATGGGATATAAAGGCAGCCTTTAACAAAAGCGGGGGGGAAGTCTTAATATCATTTAATTTCCTTTAGCCGAAGCAACCAAAATCCCTTCAGACTTCAGAAGCTACCAATTATGTAACATTGTTACAAAAAAAGTCAGTATTTTCCAGGAGTCTGGAGTTGAATCTGTCCCTGCAATCAAAGTGTTGCTTGGTTGTAAACAAACACGTCTCTACTCAGCAGTGTTCCTCAGATACCCAGATTTAAACAGCATCAGTGGAACATTAGAGAAACGTCTTTTTTGGCCTTACTTGGAACAGATCATTCCCATGGAATAGGTAAGGTATTGATTTGGGAATTTATTGGATTTGGTATTCCTTGTTGAAAGTTTGGCTTCCAAAAAGTAATGGTTCCTTGGGGGAAGACCTTGCCAGTGCCTCAAGACATTCTCTCTGTTTTGTGTGGATTCATGCTTCAGACCCTCTGCTACGTTAAGTGGACTCTTTGGCCACCAGAAGCTTTTCCACAGAGCTTTCAGGCAAGTTGCTACTTATTATTCTGGTAGTGAATCAGGTTACACATGTTGGTTGCCTCAAGTGCCCAGCACTTCCACAGGTGGTGCTGTCAGAAATAATCCTCCTTAGCAAGGCAGGCTGGTGCTGTGAGGAGAGCTCTCCCCTCCTGCAGACTGTCCATATGCTCTGCTGCTGTCCATCTGTTGGTATGAAGAGAAACTTCCAAGAAATGGAAGGCTGCTAATGTGCACAGCGTGAGGTTGTGTGTAGGGATAGGTTAATGTTGATATCATTGGTGCTTGGTCACCTAGGTGATGGATCTGGCTGCTATAGTAACCTGCAGGCTGCATTGCTCATCAAATACGAATTTTTACAAAAAGGGTTGTTTCAAGGTGCTGTTGCCCTGTCTGTTGCCCTGTTAAGATTTTTACGTGAGTTGTGAGATGAGACTTTGGAGTACAGGTTTTATTGTCTGGTTTTTCCTTGCAATTGTGTCCAGGAAAACACATGATGTTTATGCCCAAACACTGAATTTAGGATAGAGATGTTCGAAAAAATAAAGACATGCTATTGCTCTTCAGCTTCTGAAGTCTTGCTTCCTAGGCCCATCCTTCACTATGGAAGATGGTGTTTCAGAGGAGTCAGAGCCAATTCCATATATACAGCTAGGATCCACATGGACTTCTCACAGTCTTTTGCCATCCTGCAAACCTGCAGCCACGTGCTGTGCCAAGGCCCTGTCTGGAACGTGGATATTCTGTGTATGGCCTGTGCTGCCTTGTGGGGCACTGCAGCTTCTCTCTTTGACCAGAAAAGAAGGGATTTTAATCCCTACTTTGCACTCAGCTCATGAGTAGTGCAGTATGTTCATCCAGGGATCCACCTGATATGCTGCTGGGTGGGAGGTGTTCACGGGTTCATATTATGGGGTGTCTCATTGAGATCTGTGAAAGATGGGCCAGCAGCCACGAGGGCACAGAGTGGGAGAGCAGCTCATCACAAGAGTATGGGTTTTTCTTTCTGATCACTATGAAAGAGTAGGCTGTGTGTTTTCAAGAGTCCCACAGTGTGTTATTTTTTCCACTTGGACAATATTGGCAGTAGGAGATTTTTTAATTCCTATATATTTTTAAGTATAGGAATTAAAACTATGTATTTATTATATATATTTCTATCTATTTTTAATTCCTTAAATCAAGATATTCTTAAGTTCCTCTTGGCAGAGAAGGATGGGACCAGGGGAAGTATGTCACGATGACTTGTGGAGGGACAAACTGGCATATCCTTCACAATGTGACCTGACTGAACAGATTTTCTGCTTTCTGGAAAATTTTACAAGGCATAAATAAAAATCTGGAAAAACACTGATGAAATCAAACCCAAAAGTGATTTAAAATGAGCCTGCCAACTCTCTGCCTCACACAGGGCACTGCAGGTTTACCATGAAGGCAGAGCAGGGCCAACATGTGCATCCCAGGGCTACACCAAGACAAATCTCAATATAAATGGGGAGTCACAACATAAAGCAGCCCATTTCTTAGAAGCAAATTTGTGGCAATACCCCAAAGAGTTACCCCAGTCACGCTTGAAACATTCAGGAGAGTGTTCTGGTGTCTCTCCCTACAGTACTGAAACTGCTTTGCCTGCCCTTGGCACAACCAACTGTGCAGCTGCTGATGCAGCTGTGTTGGGTGTTTTGAAAAAGCATGAGAGGAATATCTGTTCGTGGCACTCCAGCTGTAATATCAACCTGAAAATATTGCCTCTGGGCAATGACAAGGTTTAACTGCTCTGCAGACCAGCATCTTTGCTGGCAGAACAGGCACGAGCTGTGTCCATATGATCTGCCAGCTAATGGTTTCTCATGCGTGGGATGGAAGTGGAATACACATTCCCAGGAACAGGGGTGGTTGGTGGGCAGGGGTACAGTTTGGTAGGCCTTGAAGATAAAAACCCAGGGGAAAGGAAGCTGCCACTATAGGATGCTCTGTGCATGAAGTCATCTGGATTTGCTGTGCCTACACTCCAAAGGAGAGGGTGGCTGGAGAAAGATTGTGCTGTAGTTTGGGCATTTACTGGTGAACTGGAGCATCTACTTCTGAGCTGGGCTGCCCTCATTCCTGGGCAGAAAGGTGTCAAGCAGTGTGGGGGGCAAGAAGAGAGTGTAGGGAGCTTGTTTCAGCTGTGTGAATACTGGGCCTATGTAATCAACTGCATTAGAACTAATCCAAGTGTATTTTTCATTGCTTGTCCATTGGCACTATTGACTGCTGGAGTCTGCTTGACCCCCTGAGCCTCTTCTAATCAATGGGCAGCTCTCCTCCATGTCACGTGCCAGTTTTCAAAGAAACCACATCCCTGAACATCATCATAGATGTCATCTGCATTCCCTTGTCCCTGGGGCCTTCTGAACAGGAGCATGGCAATTACTGGATGTAGTTTAATTTGCTTGCTTTGGCTTTTATTTCATTTGGGCTGCGTAGCAGAGGATTCTTACGTAGCAAGGTTAGATCAATTCTGCTGACTCCAGGCTTGCTTGAATTTGTATAAAGTGCTGATGCTGTAATCAGGAGTGGTTCTCTCTCTCACTGCAACATCTTTGTCAGCTGTGCAATACTGAGGTTTGTTTGTGTTAACTGAGTTTTGTGGGTATGATAGGATGTCACATGTTGCTGGGGGGTGGCAGGTTCCTTCCATGTCACCTGATCTGCAGCAATTTTGAGTGTGACAAACCAGGTGTGTGAACAAAAGGATTGTTCACCGTCCCAAAGAAGCCAAAACAGGATGTCCAAGCAGGAGATTGCCTTGGGTACTCAGTTCCATGCTTCAGTCTGCACCTCTGTTTAACACTCTGGCTGTGGGTTTGTTGTTCTTGTTTTTTCTCATCTTCTTGGTGTGTATTCTCAGGAGTGCATTCAGGCAAGGCACTGAAGTACCAAATCTAAGAAACCAGGGTAAGCAGGAGGGTGCCTGCTGTGCAAATATTTTGGGCAGTGATGGGGCACCAGACAGAAATTTCAACAGAGATAGAAGTGAAAGAGGACAGAGGAGATTCAGGCTCTTCCTTTCACAGTCCTACACCTGGTTAACAGGAAAGTCTCCATCTCCTGGGGATTATTCGTTTTGTTACACTGTCCCGTGATACTTCATCCCCCTTGGGTTCAAGTAATGACAATTCTCTAGGAGTGTAACATAAAATCCCGAGGTGTTCATGGAGATGGGCTAATTAAAAGAGACAGCAGGCTCACTCAGAGGATGTGGCTGTCACAGAACAGCACAGTTACTATAGCTGAGCTTTCAAAGCAGATCTTCAACAGTCAAGCTGCTGGCAGGTGACACTTTCCTCCTTCCCAGCTTAAACTCTGCTGGAGAACTGGTGCTGGTTTTCAGTGTCATGTTCCTTTCCCTTCAGTGTATTCTGCTCTTGCCATAAAGCATTTTATTCAGGCTGAGTGTGGTCACTCACTCTCAGCAAATCCTGAATCACAGGGTGGTGTGGGTTGGAAGGGGCCTTAAACATCATCTCATTCCATCCCCCTTGCCATGGCAGGGTCACCTTCCACCAGAGCAGAGCTTCATCCAGCCTGGCCTTAAGCACTGCCAGGGATGGGTCATCCAGAGTTCCTCTGAACAATCTGTTCCAATGTCTTACCATCCTCACAGTAAAGAATTTCTTCCTAATACCGAGTCTAAACCTGCCCTCTGTCCGTTCGAAGCCATTGCCCCATGTCCTGTAACTCCATACACTTGTAAATGGTCCCTGTTGGAGAAGAGGAACGCTGAGAAATAAAGAGGTGGGGCCTTTGCTCACAGTAGGTTACTTGCATGATGGATGGGCTTGAGCTGATGAAAACTAGGGGCTGCTGGTGTGAGCTAATACCTTCCTCCAACTCCCTGGCTTTTCTGCAGTTGACTAAAACATGCATTGTGCTCAGAGCTGTAATTGCAGGCACGTCTTCTTGGGGCTGGGCGCCCGACACCACAGAAACTGGAGCCAGTGGTGCTTCACCCCCCCCATCTGAGGCTGGCACTGTGCTGCATCTGCACTAGGCAGCCTCCCACCATGGTTCTGTTGGTTCAGACACTGCTCTGGCAGAGCTCATAGTCAGGGAACAGTTGCCTGCACCTGCCAGATGATGGGTTTTGCCAGGCCTAATGACTTGGAGATAACAGTCCTAATGGTGGGGGGAACACAATGCAGCCTCCCCAGATCCCCCCCCTCACTTCTGGTCTGAGGCCCCTGGCAGGCAGGATGGGGGCTTTGGTTCAGTCTGTGGTTTCCACATCCTTTGGCCTCTTTCAACACCAGACAAGCAGAATATCTCAAGGTTGGTGCAGGTGCAGCAAAAAGCCCACTTCTTGAGTACAGAACTAGAAATGAGGTGACAGAAGGGAAGGGGGCAGGGAGAGCTCAGGTTATGTATTCTCTTGTACCTGGGGCTCCGTCCCTCTGGGGCTCTCGGGGAATGGGGCAGGAATGCAGCTGAACTCTGTGGAGCTGAGACCTCACACCCACTTTCTCCAGCAACTACTTAAATCTGGCCCCAGCCTTTGATCCTAAACCAGCATCTCCCCTCCATTCCCTTTTCCCCCTCGTGCCTAAGCTGTGTTCTAACACTTGCATTCATATGTAAAGGTAGGAAATAGGGCCCTTCCCACTTTCTGGGCTTTCTCGGCTCTTAGGTTTGTATCCTGTTCTTTTCACTAGTGCTTCGCCAGCAACTCAAATTCCCTCCCTGCTGGTTCCAGAAATTATATAAAGTTGAAGTAATTTGATTTGTGGAACTAACAAGTTTCCAGGTAAATTGTGGATACTTCAATGGAAAATCTCCCTCTAAATCATAAAATGTATAAACTATACAGCAGTCCTGGTAATTTTGCTGTCTTGGGTATGCTTCCTGCTTATTCCATGTCATAAAAATCCAGCCTGGGTATTTTGGGTGCTGTCTCCAAACCACATTTTCCCTTCCTGTTCTCGCCATCCCTCCCCACTTCTTGGCACGTCGTGTGAAGGGGTTTTGGTGCCACAACAGGCAACCAAATGTTAACAAGCCCCTGGCTCTGGCTTTCAGCTGTCCTGCCAGCGGTGGTTAACTGAGCGTTGTTCAGGTCAAAGCCATTGTGCATCTGGTCTGTGCACGTCTTTTGAAATGTGAATACTTTTTTTCAGCTACTGACTGAAGGATGCCAAATGTTGGCCTTTTATACACCGGAGTTTGTAAAAGAAAGCCAAGATACCTGGAGCTTGCTAGTTTCCAGGAGGGAGACTAATCCAGGATAATTTCTACTATTAGGAGAAAATTACTCTCTTGTTATTTTTGAAGTACATAATGGTAATAGTTTTCCATTTACCCTCCTAGGTAGCCCAAGGCTTCCTGCTGCTGCTGAACCATCAGGGTTTTTTCAAAGAAAAGAAGGAACAAAGGATGTGGTCCCTGATAGCTGTCCCAGGGATTGACACACTGCCCCGGCTGGTGGAGCAGGTACCTAGGAGTGACAAGAAATTCAGCTCAGTTCAGCTGCAGATGAAAGCTGTAGCTTTCCATGGAAACCACTGGATTGATTTTCTACCTTTGGCTACAGGTAATTGCTTTACCTCATGCAATTATGTGTGGTAATTAGAATTAGATTGCGTAAGGAATAGCAAAAAACCACGAGTACATCCTCTGCGTTTGTGGTCTGTTCCTTTAAGAGTGATTATGATTTTTTTAACAGTTTCTTTTTTTTTAGCCTGACCTAAACCTTTCTGTTTAGTTGATCAAGCATAAGAAGGGAAAATAAAAGTATATTTTCAGCACATTACAGAGTTCTGTTCCTTTTTAGGCACACTCTAGGACAAGCCCTTATTGGAACTGCAGTGGAAAAGCAGAATGATTTAAGGACTCTAAAATTCTCATTTCCTTCCAGTCTGATACAGTGAGGAACGACAGCTAAGACACCAGGCAGACCTCAGAAATAGATGCAGCTCAATACATGACAAACACATTTTGGTTGGCTTGGAATATATTAAAGCAGTTATCTTGTGCTCTCTCTTTAATATCGGCTTGCTTGGGGTTTTTTTACATAAGTGCTTTTTTGAAAAGTGAGAAGTGGCAAGGTAGAGGACAGTTTAATAAGTTTTATAAAGGTCCCAATTCTTAATTTCTTGAGAAGTGCTATCATGCTGCTATTCTTAATGAAAGGTCAGGCAACTATATTGTCCCTGGGATTCCACTTAATTGCATTCAGAGATGGAAACTTTGTTGTCACAGACTAATAAACAGCAGATGGCTTTAAGGAAGTCAGTAAGGTGGGAGTTTTAAATAGAAACCTGCTTGCTTAAAAATAGAAAAGACAGTAGATTTGAGCGAGATGTTCTGTAAGCAGCATGTCACTTCTCCACTGCAGGCCAAGAGACACGGTTTTAAGCAGCGCTAGAAATGTTGAGTTCATTGTCAGTGTTTATCGTCTAAGCCCCCAACTGAAGGGCCTGTAGCTGGAGCTTTCTTACTGAGAAATCTTTTAGTCTGAAACTCGGCCTGTGATAACTTGGCTGATTCTTCTTAATGCTTGCAAAGCCATTTATCCAGGGATGTAATTGAAATCCGGAGATGCCACAGAATGCCGTGGCTGTACTGAGACCCAATCTTGAAATGTTAAATAAGTAAAGATGCTTAACAGTTTACACCCTTAATGTTGACCCATTTTATAATTATTTTGACATTTTCCTTTACTTGTTTTGGGTTCATCATTATGCTGAGAATAACTTACCTTCCTTGTCAGTCCTGCAGTTTTTTTATGGTACAGCAGAAGTAATATTCCAGTATTCCAGCTATGTTCACAAATACTGCAAACTCGAGGATTGCTTGAGGCACTTGTGCATATTGCCATGTATAAAATAAAAAAATAATTTTAAAGTACATGTGAACATTAACAGCATCCTGCAGGTTCTGTGACTCCCCAGGAGCAGTTCTTGCTCTGGATGTCCTTCTAGGGGCCATTTCATGCTGTACAGGGTGCTGCAGCTCAGGCTGTGCTGGGCATGAGGTGCAGACCCCCAGGGAGGGCAGTGGCTGCCAGGGAAAGTTTCCTGCTGGAGAACAGCCAGCCTGGCCCCAGCTGTGCACAGGGGACACCCCAACACCTACACTCCAATGCCAGTCTCACATATTTGATCAGTGCTTCTCCCCACTTGAAACAGGAAATCAGTTGTGCTCTGGAGAGGACCCAGGCTGATTCAGCAGCTGACAGGCCAGCACCTGATGCAGGAAAGGGCAGAGTCACACTGTCACTCTGCCTGGTGCTGCGCTGCTGGCTTGGCCGTGGTGTGATGCTGCCTTGCCATTTGCTTGCTTCTCAGAAAATCAATAGACTAGTTCTGTCAGGAGCCCTGGTAACCATCAAGAGCCTTGTGCCTCTTTCTATCAGTATCTGTCACAAATGACCTAAATATTAGAAGAGGATCCTTTATTCTCCTGACTGCAGACTTGTCCCACCAGTCCCGCAGACTGACTGACTGGGGGTGGGGGGCCAGAATCCCCTTAGACATAAATGGAAAGAACAAACCCTAACTTTATCTCCTGCCTTTAAACTGAAGATTTTAGTGTCAAGCTTTCTCTGGTTTTACCAGATGTACTTCATAATCACTTTTCCTCAGCTGCATCCTGGCTTTAGGTTTCTCCCATGTGACAAGAGCTGCCCTGTGGAGCACCGGGCTGGAGGAGAGGAGGTAACGCAGCCTTTGTCACACAGAGAGCTGTCCCTGAGGATGAGTGGGCTAAACAACCTGAAAAACGGGCATGGCAGGGCCCAGTCTGGGCAGCAGGATGATCTGGTAGCTTGAGAGGGGCACAAGGGGATTTCTGCCCTGTTCTGGACATTTCCTTGCTCTAAGACTACATGTGATACGGGATAAATGTTATTAGAAGAGTTAGCATTTGCCTAACAGCTTTAGTCAGGGAACACCCTGGTGGGCTGTCTCCTGGTTTGCATGGTGAGTGTGAGATGTTTGGATCTGGCTGTACACACTCCCATTTCCATAATCTCCGGACCATCTTGTCTCAGTCTGAGCTCCTGAAATCAGATGCTGTTGTGGAAATGCAGCCCCTTATCTCTGTGTGAGATAAAACTTGTAATTCCCATGTAACTTTTACCCACAGGGTGGGATGCTGGGAGGACTAAACAGCTCCAAATATTGAACAAAGTAAGTCAGCACTGTGAGCAATTGTTGTGAGTCAATGTTGAATCCTTGCCAAAGGTGCCTTTTACAAATAAAATTTAGCACTAATTTATCAATGGGTTAGTTCAAAACATGATGTAAAGCACTCAGTACATAATGAACCTATCTGGATCGAAAGAAAATGCTTCTAACAACTTTATTATAAATAAATACTATGTCTAAGTGGACCAAATCAATGTAAGGGTAGTGCTGTGTTTATCGACTGACAATTTCCTACTTTCCTTATTACCTGTAGCTGGCAGAGAGGATTTTGTTAATTTTTTTTTCCATTTTTTTTACTTAACAAAACTATCAGCATGTGTTCTTTACTCGTTGCTGTGCTCCCTGCTGCTCTCCAGCCATCATCTGGTGGCACAAAAGCAACCCAACCCTCCCCCAGTTCTCTTCTGCGTGCCACACTCTGCTTCTGGCAGACAGGGCATTTTGTGGATCACTGTCCCCCACGACGAAGGTAATCCATCTGCTGTGCCGCCCGGAGCTGATCCTGGGGGAAAGGCCACCCGAGTTCCACCAGGGATTCTGTTCTGTGGCCTCCAAGCCAAGAGCAGCTGGGTTCTCCAGCTTTCCCCAGAGTAACCCCTGCTTTCTGTGTACATCTGCTGCAGGCCGGTGCATCTTCAGGCTCGGGAGTAGTTTGGTTTGGTTTTTTCCCCTTTGACCCGATGTCAATAGTGCCACGGGCAGTACTGACCGTGCCGTACCCCAAGATCCCGGGGGTGCCGCTGCACCCGCTCCGTGTCCCGCAGCCCGGCCTCTCACAGCGGTGCTGCCGGGGGTGGTGAGGCAGCCGGGTCTCCGCGGGCGGACAGGTCCCGGGGCGGCTCTGAGGGTGCGGGGCCCGCCCGGTGCCCGTGGCGGGCTGGGCGCTGAGGGCGGGCGCGGCGCGGCCCCTCCCCGGGGCGGTGCCGGGACCAGCGGTGGCGGCGGAGCGGGGCCATGGTGAAGATCGGCGTCCAGCAGCCGCCCGCGGCGCTCAAGCCGGACAAGGAGAAGGAGAAGGCGGCGGGGGGCGATGGGGTGGCGGGCGCCGTGCTGCTGCCCCCGGGCGCCGTGAGTGGAGCGGGGGCGAGGGGCGGCGGGAGACGAGGGATGCGGGTGGTGTGGTGCTGCTTCGGACAGGCACCGGCAGAAGTGTCCGGCTTTACCGACGGCTTCGGGGGCTTGGTGGGCGCCCGAAGTTGAGAGGAGCGGGGAGGGGATGGGGCAGGGTAGCGGCGCCGTGGTGCGAGCAGCCGTCCCTGGGCACGGGAGTGAATGTCCAGCGCACTCTGTGGCAGCAGAACTCATCCCTTTGGGCGGTTTAGCCTGCGGGAATGTAATTTCGGTTTGGATGGGTTTCAAAACCCAGCATCTCTGAAGGCTTTGTTGGTACGGGGAAGAGGCAAGAGGAGGAAAGCAGATGGTGCTGGAGCAAGATGGGAAGCAAAGGGCTAAGAGCACAGAGCTCTAGATGCTTTGCAGATGGGAATTGACACGGTGATGTGGAGTTGATCTGCTGGCTTCAGGTGATGGGTAGGAGAGGGGAACCAGTGCTCATGCCTGCATGATTGGGATCCCTTCAGGCACAAGGGGAAGGTACTGGACCATCCGTAGCAGATGCAGAACGTGGGCTGGGGCTGGGCAGAGCTGTGTGGGTCGCTCCCGGACTGTGGGAGCCGTGGCCAGGCGTTGTCGGGCAATGCCTCTCTCGAGCACGGACAGTGAACCAGG
This sequence comes from Vidua chalybeata, assembly GCF_026979565.1. NCBI lineage: Eukaryota > Metazoa > Chordata > Aves > Passeriformes > Viduidae > Vidua > Vidua chalybeata. The sequence goes on from NC_071539.1 coordinate 24,428,175, forward strand.
CAGGAGTTGGGCGTTTCTGAAGTCTCTGGTGCTGGAGAACCCCAGTTGCCTGCCCTGCTGCGAGGGTGGACGTGCTGGGTGGATTCCACACCGTGTATTGTGAGGCTGTCGTCCTGATCTGGGCCTGACCCACAGCATCGACTCTGCCTTGTTACAGCACTCCCGTTTCAGAGGAGTCCTAAATGGCATTTCTGTATTCCTCGCACATCCCTAGGCTGTGCATGTGGTCTGATCATTTACTGAACCCTAGTCTCTCTCTGACTCAAAAAACAATATGGGAGCTGTAGTTTCGCTCTGTTCCTGCAGCAGTGCAGAGTGTTTCTCCTCGTGTGCCTCACCAAACAAGTGGGAATTGCTCTGGAGAAGTGCTTTACAGCAGGGGCTTCAGGAGACTGCTCTGTTGTGCAGAGTTCAGGGAGTCACTTAGACCATGATGATCTCTCCCATCACACACGATGTGCTCAGCTCTTGGCTGTGCTGCCAGGGTCTCGCTGTGCTCAGTCTATCATGGTTGCATCTGTTATTCTCACACCAAGGAGCTCTGCAGAGACCTGGGGGAACGTGGCTGCTGGTGATTTCCAGTGATTTTCTGACTGTATTTCCTAATTACAAACTAAGGTGCTGGTTTTCTTCCTGCCTCTGATGTCCAACCCTGGAAGCTGACTATCACACTGGACTTCCAGCTCATCCTGCCATTAAACTTTCCACATAAACAGCTTTCCACAGCCAGAAACTCAGTTCTTCTGTTGATCCTACATGAGTTCAGGCAGGATCCATCTATTTCTCATGAGTGCTGTGAGAAAAGCAGTTTAAAAAGTAATAAAGTAACAGAAGCTTGTTTCTATCATTAGTGCTGCCAGATCCCAGCAATCAAAATTATTCTGATTCAGGTCCTGCCAGATGTATGGAATTGGCTTAGGTAGGAAATAATAAATTTTGGGGATTTTATGTTGCCTTGGGCCTTGACTCTTGGGAGGCACGGTGGTGTTCTTTTAAGCCCACCTCTGTGAGCTACAAAGGAACCTAGAAACATGAATTTAGAACAAAGACTCCTCAGCAGTCTCTTGATTCCAGCAGACAGACATGTAAGAACATCAACATAAGACCCATGAAATAAGGGCAGGAGTGGGTAACAGTGAGTCTGTGCAGTGTGAGGATGTCCAGGGAGCAGCACATCCACTGACATCAGGTGGCCACTTCCTGATGATGTTTTTCAGACTGTGACAGTGGATTCTTTGGTGTGCTTGGGCTTAGCTGGACCGTTACCTTTGTAAAACACCCGGCTTGTGGTGTTGGTCTTTCTGTAGCCAGCCTTTCTTGCCATACTCCTGCTCCTGTTGCCAATAATTTCCATCTGTGTGTGTCTTTCTCTAGCTGCCTCACAGCAAAATGGCATTGGTGACATGCAAACAAGCTGCTCTGCATTCCTTTCCTCTTTGATCTCATAACTTCAATCCCAGTGATAGGAGCCAGAGCTGGGAAATGATTCAGCGGCCGCTTCTGCAGCCTGGGAATTTTGGCAGGTGCTCGGTGAATGCAAAGATGCAGCAGGCAGGAAGATGTCTGTAATGCTAATGTGTCCTGAAAAGTAGTAGGTAGAGGAGTCGTGACAGCAAGCTTGCATGTGCTGAACCGTGTTTCTCCCCTGTACAGCTTGGCTTGAATAGGGAAGAATATGCAGTTTAAACTCCTGTCAGAAAAATCCACGTAATTTTGAGACTGTTGCAAGACTTTAAGATATTATAGAAGAAACAGTCGGAACTGTGGCCTACAGGAACTGTGCCTTCAGCCTTGAGCAGAAGGCAGCTTGAGGTTATGCAGCCAGTAAAATAATCCATTGTGTTCGTTGGAAAATATTATTTCAGACGCAAAATAGTATTCAGTAAGTTTTAATTGAACTTCCTATTTGCAGTCCAAAATGGAAATAAATACATAGGCTGTGTCTTTAACTGCTCTGGGAAGTATGCTCCTTGTGCTTGTGGTGGATGTTGAAATCCACAGGAACCAAATAAAACTGATGGCTGGAGCTCTCTAGTCAAAATGTGTGTCAGTTTTTTGTTTGTTTTTTTTTTTATCCCTTGTGCACCCCTCTAATAATGCTCATTATTTGGCAGAGACCGTGCAAGAGCCAGAGGAGAAGGGGTTTCATGAAAATCTTCTGCCTCACCTGGTGTAGATGAAAGCCCTGGAGGGCAGAGGCACCTCTCAGCCCTCTCTCTGTCCAGAGTGGGCTTTGGCTGCCCCACTGGCCTGGCCGAGGGCTGTGTCCGGCACCCGGTGCTGCTGGCTGGGGGAAATGGTGCCCCACAGGCAGCACTGCAGAACAGGCTGGTGTCTGGGGGGACAGGGGGGTTTGCAGGCAGTGGGAGCACACCTGTGTGATCCAGGGGCTGCTTTCACAGGAGCCTGTTGTCCTGCCTCTGGGAAAGCACTGCTCATGCAGTCCTGTTTGTCTCTGGAAGGATGAGTGTCAAAGGCAGGGCAGTGTTTGCTCAGGTCTGGCTGGTGGGAGAGAAGGGCTTTACGGCCCAAGCAGGACTGGGAGAGCTCTCTCCATATCCACAGGCCTGGTGAACCTGCTGGAAACACCTTGGCAGTGCCTCACAGCGCCGGGGGCTGCGAGGGGCTTTCCAGGGTGCACACAATGGTGTCTGCAGATTGTGACCGATGCTTTGCTCTTGGTTGGTTGCAGTAATACCAGGCTTTGATTTGATGTCTTTCATCCCATCTGCCTTCCCAAAGTCTTGACAAGACTCGGTGGTCTTTGGATCACAGCCTTCCTGGTTGTATGGAGAAGTTTCCCACAAGGAGCTGCTTGCTGCCTGGCACTGGATCCATCCAACCCTTCTGTGTCTGGGTGGTCTCTCTGTAGCTGCACCTCAGCACCTCTGTCTGCTGGGTGCCTCAGCTCCTGGCTGACAGCTGAGCTGTCCCAGCCTCCTCTGTGTTGCCCCAGCTCCCACACCCAGTGTGGTTGCCCTGCTTGGCAGAAATAGCAGGGCAAAGCCTGGAAACCCATGGGGAGCATGTTCCCTGAGGATGCCTCTGGTGCTCAGGAAGCTCTGTTCCCTGTGACTGCCCATCTCCCCAGTGAGGAGTAGGTCTCCTGTGGATGTGGAGCTCTTAAGCAGGCAGATAGTGCCTCAGTGTTGGGGCTGGTGCTGTGTCCCTGCTCCCCTGCCTTTCCTGATGCTCAGCCGGCCATGGTGAGCTGGGAATGCTTTGCATTTGCCTGAGCAAGTCCAAGAGGATCAACTCATCAGGTCTTCGTGGTGGCAGCAGAACAGCAATGCCACTTTTGGCTCCCAGGGGTTTGGTGCACCTTGAGCAGTGATGCTCCAGAGCTGGGGTCCAGCTCATCGGGCAGGTGGAGGAGCAGTGGCTCTTTGGGCACATAAAGCAGAGTCACACCAACCTGTGGACGCTGCTGTGCCAGTGCAGTGTTGGGTTTTGTGAGTGACTTCTTTGCAGAATGTTGTGAGGTGGGAGACAGATGGCGAGGGAAGGGGCTGTGAGGAAGAGTCTTTTTAAAAGAGGCTTTTTCACAAAACAAGCTGTAAATTCAGAGAGAAGAAGGAAAAGCTTGCTGGCAGCAGTGTGGATTGATTGTGCTCATTGACATGTTTGCAGGCTTGAGGCTCTCGAGCTGTGGGGGTTCTCACCATATTGAGGCTTAGGGAGCTGAATATGGCAGATCCAAATTTTGAGAAGCAGCCTCCTGTAACAGAAGGTTATTCCTGGTCTTTGCCCAACCCTCCTATAACCATGTGGGCTGAAATGGTAATTTCTTTTTGTGGCCTGTATGGAGTTGTCAGCTTAAAGAGAAGCACTGTCATTTGGTTTTGGTTCTCTGTGGTTTGGGGATGCCTTGGAAGCAGAGGAAAAGGTCTGCATTGGGAAAAAAAAGGTCTCTGCAGGAGACATCTCTGCAGACCCTTGCAGGATCTGCTCTAGTGAAATACTAGACTTCAGTGTCTTACTGGACTCCGGACATGAATATTTGATATTCCAGCTGAGCATGACAAAGGATCTGACTAACACTGGCAGAGGGATTAGGACAGAGAATATCTATTCCAAGCAGAAGCGTTATAAATGCAACTGAATTTTGAAACATCTAGCTGTCTTTCACCAAAGAGATGTAGACTGAAGAGCTGGAGACAGAGGAACTAGAAATAGCTGTCCAGAGGTTTGTGTTCTCCCAAAGGTGGGGGAGAGCTGGAGCCAGCCCAGCTTTGCATGGAGAAGCTCTTCATGTGGGAAGAACCTGTTGCGTTTACCTGCTTTGGGCACAGCAGTTTTGGTGAGCTTTTTTTTGGCAAAACACAGAAAACCAAGAAATACCTTTAAAAAGAAGAGTTTCAAAGGGTACAAATGAAGCAAAAGTAAGTATGGGGCAGAAGCCCAGAAGAAGAGAGCTGCATCCAGCAGAGCACTGCAGCCAGGTCTGGAGAGATGGAGGATGAGGTGTCCCCATGTGCCGCTCTGCAGTTCCTGATTTTGTGCTGCCAAATGTTTGCTCATTACCAGATTTACAGGAGATGGAAAAGGCATCTTCACTTGTAGGTGTGCATTTTCTTCCCAAGTGATGTGTGAGAACCTAGGAATGTTTGGGTTTTTTTTTAATGCCAGTGTTACCATTTGAAGGAGGACAGTGTGAGGGTGCTGTTTTTTTTCAGTCATCTCTCTGCACTTGCTTTTCAGAGTTGTCTTTCTTAGTGCTATGTCCTACCTTTGAAGTCAGTTTGAACAACAAAGAGAAGGGTAAATTTGCCTCCTCTCTCTTGCTGTTGTTAAACTAGACACCTTTTCTTTGTGGTGAATTTTCAAGTGTAGGATTGAGTGTCAGAGTTTTGCTATGCTGTTGCTGGGAGAAGAGATAATAGCTGTCAGTGTTCCAGAAGGGAGCAGTGACTTCATTTTATGGTGTGACACTGTGCAAGTCCTGATTTTCAAGGAAGGAGCAAATGCTGTGACCTGAAGTCTGGTTCCTTGAAGATGACTGAACTTGCCCTCCAGGAGTTGCTGGACTCTGCCCCTCTGCTCGGAGTGATCAGTGCAGGTTTCTGGCTGGAACTGTCCCTCTTGTCTGCAGAACCAGCACAAGGCAGGACCTTGGGTGTTCTTGGGCATCTTGAGCACCGCTGTGTCGTTTCTTCCAGCTTTTTGGGAATCAGTCACGTCTAGAGGAAGAGTGAGGAGGGACCATGCTAGCTTCATTTGCCATAGCCAGATCAGCAGTGCTTGGCTTGCTCTTGGTGAGATCCAGAATGGCTGATTTGACCACCTCTGTTTGCCTTGACTATGCCAGCTCTGAGGTGGGTGCTGTGATTTTACATTTTACACACCCAAAAGCTCTCCAGACATGGAGTTTCTGGGGGAAGCAGCGTGAGAGCCCAGTGGAAATGTCCAGATGAGTCCTGGGCCCAGCTGTTGCTCTGCTCTGGGGCTTCATTAGCGTCCAAAGGCATCACTAGAGGTAAAAAACTTCAGGTGAAATCGTGTGAAACCTTTTGATGTGTCTTTTCTCTGTCACATTTTCCGCTTTCAAATGTGTTGCCACAGCACCCAATCCTTCACACCTCTTGCGAAATCAGCCTCTAGCTCCCTTGGCTTGTGCCCAGGGCCACTTGCATGGGTTGTTAGGTGGGTTTGTTTTACGTGGGAGCAGTTGTACAATTGCAGTCTGGGAAAAGGGGAGCGTGTCCTGAGGGACAGCTCAGCACTTTGGTGGTGACCCAGGCTCATGGTTTGCTTCCTCCAAGCCCTGCATGATGGTGGAAGCAAACAAACTAGTTTTGGTAGCAGCTTCTCTTCCCTTCACCTGGGAGGAGAAGGAGGGCTCAGCTACACCAAGAGCAAGCTGAAAGCTGTTGCCATTTCCTTACTTCAGTTTTGCAGTATTCTTGAATATTTTTGGCATTTGTGAGAGGTCTTTTAAGGAGTCAGGTGTCTGCCCTCCTGCATATGTCTTTACCTTTGAGTCAAGGCTCTCTTTAAATTTGCCAACCTCTCAGTTTAAGAGCTTTCCCTATTTCCAGAGCAGCTGCTCTGCTTCGATCCTGCTTGAGCTGCCTTTTGCCTTTCATCGCTCTAGAGAGGTTTTGAGACACAGTGCCAAAGCTTAACCTCCATTCTTCTCCTGGCGAAGATTTCCATTCTTTTAATACCACCTCCCACTTCAGGGAGTCTTTTGTAAAAAGACCTTAAACAACCTATGGCCTTCACATGGCTGTGCTGGCTCCTTCCCTCTCCCAGGTGAGGTCTGCCCAGGTGCTCCAGGGCCTTTTAGCTGTGGTGTTGGAGCTGCTCCATGGCAGGGACTGATTTTCCCCATCATTGCAGTGAGTGGCCTGGAAATCAGGCTGTGTTTATCAGAATCAGTATTTTGGCAGTCAGGCTGTTAAATGCCCAGGTTGGGATATTTTTTTGCCACTTTGTCACAGCTGTTTATGTTCTCTCTGCCGGCCTCTCTGTTCAACATGATGCTCGGGGACTTCAGCGGTGAGTGTGGTAAGAACAGTCTTGTTTTTACCCGGGGCTTTGTTGGCTCTGCTAATGCTCTGAATGGTTGTACTCCTGGGAAAAGGAGAGGGAGGCTGGAATCATTCCAGCTGGAAGTTGTTGTGCCTCTGCCAAAAAAAAACAAAACAAAACAAAAAATATGGAAATTAATTCTTCACCCCTCTGCAAAGAGGGAGGAGAAACAGCCCCTTAGTTCCATCAAGGGATGAAAAAAGGAGAAAAGAGGGGGATCTATATCTCTCTTGCTGATGAGGGAGAAGGAAAATATGATCACTGAGTGCTTAGGAGCTCCCACATGCTAAGCTGCATTTTTAACATCCTGCTGTCTTTGTCATATAGCAACAACGCTGGGGGTTTTAATTAGCCAGTGGTTGTTTTTGATATTCTAATTTCCAGCACTGTGAAGTGACTCCTGAGGCAGATGGCTTTGTTACTAGTCACATGCTGTGGTGTCACTCAAAGGTGTGATTAGATTAATTTATTGCAACTTTTTTGCCTTCAGCTGTGATAGTCTCTTAATTACCGGCTTAGGGTAAGGTTAGGGTTAGGGTTAGGCTTGCTTTTTGGGTTTCTTTTTGCTTCCAGGCATCTTTGAGTCCAAAAGTCATCAGTTGTGTTCTCTGTGGAAATGCTGTCGGCTGGCCAGTGCAAGCACTGCTCAAGGACTGTGAGCAGGGACTTTGGTTGCCTTGGAAACTGTGTGCCATATATATATATATATATATATATGTGTGTGTGTGTGTGTGTGTGTGTTTTCCTCTCTGTCTATTCATGCACATGTTCCCTTTTCTAACCTAGAGCATCAGCAATTCCCTTCAGCCTGGAAGGTCTCTCCTTCCATGTGTGGGTTCCTTGAGAGGCCTCTCATTGCCAGTGCAGAGCTTTGACCCCTCTCAGCCAGGGCAGTTGCTTAGGCAGTCTTCCCCCACGGGCTCACCTGGTATTCTCATTTTGCTTCCTGTCCTCTCTCCAAGCATAACTGCTCTTCGGGACAGGACTCATTTTTTTGTTCATCTGGCACAGGAGCCTTCTTTGGAGTGTCGGGGGTGCTTTGAAGGATGCCAGGATGCCTTTGCTGTGATATTTTAGCTCTCTGTTCCACTCCTTCTTCTTGTCTTCCTTTGCCTTTTTCAAACTGTGTGTAGTCTCTCACCTCCCTTCTACAGAGCTTGGCAGGTTCTCCAGTCTGGAGCCTGCCTGCCCACTCAGCTCGCTCTGGCCATCCTTGGGGGCTCTCCACCACTGAGCTCCCCTGTGTTGGAATTCCTGAGTACAGACATAGTTGTCTTTGCGAGGCAGCTCTGGATTTCTTCACCTTAAAGTTTATCCCACAAACTCTGCAGTGCTTCTCCTGGAGCAGGGAGCAGCAGTGAGTGCCCAGCACCTCGGGCAGTAGGGGTGCTGGTAGTGGTGTGGACGGATGGGGGCTTTGCTTCACAAGGAGAAAGAGCAGGCTCTTGGTACAAGCATGGGGGTCACTTTCGCAGGAGGGAACACTCAAAGCTAAACCATCACATCAGAGGAGAGTTCAGGTCCTTCCAGGACCTACGGTAAGTGGCAGCACTGCAGTTCTCCAGCAATCAGCTGTGGGCTTTTTCCACTTGAAGTAAGTGGAGGTGCCACTATTGCAAGTCCTTGTGTTTTGTAAAGCAGTTACTGATTTTGCTGTGAATATGGGACTTGATGTGCTGGAGGTAGCGACCTTGACCTGATATTTTTTCTTTCCCCATAGTCCATATTGGCCTTTGACTACCAGAAATGAGTGAACAGCAAGGTAAGTTAGATTGTTCTCATGAGGGTTTCTTAAATTTGGAGCCTGCGTCCTTTGAGGAAGCCATGGCAGTGTTTGCAGCTATGTCAGTGCATCAAACATTGAGAACTCAGGTTGCTGCTCCCTTGAACAGTGTCCCAGAGAGCAATGACATATTTTAGATGGCACTGCTCTCCAAACTGCATCCCTTTGCATTGCATTTCTCTCCTTACTTGTCAGTCACCAAAATCACATCTACTATTTTTAGTCACCCCACGCTTCTTTTCCTGTTGGAGGTGTATATTTAGACACTTGCCAATCTCTGTCCTCAGTTTGTCAGGCCCTGCTACACCTAAAATTAAAGATTTCAAACCTGTGTGTTTCAGAAATGCAGGAAACAGGGTTTGTGGAGGACTCATCTGTTTCTAAAGCTGCAGAAGCAGAAAAGGGCCATGAGCGGAGCCCATCTCTGCCAAGGCAATGTGTGACTTGGGAAGGGATCGAGGCGTGACATGACACTTTTAATTTTCTCACTTCTGTCATCTTTAGCAAGACATGGGTGATGAAGGAGCAATAATGTCACATTTCTATTTTTATAACCTTCTCCTGTATTAATGAGAAATTCCAAAGGCAGCATCTCACCAGGTATGGTTCTTGTGAACAGCTCCTCCAGTGCTGTGTCCAAAGGCTCAGTGCTGTGAAGTTGGGGGGTTGGCACAGCCACAGGTGCCTGGGAGGTTTCCCTGCTCTTACTCACTGTGGCCTTTGAACTTGATTTCCAAACCTTGGACCAGACATTGTGTGCAGACAGGTTTCTGTCCCCCACCCCCTTGTAGGAGAACTGTTCTTAACCATTTAGTACCAAACAGGGATAACAGGACACCAGCCGTTTTAATCATGTCCTCAGCAAGACCTGAAATTCCAAAGAAAATCCACAAAGACTGAATTAGGGTTTTTCCCCACCCCTCAGGCTACTTTCAAGCTTCCTCTACCCCATGGTCTGTATCATGCCTCCATCCTTTCCCATCTGGGTATTTGCTGCCTGTACTCTGTTCCTGTGCTGGCCCCGTGAGCTGGCAGGGCACTGAGTCATAGTGAAGAGCCTGTTTTATCCGAGGAAAGGAATTCCTTTTTATATTCCAATATCCTGTCTGCTGCGGGCGCTGGGCTAAATGCCTGACAGCAATCAGAGTCAGCATGTCTGGGAGCTCAGGCTTCTGTGTGGAGCTGCCTCTGACTCGTCCCAGCGGAATGAAGGATTAGCAGGATAATGCCAGGCAAAAAACCAAGATGTGCAGGTGCTTTTTGTGACAGGTGGGTGTTTTTTCCCCCGTTGTCCATGCAGGGGAAGAGCAGCTGTGGCTTCCCCTTGGGTTGCAGAGCATAAGGAACTCTACCCATTGCCTTTTCTGAAATGGTCACCTGGAAAAGGAGCTGGCCCAGCCCTCTCTGTAGGGTCAGCAAAGTGGCACTGCCAAGAAAAATGGAGCAAAGAAGGGATCACTGTGTGGAAAGGCAGTGGGATGCTCTGCAGAGCTGGGGGTGTATCTGTCTATCCACCCCACATGCACATCTGTAGTGCCTGGACCATGGACATACTGCTCTTCTGCCACTGCTGTTGCTTTTCCTTCTGTTCTTTCATGGAGAAACAAATAAATGTTTGTTCTCTGCTCCACCCAGGGAGGGGAGGAAGGGCCTTATGTTCATTTTTGTGTAAAATATATCCAACTCTTGGAATACTGTGTTTAAAACAATGAAAAGAGGAAAGCCCATTTACTCAGCTGAAATACCTGTCCCTGCCTCTGCCCAGAGACCCCAACCTTTCTTGTTCCTCTTGGCCAAAAAAAACCCAAGCTCGATCAAGGCAGAAAATTAATGGGATGGCTTGTTGCAAGCAGTGTGTCTGGTTAATGAATTTTCTGGAATACTGTTAAATACCTGGTGAATGTACAGCGGTTTTGTGTGTTAATATTTTGATTTTTGTTCTTTGGAAATGCACGCCTTGAGGGCATGGACTGCTCTTCAGGAAAATCCTGCTCCCCTTGCTGGGGAGCCAGGCATTCCTAGGCAAGCAGAGATGGAAATCAGCTGTGATGGCTTTTCTGGTTTTTAGAGTACCCTGTTTGTAAACAATTCTACTGCAGGGAGTGGGTGCCCTATGGGAAAGGAGGTGTGTAGTGGCATGACCAGGGCAGCAGCCTGTGCAACAAGCTCCTTGGGTTTTTCCAGGCTGCTGCAGATTGGTTATCCTGGGTGAAGAGCTGTTAGAGCAGGCTGTGCACTGCTCCATCCGTGGGCTCTCAGTGCTGGGGATGCCTCCAGCCCCAGGCCAAGGTGCAGACTGATGTACCTGCTTTTAAATTGTCATTTATTCACAGTGATAAAGGCTGGTGGCCTTTCCATCTGCTGGGCTGGGAGATGGAGACACACATTTTTAGTCAGGTTTTCCAGGTGATTTTTATTCAGTATTTTGTAGGCCTGTGTCAACTGTTCCCCTTGGCCTGGCTGTCTCAATTTTTAGCCTCACTGCCTAAATTGCTGCTCCATCAGAATGGTTGCTGTTGATTTTTTTCTTTCCTCCCTCAGAATCTGGGGGTTTGTTTAATAACTTCTTCCAGAGAAAAGCTCTGCTTTGCTTCTCCCACCTTCTCCCACAATGCAGAGCTCTGGCATTATTCCTGAAGCCAGGAATGTTTTGTAGGGAGCAGAACCTGTCTTTGGAAGTGAGAGGTGGGATGTCTCATGGTGTCTTTGGTTATGCAAAGAAGACAGAGCTGCCCTAGCAAGTAGCAAACCATTGTGGGCTTATTTCCCCTCTGTACTATTATTCAAACACAGCTTTTCTCTTAGTGGGAGTATTTTTTTTTTGCCTTTTGAGTTGCTGTGTCCTCACAAAGCCTCTCTCCAAGCCCTCCCTGGAGTGAGCGCTGGCAGCCCAGCGCAGGAGCAGCGGTGCATTAACCGCCACAGCAACCTGGCACCCTTCGGATATGGCTCACTTGCAGAGCATGAAACATTTTCTCAGCCTTGCTTCAGTCAGGAGATCTTCTTCTTCCTCTTCACCCTCACCATCTGCACTCTTTCTGTGATGACAAGTGTCTGGGGAAAGCTGTTTTTGTGAAACACTTGATATCCAGCATGACTTTCTTGTCCTAGTGGTTCATGTCAGAGAGCCTTTAAACCTCCCCTAGTAATATGATTTTTTGTTTCTTTTTTTCTGTTCTTTGTGGCTTGTCAGAGTTGCTACCCATTGTCTACAGGAGGAGAGAAAAAATGTGATATTTTTCAGCTTGCTCATCCCTTTATTTGCTGGAGGAGCAGCAGCAAACTGATTGCAGTGATCCTTCAGTGCAGGGAGCTGGAAGTGAATCCAGTTGCTGTGGGTCTTTCAGCAGCTGGGATGAAGGAGAAATAAATGTAGGTTAATTTCTCCTGGAGGTGTGTTGGAATTGTAGCTCCCCCAAAGCAATTTGGTCTTGTCAGTTATCAGGCTGAATGTGGCTAGGAATAAAAAAGTCAGTATCTGGAGGTGTCCCCGTTGGCTGGGAGTAGAGCAGGTGGGAGAGGGGCTGCAGGCTCCTGGCTCTGCCCCTGCTCCTGCGTCTCAGTGGAGCTCAGGTGCAGGGCAGGAACAGAGAATCCCCACCTGGCAGGGTCCCCATGGGGGCCTCAGTGATGCTGGGGTGTCCCAGTCTGGGACAGGAATGATGCTTCCAAGCCTGGCACTGATCTGCTGCTCTCACAAGGGCTGCTCCATGGTAGGGAAAGGGGAAAGAGGTGTTTGCTGCCAGCTGGGCTGGGCAGAGCTGGTATGATGCCACCAGAGAGTGGCAGGGGCGCAGGGGCCTGTCCTGTTGGGGCTTCAGCACTGGCAGCACCCTGTGGGTGTTGGCTACGTTATTCTGGAGAAACATCTCTTCCTTTAAGAAGTGAGGAACCTTAGAAATGAGAGGCTGATGTTTGCTTTTCAGTCTGTTGCTCCCGTTCGTAGCAGTCTCCAAGAGGCTGTGAAGAGTGTCTGTAGTCAAACACATCAGATCACAAACTGCACAGAGGGAGTTAATCTGCAAGAGCTGTCCCTGGTGCCTCTTCCCCTGCCTGCTCAGCTGAGGGCAGCTTTCAGCTCTTCTGTGTGGAAACTGGGGCATCTCTGAACACCAGCTTCTTTCATCTGCTTCTGAAAGGCCTTACATCATTCTGCTTAACATTTGAAGGGTTATTTTGGTAATAAAAACAAGAGCATCATAGGTTGGAATGAGCTGTCTCCAGGAGGTAACCCTGCCTTTGCACTGCCCTCTGTTTTCAGGGCTGTGACAAGGTGAGCTGGCTACTGTCTGTATAGAGTGGGCAGCACTCTGAAGAGGACAGGTCTGTTTTCTTTTGATGCTCTGTCCATTTTCCTGGGAGCTGTGCTGCAATGTGCTTGAAAATGAAGTTGAGATCAGCGCATCTGTTTGTGTCAGCTCACCCCAGCAGGGCCAGGAGGTACCAGTAATTCCCGTCACAAACATTTCCAATGAGAAATTCCACTGTGAGTGGCAGCATTTCAACTAAAAAAAAATGACTATAAATACATAAATGCTGTTACATTCAGTAGCCAGGAACTAAGAGTTCCTGATTTTATTTTTTATTTTTGGTCAGTCTTTACCTCCCACCAAAACAAAGCTTGTCTTTGTTCTGAACAATTGGTGGGAAGCTGATGATAAATATGTCTGTGTATGTTCACACAAACACACACACACACTTCTTTTCAATATATATAAATATATAGGTATATAATGTATATAGTTTATGTATCTGGGGTAAGGGAGGCAAAATGCACAAGTGTTTTACTGTTGCCGGGTGTGAAGTAGCTTTGCAGGGCAGTGCCTGCCCTGTTCATTGCACAATACAACCTCTTTGGATGGGACAGCAGGTTGCTGGTGCCCCGGAGCACCCTTGGAGGGGACAGCAGGTTGCTGGTGCCCCGGAGCAGCAGCTGACAGTCTGTGGTTCTGTCCCCAGGAGGAGCCGCTCCCCGCGGCGCAGGGCCGCCGCTCGTCGCTCAGCGGGGTGTGCTACCTGACCATGGGGCTGCTCGTGCTGCTGCTGGGGCTGGTCTTTGCATCGATGTACGTCTACAGATACTTCTTCATCACCCAGGTAGGAGTGACTTGGGAAGCACTTCTGGCTCCATCAGCCCCAGCAGCCAGACCATCTTTGAGAGAGGTGCTGTTGATTTTTGTTGCCCTGCACTGTGCTACCTCAGGAGCCAGGTTGCTGGGTACTGCAGATGAGGCATTTCTTAAATGGTAGGCTCAGGCTGACCTCCATTCCCAATGCCAGGAAGGGCCTTCCAGAAACCCTCCCCTTCCCTTTTGGCTTTGTTTTGCTTTCTTTTCAACTGCATAAAAATATCCTGCCAGTTGGACCTTTAAAACCCCACATCACTTCTGTCTGGGGTACAGCAGTCTGAAAGCACAGCTTGTGAGGGGAGAGCAAGAGAACAGGGGAGTACAGGCAAGGGAACAGCTTTTTGCAGTAGGTTTTGTAGGCTCTAGCACAGAAAATTGCTGTAGGTGTGACAAAAATAGGTGCTGCTATTAATAAAGCAAGCAGAGAAGTAAGAACTAAGTGGGAGATGATGTAGAAAGTGAGCCCTCAACCTCCATTAAATTCAGCACCTTTTCTTCTACATAGTCTTTGCAGAGCCTGGCCTGGCCTGGCCAAGGCACTGGGCTGGCAGCTCTGTAGAGGGTCAGAACACAGGGAATGAGACAGGGCAGAGCTGCTTTTTGAGGAGGAAACTGCTGAGCTCCGGCTTGCTGAGTGTTTAGCCAAGAAACCCCAGAGCACTGATTTGCACTGGAGCCCTCGTTGTGCTGTGGAGTGGCTATTAGTGAATGAGTTCTCCCAGAACTGCTGCTGCCTTCATCTCTGCAGACAGCACTTATCCACTCAGCAAAAGAGTCTTTTATATACTCCTTTTCTCCCTAAATTTCCTTACTGTCAAATTAATTTGCAGTCTTTGTTTCAAGAAATCATCAGTGCTTTATTACCTGTTCTCATTTACACCTGATCTGAAAACGCTGTGACAACCCCAGGGCTGCTCCCCCCTCACATACAGCCCTGTCCCAGGTGAGGGTACCTGTCCCTGGGCTTTTGATGGAGGCACTTCCCTAGGAGAAGCAGCTCTGGCCTCGAGGGAGGCCCTGGCAGTGACACCTCCCAGGTTGTTCAGAGAACAGCAGCTCCTGTTTTGCTATGAGTGAATCCAATTTGTTTTGCTGCATTTGCCTCTCCAAGGTACAAGGGCCTCTAGAAATGATTCTCTGCTCGGCCCAAGCTTCTATGCCTCCTAGAAAATACGCAGCTTTTTCTTTGCCTCCTGTAGAAAAATGCAGTTACTGGAAGCCATGGCTATGGAGGGATGGTAACAACCTGGTGAGTAAATATAAGAGATTGGAGGCAGTCAGTTTGCCTTTCTGAATTACTCCTCATGAAAGCTGAAAGGGAATTCTTTATTGCCTTTGGACCTGGCTAGCATGAAGTGAGATGTGATCATTTCACAAGGGTAGTCTGCACTAGGTTCACCAAGAATGTTTTCTGGTAAAAAGCTTGATCTTAAAATATCTTTGAGCATCAGATGAGTGTTTTACCCAGCAGGGCTACACTCCTGTCCATGTTTGCTGTAGCTGTTGGGGGGGTTGTGTTGTACCCCTGCCTGGATCTGTCCCCACAGCTGCCCCGTGAGAGTGTGTTCCACTGCGGTGTCCTGTACGAAGACTCGCTGTACTCGCCCTTCAAAGGGCAGCTGGAGCTGCACGAAGATGTCAAGATCTACATTGAAGAGAACTACGAGCAAATCAATGTCCCAGTGCCCCAGTTTGGAGGGAGCGACCCTGCGGACATCATCCATGATTTCCAGCGAGTAAGGAGCTCCTGGGGCCAGTGGGGGCAAGCATGGGGCTGAGCTGGCTGCAGCAGCTCATGGCCTAGCACTGTCACTGTTACATGATCTATTCCTGAGCTGTCCTCCTGCCCAAGGCCCTCTCTGGGTTTTTCCAACCTTCTCTGCTTTCTTGGTAGGGAGGTTTGTTTAACGCAGTGTCCTGTCTTCCCTGAATTCCCTCTTCTCACCCATTTTCACAGTCAGAGTTCATTACAGAGGGTTCAGCTGTGTCATTCCTGTGCTTGGCATGCAGGGTCTGACAGCGTATCACGACATAACGCTGGACAAGTGCTACGTCATCGAGCTCAACACCACCATCGTGATGCCTCCTCGCAACCTGTGGGAGCTACTGGTCAACGTGAAGGTACAGCTGCAGCTCTGCTTTTTCTGCATGCTTTCCTTGAGTTGGCTTCTGGGTGCCAGCTGGCAGCTCCTAGGAAATCAAAAGTGCTGTGTCTGGGGAAGTGAGCCTTGGCCCTGAGTGAAGGCTTCAGCAGGTTTAGCTGAAGTATTGATTGTGCAGACAGCACAGTAACGCTGGCATGATGAGCAGCCTGACCAGGGAGACACAGAGAAGCAGCAGGTTCCTTCCCTCTGGTGTTTACTGATTGTAGGAATCAAGAGAAAAAAAAAAAAAAAATTCCTTCCTTTCCCTCTCCTGTGTTTTGCACTGTGGTTTGCCAATTGCAGAGCTCTCAGTGTCCCTTGGGGAGGAACAGGCCTTCAACACTCACCTTTTTGGGGGGAATCTGTGCTGCTCTCCCTTCTGGGCTGCAGCACCAGGCTTGGGCTCATGCAGTTATGTTCACAGCCAGCATTAATTTGGTTTAGTACCAGCGATTTTGTTCAGTTCAGAAGCCTGTGCTGCTGAAAGCAGCCATCTTAAAATGGAATACTATTTAATCTTCACAGCAGGAAAAAAGCACAGGATTTTTCAGACTGCAAAAGGTCTGTCTCAGTCTTCTGCAGGTAAATCAAGGCACTGAGCCTGGGTCTTTTATCACTCCTGTGAGGGTCTGTTCAAAAGAAAGGGGGGAAAAAAGACAATCTAATTCTTACTCTTTCTTAAATTCTCTTTGCTCGCTTCCTGCTATGTGCAGTCTGGTGAACTTTGCAGTGTGAGTTCAGAGACAAACAGTTATCCCTGGAGAGAGCCTGATCTCCAGTCCCTGTCAGACTCCCAGTTTGTTTCCTTGCAGTCCTCACAATTTCATGCACTGTGACTATCTGGCAAATGTGCTGGGAACCCCGCTGGGGTACAACACGCATTTACTTACAACTCGCTCCAGACCTGTCACAGCTTCTGACCCTCGCAGGTGACCAGTCCCTGGGGCAGAGGGAGATGGAAAAGGCAGGATTGCACAAGCTGAGAGAAAACAACTGAGAGATTGGGAATACTGGGCACATCCTAAAATAACAGATATAAACTCACAGTCAGTAAAAATTATGCATTATCATTGAATTTAAAAAGGTGATAACAATACAATTAAAATGGTCTTATGTGCTTGAAGAGCCCAAAGCAGATATGAGTTTAAATAACCTCCTGATTATTGAGATGGTTCCGTAGTGTCCAGTCTGTCTCTGGAGGCTTTAACCTATACCTTAGAGACATTGTTTTAAAGTGGTTCGCTTGGGTTTGGGCTCAGAAAAAGTTTTTCACCACAAGGATAGTGGAGCAATGGAACAGGGTGCCCAGGAAGGTTGTGCTGCCTCCTTGAAATTCTTGAAGGTTTTCAAGACCAGATGGGATAAAGTCCTGAGGTCCCTCCCCAGATGAATTAGCTGTGATCCTACAGGCCTATGATCTTCATGGCCACATTTGGGAGGGATGGCCTTGCTGGTCAGGCAGAAAGCTCAAGTTTATTCCCGATGCAGGGAGGATCTTTATAACCTTATGACCTGCCCTGATGCTCAAAAGTGCTGCCTTTTGGATGCTGGGTGAGCTTTGTTGGTCCTTGGACTTGGAGACTTTTGCCTTCTCTGCGTCTCTGAATGCAGTCAAGTCCCTAATGAATGAGACTAATTCCCAGCAGAAGGTTTAGTTTTGGACCTGTTCAGTGACTGCAGTCCTGTTTCTAGAATCAAATCACAGTCCAGCAATTAACACCAGTGGTGTGCTCCAGCAGACTGGGGCAGCACAGGGAGTTGGGGAACGTCCTTTGCTCTTTCCTCCTGGCCAGCCTGATGCCAGGGTGCCCCTTTGCAGAGTGGCTGCCACATGCCCTGTGCCTGCTTCTTTCAGGCTTTATTCTGCACAGGTGTGACAGTTCAGTGACCAGGGCTGCATCAGTGTCTGACATAAAAGGATGGAGGGATGCTCCCCCCATGCAGCAGCAGGAGATTGGAGGTGGCCCAGTTAAATGATGGATGATCCACATCTCTTGCAGAACACAAGATGCTCAGAGCTTTAGCTTGCTGAAAGTTCTTGGCAGAGACTTGAAGGTACTGTCCTTGTTGCACAGTACTGCCATGGAGGAGTGGTGATTCCCCTTTCACCTGTCACAGCTATTTCAGTCTGAGACAGTGAAGAAACCCCCTCCCTCTGAATTATTATAATTTTGAAATTAAGGGGCTCCTAGGCAAAGATATAGGAATAGGAATAACAGTTCTTTACTAGGAAAATTAAAAATACAAATGCAATAGTACAAAAAAACCAACAGTCACAGAGTCACAATAGGATCTGACACCCTGTGTGTCAGGGTGGTGGCAGCAGTGCCATTCCATGGTGGCTCAGCCCTCCTGCAGTGCCAGCTGTGGCTCTGCTGGAGCAGGATCCTGGACAAGGCTGGAGTTTTTCTCTGAAGCTCCAGGGCTGCTGGAGATGGGCCTGGGCATTCTCAGGGAATGCAGTGGGGCAGAAAGCTGCTCCTCTGGGAATGCTGTGGGGAAGAAAGCTGCTCCTCTGGGAATGCAGTGGGGCAGAAAGCTGCTCCTCTGGGAATGCAGTGGGCAAAGGCTGCTGTGGTGTTCCCAGGTCAGATTGTATCCAGGTAGGAATACTTGGCTCCTCCCCTGGGCAGAGCCTCTCCCCATGGGATGATGGAATTTTCTCAGCCATGCAGGGACACGCACTGGCCATGGACAGCAGAGATCTCCTGGAGGGAGGATTGGCTGTGGGAGAGATAAAGAAAACTGCCCAGTGAACAGCAGAGAACTGCCCCAGCTCTGACAGATGGCAAAAGAATACACACCCAGCTACACCTTTCAACTTGAGACAGTTATGCTTTTACTTGGCCCCAGGGTCTGACAGTTCTTTTATTTCTCTGACTCTACTTAAGGAAAAGGGACCAGAGGTGATTCTTTGCTTCATGATCTAATTAGCATCTACTCACAAGTGCACCCTGGCCTAGGCTGCACTTGTTACACAGCTGTTTGTTGCTACAATGGTGTCCAAACATGAAAGATGTCCTGAGCACCTGGAAATGAACTTGCAGAGAGACTCCAGTGCTGAGCTGAACTTTTTACCGCAGGGGAAGATATGACCTCCATCTTTGGGGGGCACACAGGAACCTCATTTTTCCATCCTCTGGTAGCTTTCTGCCGTGACACCTCACCCATCACCCTGGCCATCATAGTGGCCTCTACCCCAACAGTAGGGATGTCACTGCCTCAGACGTTCCTGGGGCAATGAAGGTGTGTGGAGAACTCAGTTCTCTGAATGTGGTACCCATGACCCATATCTAGTCCCCATTCCTGTGGGCACTAAGGGAAGGACATTATTGTGGCTCTGCTGAATGGACCAGAGAGGAGAGGGGAATGTTGGAATCTGAGCTGGGCTGGTAGTTTTGGGTTTTGTCTTTCGAAGTAAATGTAGAGTGCACATTTCAGTGGAGTTCCTGGAATTTTGGTTAAGCTTTTATTTCTCTCCAGATGGTTTTGTTGTACTCTCAGAGTTACAGTTTTGGGCATCCTGCTCTAAAATTTGGGTCAGTTTATAACAGGGTTGATCCTACACTGACATCACCCCTTATGTCAACATTCCATTTTTGGATCTAATCTGTTTTGTGTGCACTGTGCTAGTAGCAAGGGACAGTTTCTTGCAAGGACAAGGACATATGTTAACTGGCCTCAGTAAGTGGAGCTTGAGCCTCAGCAGGGAATGAATTTTCCATTTGGTTGTTCTGTGTGAAACAGTTGCATTCAGGGATGAGATCATGGCAGTGTTTGTGCCTTATTTCAGTGGAAACTGTCGTTTCAGAAAGGGACATACCTGCCTCAGACGTACATAATCCAGGAGGAGATGATCGCCACGGAGCACGTCAGTGACATGGAGCAGCTGGGCTCCTTCATCTACCGCCTGTGCAGCGGCAAGGAGACGTACCGGCTGCGGCGGCGCAGCGCCCGCCGGCGTGAGAGCCTGTCCCTGCTCCTCACCCTGCATCACAGCCCTGCCCTGCTCCTCATCCCACATCATAGCCCTGCCCTGCCCCATCCTCCTCACCCCATATCACAGTCCTGCCCCATCCTCCTCACCCCACATCACAGCCCTGTCCCTTGTTCCTCACTGCACGTCACAGCCCCGCTGTAGCTGGTACAGCAATGCTGGACTCTTCATGACCAGCGTGGGGTTTCCCTCTGGGGGGTTTGCCTTGAGGCGTCTCCCATCCAGTTAATCTAAACCCAACTTCAGGATGCTGCTGCAAATGGGTGCTGACTGCTGTGTTTGTGTCATCCATCAGCCTGATACAAATCCTGCAAAAATGATTGCAGGAGCCAGCAATTCATTTATACGTGGGCTCCTGGGGCTGAACTAATAGCAGTGCTGTTGGGAACTGTTTGGAAAATTTCCCTAATGAAGGCACCCGATTCAGTAGCAGCTATTCAGAGCAGATTAGATCTGCAAATTGCCTTTAATTAAGTTCATAATAGTATGGAAAGTGTTGTGAAGAGGGAACACTGGACTGTGTAAAAATGATTTCATGGAAATTAGCAGTATGTACCTTATATTGAAATGGTAACATTGCTGCAATATACTCTTTAATACCAGTATTTGTATTAATTTGCTTTTAAGGTATGCTTAAAGGCTCACCTGGAACATGGACCTACAGTCAGTGGGGTTTGGATCTCTGTGGAAGCTGCAGGGCACAGAGGTCCCCACGGCTGTAGCTGATGGTGCTTTCCCAGTGGGAGCTGCACTGACGTGGAGGAGCTGCTGGCACACATTGGTTGTTGCTCCCATGGAGCCCTGGCATGGTCCATTGTCACTGGGGCACCATGGGTTTGCTGTAAGGGGGGAGGAACTGCCAGCAGAGCTGCCCAGAGATGAGGACCTGCATTTGGAGGGCATGGGGAAGTGTTACCCAGGGGGAAGCACTACCCCAGGCTGGGGACGCAGCAGGAACAGGCACGCAGGGATACGGACAGGTGTTTTAAACACTTCTTGGCTGCATCCAGGGCTGTGCTCTGTACCAGCCTGTGACTTCTGCTGGTTTCTCGAGGCTTTCTGGTCCCTGAGATAACACTGAGATGCTGTCAGGTGGAATCAGCTGTTGCCAGGTGACTCCTTCAGCCCATAGCAGCTCTTACTGCAGGACTATATCCTGGAGAAGATTGTTAATTCTTCCAAAGACCAGATAATGCTGCTTTCCATATGGGCTATGTTGTCCCCCCATTTCAGTGTTCAGAAGTTGCATCTCATCTGCTTTCCTTCCCCTCCTTGCTTTGGTTCTTACAGATTTGTTGATTCACCTCTCTCCTCTCTTTAAATCACTTCTAGGTGTCAGTCGACGCGAGGCTGGAAACTGTCATCGCATTCGTCACTTTGAAAACACTTTTGTGGTCGAAACTGTTATCTGCCAAAAGTCATGAAGCCACTCTCCAGATGTAACCTTCCTTGGCTTTGCTTGCACACACATGCTCTCAGCCCTCTCTTTAGATATGGTAATCTGGCTACTTTTTATACTCCCCCCAGCTTGTGCAGCTCTAACCTCTGGGGTCCTTTGTGGCCCTTTCTTCCCTTCTACCTACCCAAGACATTGGCTGGGCTTAAATTTACACAGTGCTCAAAGATAACTGGGGGTAGATGCAGCTTCCTCCACACTCCAGTATGGAAATCTCTTTTGGAAGCAGGTTTGGGTAGAAGGGATAGCTGAGAAATAGGAATGCTGGAAATAAGTGCTCTTTTCCTGGCTGAGCAATTTCAGGCTGGGATATTGCTCTGAGGCTGCCATGGCACTGGGACAGAGGGTGTATGCACAAGAGGAGGATTTCCATTTCGGGGCTGATATAATGACCTGAACCAGGTGCATTTAGGAAAGGAATAGTTGTGAGGCTACAGACAGGACAGTTTGAGAGCTCAGCAGAGGGAAGGTGGTGTCAGCAGCAGAACTTGTAGTTACTGGCAAGTGAAGAAGCAGGTTTTCCAAGTCTTTTAACAGTGTGTATTCTTGTGTAACTCCTCCAGTGAAAGCTGTTTTGATAGTAATCACTGTAATCCAGCTGTGTATCACATTATCTGCAGGTACCAGTGGAGTACAGATACTGATATAAGGCAAGATTCAGCTGATCAATGTACTTCAGAGAAATTGTTTGAACAAAACTGAATTTCTATTGATCATCAGATAGAAGAATTGCAGAGTAATTAAATATTCTTCCCTCTGTTCCATAAATGTAGTTAAAACTAATTAGGTTCTTGAAATGCAGGCAGTTTTTTGGCTTGAAAGAATGGGGTGAGTTTCAACTTGGCACATTCTTGTTAATTGGTTTCCAGCAAATCTGGACCTGTTCACCATCTGTTGAAATGAGCTTGTTGTTTTGGAAGAGGAAGGATAAAGTAAATGCAAGTACAATCATTAACTCAGCAGAACCAAAATGCAAAGTTAATATATTTTAAACTTCTGAGTGTTAATTTTATGAGTTAATTATGTGAAAACAAAACAGGATCTCAGGATGGTCATGTAATGCAATAGGAATTAGTATGCCATTAGAGGCTGAGTATTTATTATTTTATATAAACATAGCTATAAATATTAATTTCTGTCAAATAGAGGAGGACACTTTGGTTTCATTCTGCTTTAAGCTTGATGTAAAATGAAGAATTATATGCACTTCTTGCAGGTTGGTGTGGAAAGTTTCCCACTGCCAGATGGGTATTTACTTTTCAAGCAATGTGTTTTCTAGGCAATAACTTGCTGCTAGTCCCAGCCTTTAATTGCCAAGAAGATGACAAGAAGTGGGTCAGAGAATTGGTTCACTTAATGGAAGTAACTGTTAAATTTAAGCCCTGCATTTCTGTTCATTTCTAGAAGCCTGAGCCTGCACTCAGGTGACCATACAGGCCTCTTGCCCTCCCCTCTGGTTCTGCATGATGTAACTGGTCATTGGATATGCTAACTGTGCAGTCCCGCAGCTGTAAGGACAAACCTTGGTTCTTTGGGGTCAGCTCATGTGCTCACTGTTCCATAGGATGAGAATTGCAGTTGTAGAAAGAAAACATAAGATGCTTTGTATATTTTGTCTGGTGGGAATCTTACTTCTTAGGAAAAACCCATGGGATAATAAAGTCTTTTACCTCTGATCTGTGAAGTGTGTGTTTGTCTGGAATGGGAAGCACATGCCCTCCACAAAGCTGATGGGAGGCAGCAGCTGGAGGGTCCATCCCAGTGGGATGGAGGAGCTGGGCAGTGGGAGGATGCTGCAGTGGGGAGGCCCTTCCCAAGGTGATGGGAGAGCTGTGGGGATGTGGCTGACCCGCTGGGGAGCTGCCCATGCCTGCAGGCTCTGGAGGGCTCTTCCCATCTCCCATCCCTGGGGCACCCAAGGGCAGCCTGTGTGGGGAAGCTGCCCAGCTCATGTCTCTGAAGCAGACAGATACCTCTGCTGCTTGGGTGGCTTGTGGGCACTGGATCTTTGTGCTCAGCCCTGCTTTTCCAGCTGTTTGATTTCTACAAGATATGTGTCCAACATGACCTAAGCTTGCAGATGCCTTCTGGCTGGCTCAGCAGGGCTGGCCTTTTGGGTTTTTCCTTTCCTCACTACACACAGCAATGGGGGTCCCTTAGTGCCTTCCCAGGCTTTCTCCCCGTTTCATCCTTCTGGTAGGAAAGTGTCAGAATATTTTTCCTGAACTGTTCCTTGACTGTTCCTCTTTCCACAGTTAGTCTCTGGTCATTCAGGGAGGAAGTTCATGTTTCGCTCATTACAGTAATTTTTGCCGCGTTTTGCATTTAACTCTTCAGTGTATGGGTGCTCTTTCCATCCTGGGGTTCCTCATGAGGGGAGCTGCACCTTAGAGTAACTGTGTTTGCCAAAGCCTCTTCTCCCAGGCTGGCCCAGCCAGCTCTGCATGACTTCCCTCTTCTTCCATCAGCTCTGGGCTGAGGAAGCAACTCTGCACCACTCTGTGGGAAACCTGAACCTTTCAGACATGCCTCTTGAAGGCTGAAATGCTGATACTAAGAATGTGATAGATGCATTCCATTAAATCCAGTTAGCAGCAAGTCAGCCAACTGACACTTGTCCACTACAAAGAAAACCAGCTTGTGTTGTGAAACTGTGTTTTCCAAATTTCCCTCATGGTTCAGATTTTCATTTTCTAAGGTAGCATTTATTGCCCCTTGCGCTTAAGAGAACTTAAAACAAGTCAGTTCTACTTCCTAATCTTGCTCACACTCTGGCAGAAGGCTGCTTTATTTGATTGAACATTGGCATGTATAAAAGCTTGGCAATAAAACCTGATTAAGAAAGACTGGCAGAGATGCAGTTGAAACCCTAAAATATGGGTCACTGTGATAATGGCTGGCACCTAATATAATTTACTTTCTAATACTTGCAGATTGCAGCATGGCTCAGGCAGTTTAGCTCTGACAGACAGTGCACAGTAAGTCAAAGTTGGTCTAGCTCTAGGAGCATCCACCTCCAAGCTCTGTTTTTTGTTGGAGTTTTTTGGGTTTATTGTTTTTTTTTTTTTTTTTAATAAAAAAGAACTGCTGGAAAATCATTAACTTAGCAGTTGAGGGGAGGTACCTCAGTGTCTCCTATTAAAACATAAATGAAGTTTTTATCTATTACAAGCTCTCTGCAGTTGCCTTTACAGTCCAGTCCCATCCCATGATGTGCAGCCCTTTGGGATCTCTGCAGCCTTGGGACAAGGCGTGTTCAGACCCTGATGGAGAATGAAGGACCTGGCTTTCCACCAGCACGATGGGGAGCTGGTTTTGGTGGAGGGCGTGGCTGCATCCTGCTCGTGTGTCACACCAGGATCTGGGCAGGCAGCAGCTGCCAGATGTCCCTGCTGGGAAAGGACTCCAGCCCAGCAGGAACAGCTCTCTGGTGTATTATGATGCCAAGCTAAGGAAAGCCTGTTCTCTCTCCTATACATGCTCATGTATGTGCCTTAGGATGTGCAAGTTGTTCCCAAAGCATTTTGCCGCTCTCATTCTGAATTCCACATGGAAGGTTATAAGAACAAGTGTTGCGGATGTTGTCACAGCTTCCCAGAGAGAAAAAAGCATGTTTGGACAGCCATGTGATCAACAAAAATAGCTTCCCAGGTCGCAGGTAAATGCCTGTTTCTTGCTCTTTTGGCAAGTACAATTCCTGATGTCCCAGTGAAATCATTGAGGTGCTGCAGCTCCGTCGCAGGGAATGTTTTCTGGATTAAATGAACAAAAAGCAGAGTGTGAAGGAACAAAGTCTCTAACACATATGGGTTGAGCTTTAGTGAATATTTCCATAAAAAAAAAGTAATAGTATAAAAAGGGATGGAAGCAGCTAAACTTCCTGATGTTAAGCTGAAGCATTTGTTTTAACATTTTAGTAATTAAATTATTATTTCTTGTTTCAAAACAATTTTTATCTAAAATGCTGAATTAAAATGGCAAAGTATCATGTGAATAAATGAAACATTTTGTTTTAAAATAAACATTTATATTGACCAAAATGTCTATAAAAGTGTCCAGCCTTACTTGCCAGCAGGGCCCTATGAGACTGGGAAGGGAACTGGAGCTTGAAGCAACGTTTGGACCATCTAACTTGTCATATTTAATTTAGGAGTCTTTGTTTCTGGAGAGTAAGAACATCTCTTAGAGGATGCCTTTGACTGCTTAGTTGAAGAGTTCCTGCATATCTGAGTCTCCTTAGGCAATGTGAACACCCTTGTGTGTCAGATACTTCTAATGAGTGGCATTTTTTAATACACGACTGACTTTAGGACAGGGTGCCACTCACTGGCTGCTGCGTACACGACCCCTTGTGTTTCTCTGCTTCCTCAGGAGCTCAGCGGGCTCTGACTTGCTGTGCCTGCAGGTGAGGAGGGGACTGCTGAGCAGAAATGAGTGTCCCTGTGTGGCTGCTGCTTTTGGTGTCTATTGAATGAAAGGAAAATCTCTTGATTTAGGTTGGAGTTACCTCCACAGCAGTTTCAGCTGATCACTGTGACTTTCCCCATCATCTCCTTTCATGTATTGTTCCCTTTTCCATGGGGTACTCCCAGGTGGGTCTCACCTGGCAGAGCTCACCCTACAGGCCCCAGTTCAGGGACAGATCTGGAGAAGACCCAAGTGGTGCAGCACATCCCAGAGCCTCAGCCCCTGCCCTGAGCCCTGTCATTGGCTGTGGCTGATGTCCTGCTGGGGGCAGCAGGAGGATGCTGCAGAGGTGACACAACGTGCAAGGCAGCCTTGGCACCGGGACTGATGGTACAGGCTTGGGCACCTCTGGTGTTGGCAGCTCACATCAGAGGAGGGGCTGGAGCTGGTGCAGGAAGAGCACAGGGGCTGCTCATCAATTAACTCCTTCTCTCTCATTAAAATCTTTGAAGAAGTGGGTGGGCTGAAGAATCAAGAATCAGCTGTTTCCTCAAGTTTGCTGAGAAAATTTGCTCTGGGAATATTATTATTCATGCTGGATATGGAAGGTGTTTGTGCCAGCTCTAATTAACTGTTCTCACTAGCACAAAGATGTTCTCCAGTGAAAGCCAGTGTGTTACTCTACTGATTTGGATTAATTAATGTGAAAAGGCCAAGTATGTAATTTCGTACTTGAACTTTTAGATCTGTATTTGAATTGAAATCACATTATGCAATGATTGAATATTCGCCTGGTCTGACTGGGAAAGAAGTTTCCAAAAAGAAGACAATTTTATGTGGAAGAAAACCTCAGAAATTAAAATTTGTTTTCTTTTCAAGAGGTTTCTCTGGAATGTCACTCTGTTCTCCCAGTTGTTATTAATGGAGTAACTTGTTCTCCCTGAAGTAACAGGAAAGGCTTTGGATCAGGCCCCATCTCATTTCTCCCCCTTTTCAGATGGTCATTATGTGCTTGCCACTGCTGGAAAGACAGTCAATCCCCTAAGTCATTCTCCCTTCTCCAAAAATTGTTGCAAGTAAAATGCAGAGAAGCATCTGTAAGCTGACTTGCTCTGGTACTGTGGATACCCAGAGCTGCCATCTGAAAATGTCCCAGTGTCAGCAGTGTCATCAGAGCAATACCTTCTGCAGAGGTTTTGGGAGCTGCAGCCTGTCCCTGGCCCTTGGTACCTTCTCCTGCCGTGTGCCTGGGTCTGGTGGAACTGAGGAGGCCTGGGAAGCACCGGTGGGCAAGTGCGCAGTGGCTTTGCAATGCACAAAGAAATTTGGCAAGCTGGATTTGAGAAATGAAGGATTTACAGCTCAGTGGTTTAGAATGTACAGGAGTCTTTGTGGCAATTAAACCAGCAGCCTCTGGGGGTGTGTAGGAAAATACAGGCCAATGCAGTTACCCTTTAGAGAAAGCTTGGACCTGACACAGCTGTGGGTTTAGGTTTTAAAGGCTGCCAGTAGTAATGTGAGGCAGCATTTTATGACTTGGCTGAGTTCAGCTTGGTCTCCAAGTTAGACTGATCATTTTGTAGGTCAAGTATTTGGGAGCAGCCTAGTAAACTGCTGCATTGATGTTACACAAGCTAAGAATAAACACTGGAGGTCACTGCATAAACATGCAGGGGAAAAAAAAAGCCCAGGATGGAATAAACCCTGCACAGACACCCACATCTACAGGCTGGATTTGCACTGCCATCTGCAGCCCCAGCTCCCAGGGAGGGGAGCAGGGGACACTGTGTGGGCTGGCAGCCCCACACTCCAGGTTGTGCAGCTGAATTGCTTTTGGCTTTGTAATGACTTCAGCAAGACCTCGGAGTGAGATAGGGCTGTCAGACAGCTGTGGGGACAGGGAGCAGGAGCGGGGCTCAGCCTGTGGGCTGGATGCTGACTCTAAATTTCTGAGAGCACTCCCAATCCCTGGCCTTCTCCAGTGCTACTGAATTATAAGGCGCTTTCTACATATCCCAGATGGCCCTTTGGCTGTGGCACAGCCGGCACACACTTGCCATGGGGCACACACCCTGAAGGGCTGCAGCAGCAGCTGCCTCTGAGGATGCTCACTGAGATATGAGAGCCTAACACAACATCCTCCTTAAAATCCAACAGCACGCCCAGTTATTGAGCAATGTTGGAAAAATCCCGTGGCACCACCTGCAGCACCCGTGGTGTGAATGTGGCAGACAATGGGCAGGCAATGAATGTGGCTGGGAACAGCAAACAGGTGATTTCCCACCCCACCGCTGGCAGAACTGTTTAAAAGTGCTGTGTTTCCCTTTGTGGGCAGGGTGTTTGTGAAACTGTGCCCCAGGTCAGGGTCTGGGCCAGGGGAAATGTGGTTAGCCCCAGGCAGGGAGCTGCTTGGATGGCCAGGAGAATGACAGCCGTTCTGGGGCACGTTTGCCTTTGTCATGCGGGATGGCGATTGCTGGGAATGAGCACTGAGCTCCATCCCAAGCCCCAGGCCTTGGCTGTCTCTGTGCTCCCTCCCTGGCATGCAGCAAACGCTGCCCTAACTAGGTCCTTATCAAGCTCTTATTGTATTCTGGGGACAGCTGCCTGTTTGAAGGGTCACAGCTGTCAGTCTTGCCTCGGCTTGAGCCCAGGACCTGGGAAGGAAATGAGGGCCAATTAAGCATATTCTGTCTGCTGCCCTATTTTGGTCTCAGTTCCCCATTCAGTTGAAGACATCCAGATCCCCAGCACTGCAAGGAGGGCTCCTCTCTTGGCAGCAGCAGGCTGGGGAAAAAGAATTACCTGATCAAAGTGCTTTGAGAAGCATTTTGCTGTATTTGGAAAGGAGGTGCTTAGAACTGACACTCATCTCCCCTCTCCAAGAAAAATGAATGCTGCCGAAGTACAGACAGTTGCAACATAGCTTGAGCCCCTCTGAAGCATGAAGCAGGTTTGCATTAAGCCTTTTGGACCATTTCTTTCTGTGCTTTATAACAGCTTTGAAAAAAATTCAATTAAGATGTCATGGATAGAAATGCTTGCTCTTTCTCCCTGGTCCAGTATTTTAGTGTTTAGCCCATGAAATGCGTGAGCCAACAATAAGCCAACTCAAACCAAGTTGCCTTTATAACAGCAGCTACCAAATATCAAATGGCTGGCTGAAATGTTAAGTGGGAAGAGGAAAACATGACAATTCTCTAATAAGGTTTGCAAAGGAAATGCACTTTGCTTTCATTCAGTGCTTTTGATGAAGTTGCTTGATTGCACTAAAAGGTAAATATTTGGTATTAATTTCCTTGACAATTTGAGTTCATCTGCCGTAGCTGTTCCTGAAGCACTGCCTCTGCCAGAACAGCATGTTGTGCTCGTCCATGCAGGGAGCTGGTGGGGCTTTGCATCTTCAGTTTGCCTTTTTCCCTAGATTTTTCATTAACAGCCACTGTTCTTTCACTCTGACTGCTGGAAGGGCAGCACTGTGCAGGGCTGTTTGCAGGAGCCATAAACCTCATTAAGACCTTCTAATATTTGTGCATCTCAGCATGTTCA
This sequence comes from Vidua chalybeata, assembly GCF_026979565.1. Classification (NCBI taxonomy): domain Eukaryota; kingdom Metazoa; phylum Chordata; class Aves; order Passeriformes; family Viduidae; genus Vidua; species Vidua chalybeata. The sequence goes on from NC_071539.1 coordinate 24,457,174, forward strand.
GTTGTGTGCTGTGACGTGTGTGGGCAGGGGAATCCTAGCCCCACGCAGGTGTGGTGAGCGATCCTGGCACTGCTTACATCCACCTGCGTGGCCAGGAAGAGTGGTTTTACCTGCGAGGAGAAGATTCTGTGTCTGCTTGATGCCTTGGAGGGGCTGCCTAGAGCAGGGGCTGGACAAGATTCAGAGAATAAAGTGGGTATTTATTGAAGGCACCCTGGGCAGTCAGAAGCCTCCCAGAGGCTGCACCCAAGGTGGACAATGGGCACCAGTTTTTCAGACAATTAAAAGTTTGGTCCATTTGCCAATGGGTCCATTTCCCATGTCACGGGTTAATCTTCCAATTACAGCTTCAGCTAATGAAGTAATTTACCTCCAGTTTGCTGCCCCCAATTCACTTTTGTTTGTACTTTTCAGGGCCTGAGGCTGTGGGGTGTCCTTGGCTTCCAGGCCCAGAGGGATTGTTTTGTCTGACCAAAATGTCAAGACAGTAGTTAACACTTTATATGAAATTTAGAGTTATGCACTAATGCAGCACAGGATTTGATAAATATAAAGGCTGAAATCTTAAGGCATCATGCTGCCTGCTCCTGAGGCCGTGGTTTTGTGGCCCTGCTGCTGCCACTCACCCCAGCTGGGCAATGACGGTGCTGGGTGGTGGCCGAGGGTGGCAGCGCTCAGCGGAGGCAGGAGCAGGCTGAGACCTGCACGCCCTCCCTCCCCTCACACTGGGGCTTGCCCTCACTCATGGCCGTGTCCTGGCACTCACCCAAACACACGGGAAGTGTCAAAAGCTAAAACTTATATTTTAATGTCCAAACCCCTGTTTTTCCCTCACAGAGATGAGGTGCCAGAGGCCGCACTTTGCCTCCAAAGCTGTTGAGTGTTTCCATGCAAAATCCTCCCTGGGCACAGGGGGTGTTTAAAAGTAACACTGCTTTTCTGACCAAAACTGTTCCTGAATTTGGCAAATGGCTTTGAGGAGAAAAGTTAAATATCCTTTGCTGTCCATGTTTAAAATAGACTCTTGTGCTGCTGCATTGAGGCACAGTCTGCCACCAGCTGGGAGTGCCCTCATGGTCCCCTGGGCTCCTGGGTCATTGCAAAACAGGACCCTGGGACACCTTGTGGAGGCAGAATCCTGCATGTGGTGGTGTACTTAGGAAAGTATTTGAGGGTGGGATTTTTTTTGTTTTTGTTTTGTTTTGTTGTTTGTTTGTTTGTTTTGTTTTGTTTTGTTTTGTTTTTGTTTTGTTCCTTAAATGTTGTTTTGGTTTGTTTTGCTAACCAAACAAACCAGCTGTTTGTGATGACCCACCCTTTAAGAGGAAGGATGCACCTTAAGGGTGGGTTGTCAGACCATGGTGGCAGGAGCAGGAGGAGAAAGGGCTGAGGCTGCAGATTGCACTCAGGGATGTGTAGCACCATGAAGGGTGGCATTGTAATTGCTTTGTCATTTCAAAAAATGTGCTAGAAGTGACTGGCATGGTTGGAGTAAAATGCTGGGCAGTAGTGAACCCTTCATGAGTTGGATGTGACGTGCTCTTGGTGTACTCTGGTGTCAGTGGAGCAAGAAAACCACAACAAACCAAACCAAAAAGCAAGCAAACAAAAAAAGATGTCTCCTGTCATCAGGGCTTAGCATGAAAAAATTTGCAAAGCAATACATGATTTATCATGATTTATTCTAAGAACTATCACTGTATATACATTTTCCTGGCACTTTCCCTCTGTGACAGTTGCCGACTCGAGTTTTCCCCGGGGATGTAGCAGTGCTGCAGGTGTCAGCCCTGGCTGTCCCACTGCCTGTCAGCTCTCTGTGCCTGTGCCAAGGGGCTCCCTCAGCCCTCCCTTGTCTCCCACCACCCCCTTTCCTGGCACTCACTCACCTCGGGCCCAGGGTGCTGCTGCCAAGATCTTCCAAAGGAGCCCCTTTCATAGCCAGTGCCTGCCAAGGAGAGCTGTTGGCATTGCCACCATTCTGCTTTTTATGGCATTTTTCTTTCCTCCTTTCTTTTTTTTTTTTTTTTAATTCTTTCTTTCTCCTTCAGAAGTTTGATAATAGATGTTGTTCCCATCTGAAGGTGTGAATAGGACTTAGGTGACAAAAACAAAGTTAAAGCAAATTGGACACTTACTTTTGGTTGCATCTATGAACTCACACACAGGGATGCAAAAACAACCACAGAAACCCTCTGAAATATTGTTAATAGTTTAAGGAGCAGCTGATACCTCCTAAAAACCTTCAGACCATAAGGATTCTGTTGCTTTGTCTGACTTTTCTTTACTTGTCCTTCATTGTTCTTCCTAATGAATGCTATTTGCATGAAAATGGGACTTTTTGTTTCTGAAGAGCTGATCCATCCCTGCTACTTATTCCTCATTTGGACACTGACCATTGGAGCCTGAGTCTGTCCAGAGAGTGCAATTAACTCGAATCCTCTAGACTCTAATCCTCTGGGACACTGGGCTCACTTCCACAGCATCTGACTGTGATACAGAAAAGGGTTTCTCACTTCAGGTGGATTAAGTATGCAGCAGAGGCTGAGCAAACGTGGTTGTAATGGAGAGTGGGGTGCACTTCAGTGGAAGTTATTCCCTTCTGACAGGCATTTCCCCAGAGTCCAAGGGCCAAATGTAGCTGTTAAAGAAATGAAACTTTCATGTGTTGTTTCCAGCTGTGTTTGAAACCCCACTCTTTCCCGGGGGGCTGAGAATCCTGGAGCTGCAGGCGCCTAATCTGCTGTCCCTTTGTTCCAGTGGGCCACCTGCAATGTGGCTCCATGGCTGGTTTGTCACTTGCAATTGGTTTGTGGTGCTGCTGCTTCATCTTGTTTGATTGGAGAAACTTGCCTGATGGTTCTTTGTGCTGTCTTCATTAACCCTCAAAACATCACCAGACTTCCAGGTGTCCTTGAGCTGGCTAGAAAAGTCCTTCCTTCTTCTTGGCTCCCTGACAGAAAGACATTCCAGCTTTGCTGTTTTGACATTTTGTATACAACCAAGAAAATAATATTTTGTATCCTGAGCAATTTTGCTGAAACTTTGATAAGAGAGATTGTTACCTATGTGGTTCTCTTTGCATCTGTGTTTTAAGGACGTGAGGTGGGAGCTGGATTGTAAACCTGTAATATGACTAGGGAGAATGTCAGGAATAAGATTCTTAGGCACATGCAGTGGAGTTCTGGAAAAACAAATACTTCATCTAACACAAACAAAACAGTTCTCAGTACGGGAGTCTGGCTGCTGTGGTGTTCAAGTTAACAGTCTGATAGCCTGAGAGTTAGAATGGGTGTATTTACCCACAGGGTTGGATTTTTGATTGGCAAAAAGTGGGAGAGAGATTTAGGATATCTTCTAAAGATGTTTTGTGACAGGTGTATGTGGCACCCCAAGGCAAATGACACAGGCTAATTTGAGAGAGCAATAACTCATAATAGTGTAAAGCATAAAAAATATCAGAATGGTGTGATTATGTGCAAAAATGAACTCTGGGATAAGAGTCAGTGATCCTGCTTGGTTTCTGCCCTGTTGTTCCCAACCAAGGTAACATGTTATTCCAGCCTCAGTATATTGTGGTGCAAAGAAGGGGGCATTAAAAGTCTCGCTCTTGCTGCTGAGTGTGTTGGGCTTTTTCTTACCATTATAGAGTGGAGTGGATTACAAATGCACATGTGGCCATGGCATTGCTTTACCTCCTCCCTTTCCTGAACATGTGGTTTATCTGAGGAATCATAAGGCAACGTGTGTCAGGCTGTGTGCTTGAATTAGGGGTAATCTGGCTCCTTTTGTGTGTTTTTTGCCGTGAGAGATGGGCAGAAGTGAGATGGACCAGGAATACCCCATCCCTGCTCAATTCCACATTGGAGGCTGGGTGGGATACCACAGGGCAGCTCAAAAGGGAACAAACACCCCTCATGACACAACAGGGTCCCACCCCAAGGTCTTTGTGCAGTCACAGGCAGGACCAGCAGCAAGAGCTGAGCTCAGAGCAAAACAGAGTGTTTTATACCTCAGTCACTGCTCAAACAAAAAGGTCTAAATAGCATGTTTATTAGTAATACCAAGTTATTTTGCTCTGCATGAGGGAAACAAACCCACATGCAGGGCTTTTACTGCTATGCCGAGCTGGTCTGGCAAAAGTCACAGTCCTTTGTTTCTGCCCCCTTCCAGCTGCAACTTTTTCAAACCACACCACTTCCTATCAGTATGAATGAAGTCAGTCAGGTCTCTGCTGTCTGCAACTTCTTGTGCTTTCTTTCCTAAGCTCTTCTTTAAACTGATAAAAGCTGTGTCAGACAGTGTCCTTCACTCTCAGTAGTGATGGCAGGCCAAGTAGGCCCAGGCTAAATGCTGGGCTCTGGGAGGTGGCTTTACTTGTAGTCACAAAGTTAATACTTAGCCAGGAATGGTTGGGATTCTTGTGGTGTACTCCAAAGTGTAATCTAAACTGGATTTCCTGGGTTTGTAATGCTTAGCTTTGGATTAACAATTGCCCACCAGTGTTTATAGCTCTAAACTGCTGATGCTTGCTCTCAACATAGTCCCAGTGTAATGCCCTTTTTGTCTTGGAATAGAGAGAAGGATTAATAGGAATCTGTGGCATACAGCAGATGTGAGGTTCTACATCATTTGATGTCTGCAAATGGCACTGATTCAGCTCTTCTTCCAGGGACACATTTCTGATTCCTCATAGATTTTTCATTTTAACACTGTCCCACAGCAACATTAGAAAACATGATAAATGCCATTCTTATGAAGTGACAGTGTATAAAGTAAGAATAATAAGAATAAACAAAATGAAGGAGGTTGTAGGCGTCCTTTGCATTTCCCAGCAGCTAAAGACACTGATTTATTAGTTTGTTGCTATGGTAGACCTTTCTCATTAGCAAGAAATCCAATGGAGGAGAAGTCTAAGCTTTGCTAAAGGGTTCAGTGCCTCTAAAAGCTGAAGGCAGAGGCTTGTGAAAGGGAAGGAAGGATGAAGACAGGGATGAATAAGGCAAGCTGTAGCCCCTGATTGAATTGTGGTTTTGCATTGGCCAGCTGCAGATTGAGGAGCAAACTGCTCCTCATGTGTGAGATCAGTGTCCTCCCCCCAAAACTGGAGTCACATCTGCGTGTCCCTGGCACTCCAAGGTCAGCTGTGGGAATTCTCCACTGCTTTGGGGTCCCACTTAGGACATTTCTACTTCTTTGTGAGACTTCCACCGGTAAATGCAGCAGATGGAAAGAACATGCAAACAGCTTTTCTCTGTGGGGAAATAGCTGTGAAGGGAGCTGGGGTGTGATTTCTGCCTCTGCTTATCTGCAGCACTTCACTTTCACAGCAAAATTAACTATTTCACTTCTCAGAGGGCTTCTGCCTAGCATCTACAGTGCTACAAATTTGTCTTTAGATCATACTGCTGTCCTTCTGCAGAGAGAAAAAAGGGCTATTTTAACCCGTTTTAGCAGCAGTAAAAATGCTAGAACATTTTGAGAGAAGTGAATCATAAGAAAATCTCTATAAAACCCTTTTTATTTCTGTTGAGAATTACTTTTCTGAAGCTTTTTCTCATTACCGCTGATCATAGATATGATATTGTTCATGGTAAATACTTTTCGCCATTCATTGTATGTGAACATCTTTCATAAAATATATAAAGTGAATTTTTTTTTACTTTTTCATTTTTTATTCCCACAATAGTGAAAACTCTGTAGAATTTTCTGCATGCCTGGTACCTGTGTTGATTCTTTCCATCTGGGAGATGAATGGGGTTTGTGTGGTTATTTGTAAATATCATTGGTGATGTTTTCTTTTAAACCTTTTATTCTTTCACAAGCCAAACAGATACTTCCTGAGCCTGACACATAAGATAATAGTTGTACTAGAAGACAAGAAATTTGGAAAGCAAAGGACAGATGTGCAGAGTTAATCTAAGTCTGAGCCTCACTGCTTTCTCAGGTGAGTGAGGCTGCAGGGAATAGAGCATTTGCTGCTGAAGCACATGCCCAGTCTCTCTGTGAAACCTGCAAAGAAGTGAGTGGGGAAATTGCTTATGTGAACAGGATACAGGCTTGAACGTCTGCAACACTTGGCAAGAAATGTGGCAGCCTCGGGGTGCATTTTTGAAAGGCCTCTCAATTGAAATGCCTTGCTTGGCCCAAAGGGTGAAGTTCCCCAGCAGTGCAGCTTCATCAGCTCCCATGACCTGCTGTGCTTTCGGTGCTGGTTCAAACCTTCTGCCTTTCACTATCCAAATGCAAAGCCAAGTGCAAGTAGAAAACATGCTCTATAGCAGCTCTCTAGCCCCCACTACATTTTTTTAGAATGAACTAATGATTTTAAGCTAAGAACTATATGTGTTAGGAATGAGTCCTCTGTTCTTGGGGGCAAATTGTTTCCAAACAAATCCTTGGGTTTGCTTTCTTCATATGAATTTCAGGTTTTCAGATTTTTTCTCCTTTTATTTCTTAGCATTCTACATCTTTTAATATTCTCTTGGTCATACCCCATGTTCATGGTTTAGATATAAATGCCTGCCAGTGAGCAAGTTGCTGCAGTCACCCATCTGAGCAAAGAAAGGATCAGACAACACTACATTTGACCTGGAGAGTGACTGTTCAGAGGCCCAGAAACAGTAAGATCCAGCAGGGGACTTTTTAGTAGAAAGTGTTGCCTTTACAAAATTCTAATTTGTCCCGGGATGTAGAATGAAAGTCGTTACTGTGCCCTGATCATCGGTGCTTTCAGAGCTGGCAAGGGCACTGCGGGCCATGTGCACAGGCAGGGAGCTCAGACCCTGCTTGGCTGTACCCTGTCCATGGAGAGGTACTTGCTTTTCCACACCTCAGCCTGTTTGTTTCTAGAAAAATCAGTGGCCAGATTCACTGGAGAAACACAGAGGAGATGCTCTGTGATGAAGAAGATGCAGACGAAGAAGAAATGCTTCAAGCATTTTTAGCTTTCCTTTGTTCAGTGTTAACAATGCTTAATCTGGTCAACACCCCAGCCCTTTCTAAGCAGTATGTTATCGCTGAGGAAGGTAGCCTAGAAGCCAAAAATTCCTAAATTTAATGTTCATCTCCCTGCTGTCTACCAGCACTCTAAATTAAATCACAGTGCAAGTTACTTTATGATCTGTGGGACCAAGGACAGCAGGGTAAAAAACCAAAGAACAGGCATACTCGGAAAAAAGCTGAGCAACAGAGGAAGTGTAAAACTACAGGTGAGCTTCTTGTCTCAATTATTGCAGTGTAAGCCCAAAGTCATGTCAGTGAAACGAATGGAGCTGCCTCAGGCTACAGAAGAGCAGTTGAGATCAGTTTCCTCATACACTTTGGCATTTTTTGCCTCCCCAGGTACTGACGCAATCCCCATTCCCTCTGTTCAGGCATTGTCAGTTAAGCTGGAGGCCCTCTTGGCTTGGCCCACTGCTTTGAGATGGAAAATAACTCCTTTGCCTCAGCACTATTTTCTTCTATGATTTGTTAACTCTTTTTCCAAAAGAAGCCTGAAGTCACAATGGTAAAATCTTTGTGTCTACTGAAGTGTAGTTAGTTAAAAGTTATGAGCAAGGACCTGATTAGGAGTCCTTGTCTGCTGGCAGGGATATTCAATCAGATATTCTGAAGTTACTGAGGGAATCAATGGAAATGGACATTGCTATGGGGAGGGAATTATTGCTGGAATATCCTGCTGAATTTTATTTTCAGGCATTTTTTCATAACCAGGACGTAAGGTAAATATACAGTCCGTGTCTTCTCAGAAGCACAATTCATTGCCTGAATACCAAAAAGGACTTTGTCAACAACAGTAGATACTTAGGTCTGTGTTGGGTCTGTGTTCCCAACTGGAACTGGGTTTCTTTGGTACAATCTAATACATAGATTCACTTAAAAAACATTCCCTTTGACAGACTGGAACCCCCACATATAATTTCTCCCCTCCAGCTCAGGGGAGAAATCAGTACACAGTTTGTGCATTATCCTTGCCAAAAGTGTGTGGAAAAGAGGCTGGGATTAGTGTCCCTGCCTCAAAGAGGTACTGCAAGGATCCAGCTCAGCATGAACATGAGAACTCTGGCTTTCATTGCTAAATCAGCCTCATCCCTCAGGAAGGTGGCAGCTGATGGCTGGGACGGGCTTGCAGGCAGCACTGGGGGTGGCCCAGAGCAGTGGGCTGCCTCTCTGCAGCCTGGATGCTCCTTGTCTTTGGGTTTATCTCTGCCTGTGAGCGCTGATAAGAGGTAATTGACTGGCATGTTAGGCTCTCGCTGCTTGATTATTTTTAATTGCCTTGTTTGCTTGGGGAATGGGAGTGCTTAGCTTGCTCTGAGGTCCAAAAGGTTGCTTTCCCCCAGGGTTCTGCATGTTTCTGGCTACTGCTTTAGGGATCAGGGCTACTCTTATCTTATCCCCCCATAAAGTGGGGGTAGTTCCTTCAGGTTCATGTGCTTCCCACTACATTGGACATGGGGATTTTATTTCATGCTCTTGTTTGGTTTGGCTCTGTTCATGAAACTATGTTTGTAACCAAGCAGGAAGGAAGATGTGAAAAGCCTGCAAGTAGGAGAGGAGCTGGTGAGGAAGCCTGGAACTGGGGGAGTCAATTAATGTGTGCTGTGTAATTTGAGCCAGTGGCAGCATTAGTTAGATGTGTGATGAGCTGTCACAACAGCTGTCACTAAAACAAGTGCTGCACCTTGAAGTCCAGCAGTGGAGGAATGACATGGAGGTCTTGCTATATCCATGTGAACCTAAAGCTGCCTTTGCCTTTAGAGTTATAATCATTATCTTCTTTTTTAAATAGCATGTGCAAGTCTAAACCCAACAGGTGCATGTGTGTGAGGAAAAGCATATGTGACCAGGACAGGGGAGGCAACAGAATTTAGTCTGGAGCTTTTTACCCTGAGATTCAAGTCTTTGTTTCTTACTAGAACAAGTCTGTAGTGACTAAAGTTTTGAGGAAGGTTTGCAGGTACATTGTGAACAGGGAAGCTGAAATATGCAACCACATATAAGTTAACCTTTTTCTTCTTTTCAAAGTAAAGAAGAATCACATCCAAAGAAATATGCATCACTATTCATATGAATAATTAAATATATTTTTATACATAAATAATAACAGGAAACATTACGGAAAGAAGTAAAAAAAGTTCGGAAGAGTCTCCTGGAAATTGACTTAGTTCTGGTTTTTAGGAAATATTTTCAGCTGTGAATATTTAAAGCAAACTGCTTAGGCAAGAAGTTCAGAACCCTGTACTTTCCACAAAAGCCTCTCCACACATCATCCCAAGTAATGAACATGCAGTACATAAATCAAGGCTTTTGCATGGCTCTTTTTTCACTGTTTTGCAATGGGTCTTCCAAGGACTCCTTTAAAACAAAATAATAACACACCCCATCAAGACAGCAGTTCAGGTTTGCCCAGCAAAGGGTGACCTGAACAATGTCTCGTAGCTCTTGCTGAAAACTGACGTGGATGATGTTGTTCTTCACCAAAAAGTACATGAAGTACGCCACGTGGTAAGGTGTGAAACACACCAGAAAGGCGACCAGGTTTGTCACCACGATCCTCTCTGCTCTGGTGCTGTGTGTTTGGAGGTTGTCTGGCTTTCTGTGCCTTCTCAGGCACCGGACAGTTTGGGCAGTGCAGAAGGTCATGGCTGCCATGCTGCCGAAGAAGATGATCACCAGGGTGCTGAACAGGCCTGCGTTCTCCCACGTGCTCTTGGAGAAGTTATGGAAGCAGGACGAGATGTTGTGGCCCTTCCCATGCAGCTGGAAAGTGGAGAGTGTCCCCACAGAGGTGCCCAGGCAGATGAGAGCACAGACCATGGCAGCTTTCTTGATGGACCGGAGGGTGAGGGCCACGAAGGGGTACTGGATAGCGATGTACCGGTCCACGCAGATGCACAGGGAGATGAGGATGCTGCCGTACATGTTCACAAAGTAAAGACTCTCCAAGGTGGAGCAAAACACAGACCCCAAGTTCCAGTTGTCCTGAAGGTGGTAGGAAATGATTTTAAAAGGAAGAGTAAACAACAGCAAAGTATCCAGGAATATAAGGGCTATCATGTAGACTGTAGATTCTGACAGCTTTTTAACCTTAAAAAACAGGAATGACAGAGCCATTATGTTGAACAGCAAACCCAGGATAAAAGTGGGGGTGTACATGATGAGCTGGAACAGTTCCACAGTAGCACTGATATTGCCCTTGCCATGGGTGTCATTCATATCTCCAAGTATGCTGGAAGAGAAGAAAATCACCGCAAGGAAAGATGAAGATCAGTAAAAGACATAGAACAAGGGCTAATAAGGTCTCTATGTGTCCACAGCCTTGGAAATCCTTTTTTTCCCCTCTTGGACTGCTGTGTGCTGAATTGCAGCTCCTTGTAGCATGGAGCTTCTCAGTGCCAATGATTCTGGGGCAAGGTTGTACCTCAAGGGGGGACGGGGCTTTCTGGTGTCCACCCTCACTTGCACTGTTGCTGTAACCCCAGACTGTGCTGTCCTGTAATTCAGCCTGGGCAAAGTGTGTGACTGCACCATCCCCTTGGAGAGATTTCTCTGCAGAACTGAGGTAGCAGACCCTGATTTTAGGGGTTCTTGGAACACGAGGGTGGAAACAATGATGTGGATCCTGTTTCCTGCATCAAGGTATTGTATGAGATCTTGGGGAGCCAAGAAAAGAAGGGTCCCCCACACTTATTAATGTAAAGATCCCATAGAGTCACTGCCATCCTGCACCCTCTCCCAGAACCCCAGGGCAAAGAGGGACTGTGAGTAGTACCTCTGGCCCTTCTAAAAGCTGTCTGAAAGCTTCAGGCAGGAAGCTTCTAATGGGCTATTTCTGGCAGAGGTTAAGTCTTTGGTAGAAGGATAAGATTTTGTCTAAATCAGCCAGACTTACCACAGCAGAGACAAGGGTTACAGGAAACATGCAGCTGGATTCGCCTCTGCAAAGAGGGGACTGAAAGTCGGCAGGCACTCTCTGAGCTGAGCTGGGGTCACAACTTATCTTCTTCAGAGGAAGGGTTCTGGCTTGATCCTGCCCTCAGACTCTCCTGATAAGGACTAGGAAGGTGCTCATTGGTTTCTGCAGTGCTGTAGTCACTTAAAAATGCAAATGGCCAGGAATACCAGATCCTTTCCTCCAGCCAGTTCCATGACAGCAAATGGAACCTGTAAATAAAGTTTGTCAGAGATCTTTCTGTCAGCACCCAGAAATTAATTTCCCCTGCTGTTCTCTAGTTTTTACTTCAAACCAGTGTCTTTCCTACATGAGCTGCTGATTTTGATGCTGTTCCATTTTGTCAACTGAGCAGTCAAAGTTTCTGTCCTGCAGATCAAGTCACCCCCCTGAGTATTTCACAGGTAAACTCTCCTGTGCTGTGGTTTGAGAGATCAAGATCTCTTTGAGTGAGATTAAGATCAGCAAAAAGAAAATTTAATTCTTTGCTTCTTAAAGACACAGTAATGGCAGGTAAGTGAGATTCTGTAAGTTACTGGCTTAGACAGAAGTAAGAAAAGCAGCATGAAGCACTGTGAGTCTGATGCTGGGAGGGAGCCCATTACTGAGAGCCAAAGGAATTTCTGAAAAGTAATAAATACTGACAAAGTTCTTTACTTCAACGCCTCTGTAGGAGATTTCATTACTATTTTCCTTTTTCTTCAGTCTTGTTTTTAATTTGTTTGATAGTGTGTCTAAGAAATTCTGGATCTAGAGAAATAGAATTTCAGCTTCTCACCAAGATGCTTAACTAAGAAAATTCTCACTATAATTAAAAGATGTTTCAGACTAGGATCTGTTGTGCAGATTTATTAAAAAATAAACGGAAAAATATTATATAAAGCATAAATGCAAAGGGAAGTTTTGTTCAGTCATTAAAAAAGTTAGCTATGCTGTAAGCAATGCAAATTATGTAAAATATAATTAGTTTTTGGATCTCGTGACAAGAGGGAAGCTTTTAAGGCAAGGTTTTGCTATAGTGAAATATCTCTTGTCATCTTACCTTTGGGCTGCCTTGTGCTCTGGTTGTTGACTTTTTCTCCTTCTCAGCTTGTAGAATTCTGCAGTCTTATGTTTTCTTTTAAGGCAGCAGAGTGAGCTGCACACAAAGCAGCTGCTGGTCAGAATGTCAGAAAGCACCAAGTGCTGCTGCTTTTTGTTGCATCACGGATTTCCATGACAGCGTGGCCTCCCCACGCTGGGTCTGCATGCGGGCTCTGTGTACACAGGGAGTCACACAGCTCATTTGAGATGTAAATCTGCGGGACTCACACCTCTGAGTCACCCTTTAAAACCAGGTTCTGGTAACACGGAAAGAAATCTGACTCTACTGGTCTTTCTTTGGGTTTTAAATTTTTTTTATTTTTTCCTTTGTGTGTTTTTTGTGGTTTGTTTTTGTTTTTGTTTTTGTTTTTTCTTTTTGTGTGTGTGGGGGGTTTGTTGTTTTTTGGTTTTTTTTTTTTTTTTTTTGGTTGGTTGGTTTTTTTTTTGTTTGTCTTTAGGTTTTTTTTTTGTTATTGTTGTTTTGTGTTTTTTTCCCCAATACAGGATTTTATTGATTGTACATAGCATCCACGGGTAGAGCATTAGTTGTCAAAATGTGCTTTGAGCTAAATCCTGTCATTGTTTCCCTTTTCATGATATCAGAAAGGAAAAAGATTGCTGATTTTCAGTGGTGATCTGGTATGTTCACTTCAACTTGGTGTTTCAAAAGAGTCAAGGGTTACTCTTATATCTGTTTATATTCCTAGGGAGCAGGGAATATACCCATGGAGAGTGTCAGGTGATGATTTTGTTCAGGTAGAAAAGGGAAAAAAAGTGGGGGGTTTTGGCCATTGTATGCATGTTTGCAGTGTTCTTTCCAAAAAGGGAAAGAAAAGCCACAGATGTAGTTTGCTTGGTCTTCTGCATGCTCCTTACATTTCAAAACTGAGGATTATATTGGCTAAATTAAAACTGTGCATCTGTGAAAGAGATGGGGGATAGGAGATGAGAGAAGAAAGAGTCCCTTGGGGTTTCCCTGGGGTATTTTAGTTGAAATGACTCTATTTAAGGGAAAAAAAAAAAAAAAAAAAAAAGAAACACCACCAAAGGAAAAAACCAATACAAGTTTGAATGACTAGCACCTCATCTCATTTCTCAGCTAGGTTTCACTTCTGTGCATCCTGTGGTGCTCTTGTGACCGTGGCTGCATTCTGGATGTGAACAAAACCCAGCACAGGCAGGCACCACCACCATGAAGAGAGATCTGGGGCTGGGCCAGCCTGGCTGGGGGCAGCAGGGCTGCCCTGATGTGCACGGCTGTGCTCACTTTGGCAGCACAAACACCACAATGCAACGCTTGGTGAATTCTGTTTTATAACGATAGGAAGAGTCAATATTGAAGGATTAAAAAGTGATGTTGTTATGAATGCTTGGTTGTTAGAAGTTAGTTATTTTTGTGGTAATTTTTTTGATATTTCTTGTTTAAAATATAAAGCTTTAGAAGGATTGTGAGGTTTTGTTTTTATGGTTTGCATTTGTATTGAAAATAAAGGTTAAGTGAGGTTTTGGTTTTTTTTGTTTTGTGGGAGGTTTTTGGGTATTTTGAGTTTGTTTTAGGATATTTGTATTATGTATATTGTTTTATGTTTAATATGTATATTGTTTTAGTTTAATTTTTTATTTGTTGTTTTTTAGGGTTTTATTGGAAAGTGTTTTTTTTGTGGATGATTAGGTAGAGAGGGTTTATCATTTCGTTGTATTTGGAAATGTCTATTTTTTAAAAGTTTATGGTGTTTAGGAAAGTTTGTGGGGTTTTTTGTTGGTTGGTGGAGATATTGTTGTAATTTTGTTGATGATGTGAGAATTTGATGTTGTTTGTTTTGCTATTTTGTTTTTAGGAAATGAATTTTTTAGGTAGGTTTTTAAATTTTGGGTTTTTTTTTGATGGTGAAGTTGGTTTTTAGGAGAATTTGGATTTTTTTTTAATACTTTCATTGTATTTTTTTACACAATGATGTTATTGATATATTGTAGATGCTTTGGAGTTTTATTTTTTTTTAGTGTAGTTTGGATTATATGGTGGAGTTTCTTCAGTATGTGTTGTTTCTTGTTCCTCTTCATCAGCGAGACTGAAGTTTTCATTTTTAGGTTGGTGCTCCTCTGTGCTCCTGCCCTGCTCTAGGGTTTGCAGATGCCAGTTCTGAAAGTGCCACCAACGCTCACAGCGGGTGCTCTCTCTTCTCACTCAAGGTTTTCCCCTCACACGCTCAGTGCTTTTCCTTCTGTCTCATTTTCTCTTTGACCCTCATGTTCTGAGCACTGCCCACCTTGCTGGAGGCTGTCCCGAGCCGGGTGTCCCTGGGCAAGGTGTCCCCTGGCTGCACAGAGCCCCGTGAGACTCCACATCTGGAGAGAGATGCTTTGGGAGGGGCAGCATGGGGAAGCAGCAGTGGCAGGGGTAGTTTAGCCACCACCAGTGAGTGATCTGCTTTTTTTCCAGCAGTATCCTTGTGAGTTTTTCAGGGAAGAAATGGCCAAGAAGGCATGGACAGGTGTACAAATGCACCTGGGACAAGGTGTGGAGGCTCCTCTGCCTTCAAAATGGAATGGATGAAAAAGTGTGATGCTGAGGGCTGATGGAGAGGGTAACATGAATCCGAGCGAGCAGCATAATGGAAAGGCTGGGACAGCCCGTGGAGGACTCCCACACTGTTCATTGACAGCTTACTTGGGATGCAGGGGGAAAGCAGTGGGCAGCAAGGAACCTTTCTGCTCTCAGCACAGGCTCTGCTCTGTACTAAGGGCAGGTGTCTCTTCACAAAGTCCCCAAGTCCAAGTGTGGGTCCCTTTTCTTGGAGACTTGGGAGAAGAGGGCGACCTCTGCACATTCTCCTCTGTCCTTGACAGGTCTGTGTGTGTCACCAATGTCACCAGTGTGTGAAGCACCTCCTGTTTCATGTGATTTCAGATGCTGGATGCATCATCTTGTGCCTTTTTCCTGATAAAGGAGCTGCTTCACATGCATTTTTTTTTTGTTGGTATTGAGGACTTCGCTATATTGCTGCTGCCACACAGATCTCACCTTCAGGACACACAGATCTCACCTTCAGGACACACACAGACCTCACCTTCAGGACACACAGATCTCACCTTCAGGACGCACAGATCTCACCTTCAGGACACACACACACCTCACCTTCAGGACACACACACATCCCTCAGTGGCAACCAGAGAAATTCTGCTGATCCCTCGTGCTTGCCCTTAGGGCAAACCTTCTCCTTGCAGTGCTGGGCTGTGCCAGCCAAGGTCCTGGCTCTCCTGCTGTCAGTCCTGGCTCTTGGGAAGTGTCAGCTTGGGGCTGATGCTGCCGTCAGCCTTCCAGTTTACGACATGTCAGTAACCACACAGGGCTGTGCAGTGAAGACATGGTGAGGTTTTTCTCGATTTAAATCGTATCCTAACCAGTGAGACAAGTATTTGTCCTGCTTGAGAAAAGAGAGCATCCACTGCTGTGATCCAAAACTGCCTGCTGCCTCTGGGTGAGCCAGAAGCGGGATGAAATGTCCCGTCACCTTCTCCTGGCGGCTCTGCAGAGCTGTTTGTAACTGCGTTGCTCCATCTCGTGGCTACAGGAGTGTAGCGCTTTTGGTTGGCCAGTTTGAGATTTCCCGGCTAAAGTACCAATGAGTGTGGTGGGTTCAGTGTCGCCTCATCACCTGTGCATTCATTTCGTGCTGCGAGGCAGGACCAGGAGAAAGGCAAACAGGCTCAAAGCTCGCCTTTCCGGAAGGCATTGCGGAATGCCATTCCGCATTCCTCCGCGGGAATGAGGAACTCGGCCTCAGCCCTGCCATGTGTCTGTGTGTCTGTCTGTGGTCACCGGGAGGAGCAGCTCATCGTGTAGCTCAAACGTTTTATCCCATCCTCTCCCCACCAGCCGAGTGCTCTGCTCCTTGTCCCCCCTGGCACCCACCCTGGAATGATGAGCAAGGGAGAGGCAGAAGCTCTGATGGGTATGGGTGGGGAGGACCAAAGCACAGAACAGCTGAAATGAAGCTTTTCTGTGGAGGAAGTGG
Source organism: Vidua chalybeata (assembly GCF_026979565.1). Lineage (NCBI taxonomy): Eukaryota > Metazoa > Chordata > Aves > Passeriformes > Viduidae > Vidua > Vidua chalybeata. The sequence continues at coordinate 24,473,228 of NC_071539.1, forward strand.
CCACAGGGACTGACTGTGTGTGGCTCGTGGGGCCGAGGGGCCAGGGCCAGGAAGCTGCTGAGCCGAATCAGTGGTCTGACCACAGGCACTGACGTTTGTCACGGATGTTTGGTGTCCTCTAGAAAGATTGAGGGAGGCACAAGCCAACCTTGGCTGTGCAAGAGTGCCCCACTGGTCCTTCAGTGCTGGAGGAGCTCAGTCTGCTGCTTGGGAGAGCAGGTGAGCTGCTCTGGCTCTTTGAGCCTTGACATGTTTAGTCTTGAACCAATCTAATATTTTTTGAGAGATGTGTCTCAGTTTCCACAGAGAAATCAGCAGGGGATGCTCCTGTGGGACTTCTGAGTCCAGATCAGCAGGGTAGGTATTTTCCATCTCAGTGCCCTGAGAGTGGTGAAATTTGAAGCTGGTGGAGATCTGTCTCTGGTGTTGCAGATTTTGCACTTTCAGTTGTTCTCTGGCTCCGCAGAGCAGGCGTTAGAGCGAGGCTCATGCACCCCAGCTATGGGCCTTGCATAACACATCACACATAGCCTATGTGTCTCTTCTGCCTAATGGCTGAGTCATTTTGACACTTCTAAGGTATATTTTTTCTATTTAAACCATTAGCTACATTGGTCTTCAAATTATCATTACCTTTGAAAGACTTGAGACAGCATTTTCGCAAATCTGGTATTTCCTGAGAGAACATACAAACTTCCAAACCATGTGACTGACTTGGCAAGATCAGACAGGCACTTTGGCTGGAATTCTGCAAGGTGGGAAAAAAAATCAGTTACTGAAGATGGTCAAGATCTCATTTTATTTTTCACAGTTGTGAATTGTGCATAGAGCTCTAGGAAAATAACTGCACAAGTGGAGCTCCTTTCCAAAAGGCACTTGCACTCAATTTTGAGCCAACTGGGCTGCTTAGATGGCTGAGGTACTGTGTGCACCCTGTGGTGACCAAAGAATCCCAGTCAGACCCTACATCTCATGGTTCCACTTCTTCCTAATGGGAAAAGTCAGTTTTCCTTGGCTCGTTTCTGGGTGTGTAATGTGTCTGTGAGAAACTGCCAGAGGTATTTACAGCAGGGAGGGAAGGTCTCTGAATGTCATTTCATTACAAGAAAATGATGAATGGAAGAGGAACCTCAGAGTCTTTTAGGCAAAAGTGTGGCTCAAGTGGCTCAAGTGACCAGAGCCAGCAGTGGATGTTTGGGGAGGAGTTAAAAACTGTGTGAAGAGAAAAACTCTGGTTTGGCAGCTGAATCATGATTTCCAGTGTTCCTATGGTAGCAGAAATTGAAAGACAGCAAACCTCCAAGTTTAGATAATTAGCATTAAGACATTAATTCATTAGGAATGCAGTGACAGCAGTGAGAAGCTGATAAATCTACATTTTCCTGAATTTCTATTGATAAGATATTCCTCAAAGGAAATACTCTGACAAAAGTGTATGTTTGCAAAATACCTGCTTGCAGGGGAAAAAGGGAAACTTTAAAAAATGTTTTTACTAGAATCCATTTTGCTTTCTCTGTTTTCTGCTCTATTACTTCATTATGTAAACTGTGTGCACCATTGTTGTGCCAAACATCAACTCACAGTCTATTTTAATGTTAACAGACCAGCAGCAATTTATGATATCATGATGTACTAGTAAAATTTAACTTTTTATCACCAGAGGTAGAGCACACAGAGGATTTGGCTGCTAACAAAAATCTCTTTCCTCCTGTTGTTGCATAGTTGGACACATCAGTTTGGTGCTTTGCTAACATTACAACCTGTTTATCAAATACTATCCCTGCTGAACACTGTGCTGAGCAGGTAGGATGTTTGTGCCTGGACAAACCACTTTTAGGGTGATTTAGGGTGATTTAGGTTTCTGCACAGGACATCTAAATGTACCATGACAGGCTTTGCCTGATGGGCACAGCCAAGGTTGGGGTTTTTTGTCCTCTTCTCAATTACCTGATCTGGCCTTGTCCTGCTGGCATAGAAAGGGTCTGGGTTGTGGTGGTTTTTTTGTTTGTTTGTTTTTGTTTTTGTTTTTGTTTTTGTTTTTGTTTTTTTTGTGGTTTTTTTTTCCCCATTTGATGTGTGGGAAATCGAAGCAGAGCTAATAAGAAGGTTTTTCCAAAGGTTATACAAGACACCTGCAATGGAGTTCAATTTCCCAGATCCAGATGTCCAAAACCAACACACAATTTTTCACCTGTTCCTTCCTGGGGCTCAGCTCTGTCTGCAGCCCAGGAGGGACAGCATTGCATCAGTTATGGCTGGAGGTTCACAGCCTTCTAGAAGTCCTACATTCTTCCAAAAAAACTTGTCTGTCTGCCCTTTCCTATTCAGAATTAACTACTCTTGGGTGGTAATTGTTGAAACTGTGCTGATAGTATGTAGTAACAAGGAAAAGAAGTATTAAATGATGTTGTTTTATTTCCTTCCAGGTTTCATATGTATGTGATCACCTAATTAATTTGAATCTTTCAGCCTTTCTGATTAATTTCAATAACATTTCAGTTAGGGTGAGGCTGTGTGAAGGAGGGCAGGGAGAGCTTTGTGCCAGCCTCTGTATCTAGAGGATGCTATCTGTGTATGCAAAGTTAGACGTGTGGTCCCTAGAGAAAGGGGACCAGTGGCTCCACAAAAAAAAAAAAAAAAAAAAAAAAAAAAAAAAAAAAAAAAACAAAAAAACCCAAAACCCTGAGTTTCAACCAAAAGAAGGGAGAGCTGCTGCTCCTGCCCTCTCCCTGCTGCCATCTCCCCCCTCCTCTTCCCACTGCTTTGCTTCCCTCAGAGCTGGTGTGCACAGAGCCTACTCCATTCTCTGCCTTTTCTGAGTGCCCCTTCAGTGAAAGGTTTAAAGGGTTTTTAGTGGACAACATTCACTGTGAGTTAAAAGATGTCCATCTTCCTTCCTGAAAATGGAGCTTGATAGCTGCTCGTTTGGTACTGCGACACGCCTGCACTTCAGACTTCTCACACTTATTAATTTCAGTGAAATCAAATTCAAATGAATAAATATATGACTCTGATGAAGATGTAGCATGCATTTAACAGGCCACATCCTTTTCCTGTTGTTTTCCTGGTAAGCGTTTCTAAAGTCAAGTATTAAAATATTTTAGCATAAAAATTTCTCTGGTCTTGAGCATTTTTTTTGTAAATAACCACAACCACTGAAGCAATACAAAATAGCGCTGTAAGTGCTGATTTAGCAGTCTGGATTGTGATCTGAATTAAGTGGGGTGCGGGAGAAAGTGGTTAGAATATGTTTTTCTTTAACCAAAAGATCTTTATTTTTTTAAATATTCTTACCGTAATCTGGTTTTTGCAGATGATGCTTAGTTCATGTTTTTCAGTGTTGACATCTGGTTCTTGGAGTAAATTGTTCCAACATCCAGAATATTGTTTCTTCCATTCTTTCTGATCTCATAAACTTGTGAAAAGTCAGATCAAATTTGAGATGAAGATGAGTCCAAGCCTTTAGAACTGCAATTTAATGACATCTATATAGCCTGCCACATTTCAGCCAAATCTCTGCCTGAAACTGTAACTGCTGGGTCAAAATTTGTTTCTCTCCAGTAGTTAAAAAGAGTAACTATTTTTTGTGCTTGTTTTCTTTTTCTTTTTCTTTTAACCTGACCTGGTTTAGCAAACTAAGGAATAAAGAAGACAATGAAATACTGACCATTTCTGTATAGGCGAGCTCTAATGATTCTGGATTGAGGAGAAGATATATGTTTGGAGGGACACCCAGAAATGTTAATTTAATTGGAATTCTCCCCCAAACAAACAGATGCACGACATAATTATGGCTTATTACTCTTCTGCTCAATAGGACCTCCCACATCAACGTCCAAGGGACTCCTGGTAGGGGCAGCTGCTATTCAGCAGGACAGAGATTTTCAGCCAGGTCTTAACAGCATGTAAGCAGCTAGGTGGGGGGGGAAGGGTATGTGATGCTATTTCTATTTGTTAACTTGATGCTGGTTACACCACGACAATTTTTATTGTACATACTGGAACCACAGAGTGAGTGCGAGTGCTAGGTTTTCGTTTGCATCCAGCTGAGTGTTCACAGGCAGCTCAAGCAGAGCTGTGGTGCACAGCCACCAAGGGAGCCAAGCTTGCCTTCAGCCTCATTCCAGCTGCCAGGGGATCCAGGGGCTGTCTGCTGCCCAGCAGAAAAGGGGCTCTGGCTCTCGGTGAGCCTCATTGCCACCCTGTGCCCTCCTCCTGGTGAGCCATGCTCAGAGATGGGCGAGCTCCACTTCAGAAACCTCTCTGCCTGTGGTGAAGGGCTGTGCTTTAAGGTGCTCTAGTATTTAAAGGTGTTTTGTTTCATACAGGTCTGTCTTCTCTAAGGTTCAGGAGGCAGACTACTGCTGAAGGCAAACCTTCTGGGTCTGGGTGCTGTGAGTGAAGCTCTCAGCCAGAAGGAAACTCAGGCAGGACTTTCATGTTCGTGTTCTCTTCGTGTGGCATGTCAGTCATTTCATTACCCCCAGTTCTTCCCCTTTAGCTGAGCACCCTGTGCTCCAGCTCCAGATGTACATGAGACCTTCAGGTTTTTCAGCTCTCTGACATGAGAAGAAAGGTGACTCAATCCCACAGCTTTCAGTGTACAGGAAAAAGCAGCCTTTTCTCACTGCTGAGGGAAATTTGGGGCAGATTCTCAGAAGAGTCCCAGCTGTGGCTTGCTGGCAAGCATCAAACCTGGGAAAGGAGCTCTGTGGACAGGTAACTGCCAGGGAGGCTGATAACACCAAGGGAAAGAGGACAGAGGATGCTGCAGGGCAGGAGGGGGGATGCCTGCTTGGGGTGGCCCCTGTGGCTGCCACAGCGATGGCTCTCCTTTTCTACCTGTGCATAATTTCCTACTTTAGGTGGAGGTAAGAGGACAAGCGAAGTGGAGAGTTTTGTAAGGAACCTTATTCAGTTTAAGCAAGTGAGCCACAAACCAGTTCTGAGAACTGAAAGGTAAGGTCAAGGAGCCAAAATTTAGGTGCAAAGTTCAGGAGTGGAAGAGGGTTTGAATTTCAGCCGAGGCCATGGTCAGGGACAAAAATACACTGCACAGAATGTTAAAATTTAGAGTAATTGCTATTATTTTAGGACCTGGAGAAGGATTGTGATATATATGGTACTTTAGATGGTACAGCCACTTGGAAAATTAAAGATTTTGTTGAACAGCAGAACTAGCCCAAAATTTGGACTTGCTGAGAGACTGAAAGTTCTCTGGTCGCTACCAGAGTGTATTTGGCCTCTGCTGCCTGTGGTGATAGGGAACAGACAGTGGTTTATTTATATTGCTTTCCAATATGTGTGTTTTTCTGACTTTCCGACCTTTGCAAAGGGATTTGTTTGAAGCTGTGTGCCAGGTCTTGTCTATGCAGTGTGTGTGTGGTTGTATTAGAGAAATTTGCAACCATATGACAGGGTGGAGTTAAAATCTTTAAAAATTTGGAAAAATGTCAGCACCTGATGATTCATAACAGCCTGCTGTTAGGTTTAAACTGGCAGGCATGTTTGAAAGGACCACAGCCCAGCTGTGAGTGTCACTGTCATGGCCCAAGGGGCTCTGCAACATCTTCCTCACCTACAACCCTCTGGCTGCCTCCCTGCAGACCTGCCCAGGCTCCCCATGCTGCTCCCCAGGCTCAGGCACAGCAGGATGCACCCTGTGGGAAGGGTATGGCCACTGAGGCTCCCAGGTGCAACCCCACAGCTGCTGACAGCCTGCCCAAAAGGACCTCCATTTAATGGCAATGCCTAGAATTTGGCTGTGACTTCATGTCCGGGTGGTTAAAAAAGCTGAGTGACACCTCTGATCTTGGTAGACAGTGTTTGTAGATCTTTTGGCTCGACTTTTGGTTCCTGAATTCTAGTTACAGTAAGAAAAAGCAAAAAGCCCAACCCTGCAGATACCCACTCTTAAAAAGAAAAAATCAATTATTTTAGAAATACTTTGCAACTTACTGAAATAATTGTAAAATTATTATACTGAAATTATTTTCAAACCGAGGTGCCTCTTGGTATCTCTGACCTTTTGACATTTTGGCATTTACAGATCTTACTGAAGCCCACGGGTGCCCTCTTCTCCTTCCAGTCAGAGGAATTGAGAAAATATCTGACTGCTCCTTTTACAGTAACAACTGAAAAAGCAAGGTCTCCTAGACCAGACTAATGATGGTGAGACCCTGGTGTGGGTGTAACTCTGACATTGGCAGAGTTTGGTGATGGAATCAGCCACATGGAGCTCTAATTAATTTTTAAGGCATTTGGTGTTGACATTGAAAGAAGTTTCCATCAGTGGGTAAAGTGGGTGCAAACAGGATGAAAGATTTATCTGGTGATACTTCTGGATTTTTGCAAGGGTCAAACTGTAGGAAGAATGCACCAGAAAGTAAGAGACAGCAGCTTAAATGTAGGTGGCAGAAAAACCAAACCATGGCTAATGTTGCCAAGGGTGTTTCAGGGGCAGAAGGCTGGAGGCAAACTGGAAGACAGTGCATAGTGTATGTGCTTTGTTTGAAAAATTCAATGTTCAATCTTGTCAGCTTTCCATAGGGGAGAACTCTCACTGGTTGGTTTGCTGGAGTGAGGCTTCTTTAGGTCTTCTGTCCTAAAAATCACCATGGACACTTTTTTATATAATGGACCTAGTACTTGGTGCAGCTAGGAGACAGCAGAATATTTTTATTTATTTTTGCTTCTCTTTGTCCTGTCTGCAGTATTGAGCCAACCCAGAGGCAATTCCTTCTGAGCTGGACTGAAGAATGGTCCCAGAGGAGCAGCATTTGCATTCCAGCATGAGCATGGAAAGGGAGCCTGTGCTTGTTTTCACATTCAGCATCCTTGCTGGGGGGACTCTGGCTATGCCTTTGGTCCCTCTTCTGTCTGTGTGTTGCCAGAAAACACCTGAGAAACTTGGATTTAGCTGGCACAGAATTTGTTTGCCAGAGATATAGAAATAAGAGATGATCCAGCTGAATTCCCCAAGCTGAATTTCTAGTGCTGGAAGTCAAAAGAGAATAAAGAACAGAAGGTTTAGCTATGTAAATTCAGCAAATATGGTTTGGAGTAATTTAGAGAAGTTTGTGACTCAAAACAAATCATGCTGTCTACTTTCAAGAGAAATATTTAGTTCTCAGGATATCTTTGTGTTTCTACTATTAAAGCCTGAAGAGAATCAGGTTTTAAAGGTGATACTTTTTCTAACAATTTTACTCTCTTTATTATACTTAGGGCTTGTTGTTACACTGAAAAAACAACAACAACAAAAAAAAAAAAACTAAAATAATCACATCAGAGTTCAGATTTCAGTATTTTATGCTGCCAAGGGATCTATGGTTTCAAGGCAATTATGTCACAGGGCCTGGCTTTGCAGTGTGATCTCAGTACATGAGAAGGACAGAGCTGGAAACATGCAGAGATCTCTGATTTTATTGGAACTGCTACATGCTGGGCAACACCTAGGACAATTCAGTGCAGTGGGAAAAGAAGGACAAAGATTTGCAAGAATTCAGTGCAGTTGTTTTGTTGACTTTGCAGTGTTTCAGCAACTTTTTCAACTGCTGTAGGAACGGAGAGCAAGTCTTGTGTTTGCTGGGTTGGAATTGCTTGCCTTTGGATAAGACTTGGTACAGTAGCAGAGAAAAGGCACTGTCTGTAAAAGGTTCAGAGTGGAGGTATTAGGATCTTTTAAAATACACGGTGTTTTTTTTTTTTTTTTTTTTTTTTGGTATGATGAAATATTGAGAAAAATTGCCCAGCCAGTGTCAAACTGAGCAAAGGGGAAACAAACCATAGTAACACAGCAAATAAACAGATCAAAGGTATCAGAAAAACACCAAAGTCTTCATTTTTTTCTAGTAACACCAGGCAATTAGTAGATTAATACAGATACTCATGGTTGTTGGAACTCTCATTAATCTACAAGGGCAGTCATGTATCATTTGTGGTCTCCAGAGCTCAGCTAGCATCTGGCATAATTATTGGCTGCTTCTTTTTCAGTAATGAGTTGATTGGGGTGGTAGAGATGCTTAATAAGCATCTGTATAGTTTCATCTGCAGGATGCAGATATCCAAGTGCACAGAGAGCTGATCTGAGAGCCCAGATGTCCGAGTTCCCTGCTGTCCTTGGGGAGGGCAGGCTGCTTCTTGTTGAGGGCAAGGCAGAAGTTAAAATATTGAGTTTCTACCTAGAGATGCCAGAAGCTCTTCAGGGGCTGCTGAGGGACCCTCACTTGTTTCTGGATTTGACACTGCAGGATGGGGCATTGCTTGAGGTGGGAGCAGCTGTTTCCCTCTTCAGAGTGTGGCAAAATGCAACTCTGAAATAGAGCTGCTGAGAGCACCTCCGGGAAACTGGAGAGGGCACTGAGCACTGGCACTGCTGTGCCAAAATGAAACTTGAGTTTCATTTCAGCACATTGCACAAAAGATAAAATATATACATTTTTAATATATAGCTCATAGGACCAGACAACCTGCAGCGTTTCTCTGTTCTCTCTGTTAGCTTTCACAGGAATGTCTCATGGGTTTACTTTAAGTCACATTTTTAAAAAGGGAAAACAGTGGGTTTGGGTTGTGATCTTGATGTGGTGATCGTGGGCATCTGTGGTGTTTGCCGTTCCCAGAACTACAACTGGACTTCACCCATGTGCTGAACTGGGTAAATTCCATCTTGGTTGGAATGGTGATTAACTGTGGAACAATGTCTCTCGCTCACAAGTGTGATTTTCCAGGTGACAGAAATATGAAAATGGAATGAGTAGACTACAGCCTTAATGTGAACAAAAAAAGGCATTTTCTCCTATTTTTTTAATGTGGAAATCCAGCTGTCCTTGAAGCTGTTGTGCTTCAGCAAGTGGGGGAAAACCAATTGCTTTTTCATATCTCCCACAGAGGTAATGGCTCACCTGCAGCTGCCTGCCCTGGGCAGCACCTCTGGGCACGAGCTGGGTGCCATGGAGCAGACTGCAAAGTGGCTGCATGGATGGGATTTCTCATGGGAAATCTCATTTCTCATGCCTCTAGGACATTCTTTGCCCCATAGGATGCTGGCCACTGCATGTATCTCCAGAAATGGGGCTTGAAAACCTTGCAGAAGCACCAAGCTGGGGTGAGGAGAAGATAAATAGCAGGATGTGTTTGTTTCAAAACACCTGCATCATGGGCAAGCTTTGAGACTTGTCATGAGGTGTGCAAGCATGCCCTGCCTCCCCACAGCTCTGCCTTTCATGCTTTAAATGAGTGAGCACTGTGACCTTCAGTCCAGGCAGCGTGAACAGGGACAGTGGGCATGGTGTGGAAAGGCTGACAGATGCTGCCTGAGGGTTTTTTTGCAGTGAAGTGTGTCAGGTGGTGCAAATGAGACAACGTGGATGTCATCATGGTGCCCTTTTACAGATGTACAGCAGGTCTGACTCAGTTACTGAGCTCATTCTTGGCAGGATGGGTCCTCACCCTGGAGGAATGGGTGCTGGAGGAAGCAGTGCCATTCCTAGGACCTCTCGGTGAGGCAGAAATGACAGTGATTAAAAAAAGAATGAATTAAAAATCCACAGGTCCAGCATGAATTTGGCTCTGGTGAGCCCTCTGTCATGTCATATGCTGCGGTGAGTACTGCCAGCGTTTCTTTTTTTATTTTTCATATATATTTTTAAAAATGAAATAAATGAAAGCAAAACCTTTGACAGGGCCAAAGGCAATAAATTGTGCCCCTGCAGGAACACAGAATCACCTTGCAGGGCCTGAAGTGCACCAGCTGCTTGGCTGCTGCCCACCTGGTTCATCTTTTTGCTTCCCACGTGTGCGGCAGTAGCTGGAGAGCCGCCTGTGCCGCGGGGATCGTATCTCGCTTTCAGTCATTCTGATCCTAAGATGAAAGGCACTCTAGAAATACCACTATTCTTAGTCTTTTCAGGTGTGCCTCAGTGCTAACACTCTTTAGTCTCTGTGCTGGCCTGATGTTCAAAAGATAAATTGCTTGCGTGAACCTGACGTATCCATGCGTTAGGGGTGAGCTTGATTTCTCTGGAGTTTTCGAGCTAACGCTGAGGTTACAGAGCTGTGAAAGCTCATTGTATAGTGTTTGTGGCAATCAGTTCCTAGGAGTGATTTTCCAATGCAAAGAGCTTTCTTGCAGACAGAAAATCATTTAATTATGTGTTCAGAAGCAACACGGGAGCCTTCACCTAATGTTCTTCATAGTCCAATGTTATATAACTTTAAAAAAATAGGTGGGTTTTGGTTTTGGTTTCTTCTGTTTCCCACACTCCTTTACAGGAGAAATAGCTTTAGCTGCTTACAAAAGGAGTTTACAAAAGCAGCTGAAGAAGGCCACAATGTGAGATGCAGTGGCAAAGGGCACAACTTTTAAGAGTGCTGGGCAGGCACACCCACAAAGCAGCTTGGGGACACCTTTGGGGAGATACCCAAAATCTTGCCTTGAGCAAGAAGAGGGGTCAAAGAGGGGTTTTATGTGCCTCATGTGATTCTTATGCTGGGAGCAGGTTTGTGTCTTTGGACTGCAGCCACCTCGGACTGCCCAGGCAGATGCTTTCCCTGACATCAGGCTCAGCTCACTCTCTTTGCTCTGCTGCAGCATCCTCTGCTCCTCTTCCTCTGCCTTCTTCCCCTGTGCACACACAGCAGCTGGACAGCAAGAGAAGTTGCTGCACCTTTTGGTAACTGAGCCTTTGGCAGTTCTCTCCAGGCTCTGTATTTTGGCAGTGCTAGGAGAGCAGCCAGAGCAGTGAGTGTGGAGCTTGTGCTTCTCTACATGTTTAGAAAGCACACTAATTTGAAAGTCAGCCAAGCCAGCTTTCCCATTTGTACTGCTGTGTAAATAACAGACAGGCAGGTTTCTTTCCAGTTTGCTCAGGGCAAGCACTTTTCTGCCCCTCTTCCCCCATGGGAAGTCCTTGGGAAACCTTTTGGTCTGTGGCAGCCAAGGTCTCTGGGTCCCCCTGCTCCATAAAGGGATTGTTCAGGCTACTGTCATTTGCCACTGTGGTGCTGAACAGGTCCCTGCAGGCTCCCAGGGCAGGTGACAGTCTCCTCAGGAGCTGGGTGGGCTCTGTTTTCTCCTGCTGGACTTGCCAGTTCCTCAGAGGACACTGCCTCTGCTCAGCTCCGCTCCTTGTGTTTGGGTGGAAGGATGGAGAGCGTGCCCAAGACTCAGAGAAAGCAATTAGCCTGAAGTGGAAAAATAATGAGGGGGAAAACCTCAGCAAAACCACTTTGGTGAGACAGACAGAAGTCTGAACCTTTGAGAAGCCTGGGTTTGTCTTTCGTTTGCTTGTGTTTGAGGCAGGCTGAGTTGTGGTGTTGCAGAATAACCCCTGAGTGAAATATCCTGTGAGGTTTGGGTCTCTCTGAAGATCAGTTTCAATCTTCCAGCCCATTTCAGCTTCTTGTCATGATGTAGAGGCTGCCTCAGGCAGTGAGATGGCTGCTCTTCTCACTTTGAAGTTTCCTGAAAACTTGAAATTACTTGACATGATGAACTACTAGAGTGACATTTATTAGGCTTTCTTTGTGGTTCATCCTCACATGGAAAATTGTCTGGTTTATATTTTTAACTAATGTGTTTATTCATAGTGAAAAGATGTTGGACTGACTCTCCAGGGCCCATCTGGGCTCACTGTGGCCCCTTGTGAGAAGGCAGGAGACTAACAGTGCTTGGATCTAGGCTTGGACCCTCCCTCAGGTGCCTTCGAGCTCATAAATCATGCATCATAAAAGCAGTATATGAAGGCTGGAAAAAGTTAATATATTAGATCCTCTACTTGCTATTAAACCAGTTGAATTTCCTTTTTTTGATGTCATTGTTGTTGAAAATCTTTTAGAAGGAACTTCTTAGGCAATAGAACTTTTCAAAATGTCTGGCATTGCTTTGATGCTACTTTTATAGCATTAGAAATAAGTTCTGTGCACAAGCAGGGAAATGAAGATGATATAACCCACCAGGCAAAGGGACAGTAAAAGAATTTTGGGAACAAATCCTGTGTGGTTTTGTCTGCTGGGAGTTTTTGTTTGTTTGTTTGTTTAAATTGGGGGTTGGGTTTTTTGTCCAAACTACTTTTGTGCTCTTCTGTCTTTCAGTTGTGTGAGTCCGTAAAATGCAGCTTGGGGAATCACACTGATGGTTGAACAAATGTGAATTGTAGAATGTTGGAGTAATCTGCCATTGATAAACATGCCCTCAAGAAAAATCAGCTCTGTTTTATGTTGTGGAAGCCTGTGGGGTTTGGCCCAGTTGGAGAAGTTTAATTGGATGAAAAAAAAATTTTTGTTTTGTGAATATTCTCACCTGTGGCCTGAAACGGCCGTGTCCAGAAACATTTATGTTAAACACAGCTCCTCTGTAAGGTCCATGGCTAATTGTGCAATTGTGCTCTTGTCCAATTCACAGAAGAGAGTGGAACTGAAAATGTAATTTTTACAGGCATTATTTTTGATGTTTCTAGTTAGCACTTGATTTTTTTTTTTTTTTTCACTAAGAAGACAGTGCTTCTTTGACTTTATAATACTGCTGAGGCACTGGGAGAAGACCTGAGGATGTGAGGGGTTCACATTCAGGTTTCCATGACTTTTCTGTGTATTAAAAATAACACCAAGAGAGAAGAAACCGCTTCTGCTGCCCTGAAGCTGTGTATCAGCTCAGGAAGATTTGCGTTTTTAAAATGTCAAATGCTTTTCAGTTTTATTCACCGACAAAATTGCTCTGTATCTTCCCAAGCTGCAGAAGGATTTTTATTGCTTTGTCCTGGTATAAAAATACAACTAACTGGAGATGCTCCAGAGTTACCAGTGGATTTCCCACAGGAGCCTGTGTGTAAAATCTTGATTTAGAAAGAACTGTGTTCTTAGCTGCAGGTCAAAGACAGGACTTAAGTGTATTATTTGAATGCAAGTTCATCTTGAAAAGCTGTGAATTGAAAGTGACACCTTCTTGCTCAAAAGACCTGTGCTTTTTTGTGCTAAAAAATAAGACTACAGCCTGTAAAATCAACACAGCTGGGCTCTCTTCCTTCTTTCTCTTAATTTCATTTTCAGTTCATTTCTCAAATTTCAAGCACACTTAGCGAGGCTGCTCTCACTTACTTATACAACAGGCAAAATTCAGACCAATGAAATTATATATAAAAACATTTTAGGCCAACAAAGAAGAGGCACTGGAGGCAATAAATGGGAAGAAAATAGTCCAGTTTAACTTCCAGATTTTGTAGTCTGGGTTTGCAGCCAGGAGCACACTGAGCCTTGAGAGCAGTGGCTCACAGTGGCTCCCACGACTGCCCATTATTGCAGCTTAATTAGCCCTGACTTTAATAATCCCAGTCTTATGTGATGGGTCACAATTGCTGCTGCTGATAAATTTTTAGGCAGCTAGTGCAGGTAGAGGAGAATTACATACGGCTGTCAAATTGGGAAATTAAAATGTATTTTCAAATCATACACTTCACATGTACAGTTTATTTAGTAAAACCTTCTCAAACATATATGCAAAGTAATGTGAAAGGTGCAAAGAAGAAAGGTTAGCTCATATTGAAAATCTGTACGTTTCTGAGTGATGGAGGCACTCAATAATGTTTACAAAATATACTCTTCTGGAAAGCTCTTCCTCTTGCTCCTTTACAGAAAGCAGCGAAGATAATGCTAAAAATATTTTTTTCGCCTGAGCTGTGGCCATAGTTTTAGTACTAACAAGTTTTAAAATGTTCATAGGCCCACTATAAGATATGCGCAGCTGCCTACTTGCACAGTCAATCATTTCTATGGAAACTGATGGACAGCAAATTGTATTTTCAAAACTGGACCCCCCTTTCTTTTTAATTTGCTACAGAGAGAAGGTAATTTCTTTTCACATTTTGAATAAATGGAATACCTGCCCCAGAAACTTGACTACCAGCAGTCTTATACTATTTTCACAGCTGTTCTAGAAAGGCAAAGAAAATGATTTCTTTTTGTGAAAGTGTTTCTGGCTAGGAGCACCAACCATGCCCAGATAAGGGTTCAAGAAATGCTTGGCTTAAATTGCAACAAGGAAACCTTTAGATCAGAGTCAGAGCCAAACTCGCCAATGTCATTAGGGTGGTGACAACCCAGAAGTGCTGAGCTGAAGAGTTCAGGCAAGCCCAGAGACCTCTGGAGAAGTGTGCAGTACAAGCTGGAAGGACTTCCCTAAAGAATGAGCAGAATAGAGCTGGTCCTGCCTTCTAGCTGGGAGAGAGGAGATCATCAATCACTCCCTGATCTTCTGTGATGCAGGCCTTGCATTCTTAATTCCCCTGCTCCAAGAAAGAATGAGAAGACAGGCAGAAGAATTTCATACATGTGTGATGTTACATCTTTGCTAGAAATGCACTGATGTAGAAACACAATTCAACACATTCAGTCTTTCTCTAAATCTCATATTTGAATGGGTTGTTTTGATTTACATGGGCAAAACTGGATTTAAACTGGAAGAAAGCCATGATGATTCCTCAGCACAGGTAACCAGGAAAGTTTGTTGCTCAGGAGTGGTTGGTACCTGAGATAGTCCCTTGGATTTCTATTCTGGGCAGCAAGGCCTCCATGAAAGAGGAAAAACTGCTGTCCCTCCTAGCAGCCCTGAGCAGTCCATGATGCTTCCAGGAGGGAGGATTCACTGCTGTCCCAGGCTGGCTAAGCTGCCCAAAGCAGAGGAGATCCAACAGGGACCTTCTGCAGAGTCAGACTTCTGGCTGGATACTGCTTTTTAACTGCCAAGATACATTCTAAATTAGAAAGGTTATGAATAGTTATTTCTAGTTATTTCTAGTTTTGCTCTTAGCACCACCTTTCTGCTCACATATGTAAAGGGAAAACTGGTGCAGCTATGACCAAAGCTGATGTTAAAAGGCATTCCCATGATCTGGTCAGTTTTCCTCTGGCAAGCTCTTCAAGTTTGGTAGATACTGTCAAGGCTAATGCTTCTTTTGGGGTTGGTCTGTCACTTTGCTAATGCTGGTTCCTTAATCTAACTTTTCTCTCATCTTTAAAGGGAAGAAAAATATGGAATTTTGCCACTGTGGTGCTGGTTTGCATTCACCAGGAAATCATTGTCCTTCTCCCTATGGCAGGGTCCCTGCCACGTCAGGCACAACACTGTCAGTGTCCTGGCAGGGGGCATTCTCCCACTGCTGGCAGTGCCATCGTATGGCACAAGGGCTAAAGACAGGACACAGCTCAATGACCCTCTTCAGGTGTGTTTTCTTACAGAATTCCTTTGCAGCAAAATAGTAGAAGATGGCATCGAGGCAGCAGTTCAGGTTGGCAAATGTCATGGACACCTGGAGGAAGAGGCTGATGGTCTGCTTCATTCTGCAGCTCACGATCACGTGCTGCCTCACCAGGCACTGCAGGAGGATCCCGAGGTGCACGGGTGTGAAGCACACCAGAAACACCACCAGGTTGATGACGATTACTCGCAATGAGCCGCTCTCTTCTACGTTCTTTTTGTCATGAGTTTTGTGATTCAGAAGAATCCAGATGGTTTGAGCAGAGCAGAAAACCATCATCGCAAGAGGGATCAGAAACCCAAATATTTCCACAGAAACAATGAAGGGCACGCTCCACGTCTGGTCTGACATGTTGTGAAAGCATTTAATAGGTTCCTTCTTCTGAAACACATAAATTGGGATGCTGCAGATCCAAGCTGCTGCCCAGATGAAGCAGCAAATCACCACAGCCCACCTGGGGGATTGGTTAGCTCGACCTTCAAAGGGGTGCCTTATGCAGATGTACCTGTCCACGGTGATGCAGACAATGATGAAGATGCTGGTGTAGGTGTTGACGAAGTAAGGAGCCTGTATGAAGGAGCACAGCAGCCCAGGCACCGTGGTGACAGAGTAGTACAGCTTTGGTGGCAGCGAGAGGAGCAGCAGGATGTCTGCCAGCACCAGGCTGATCATGTACACCGAGGTCTTGGTCTGCTTTCTCCAAAAGCAGCAGAACACAAACAGGGCCAGGCTGTTGAGAACCAGCCCGAGGATGAAGGTGGGGATGGACAGCCCCAGCTGCACGCTCCATGCCAAGCTGTTGATGGCTGTAAAACTGCAATTCTCACTGCTGTTGGTCATTTCTGCCCTGAAATGACAAAGAGAGCGAGTTGGAAATGTGTACGACTCACAGTTAATGCCAGGATAAAGCCAAACTGAGATCCTTTCAAACACAGTTCTAGAATTTTTTGGTCTTGAGATGGACACTTGGTCAGCCTTTGTCTATTACAGAAAGTGAAACCTGTCAAGCACAGAGCTTTCTATTTCCAATTTGACTGGCTTGGTATGTTACAAGGGAGTCTGATTCTCAGGGGAAAGTAGTCAGCATCCACTGATTACCATCCCATGTAAGAGAATCCCATGCAGATATTGAAGAGACTGACTCCTTCTAACATATATTTTCAAAAACTCTAAGGACTACTGGCTAACTTTAATAATTTGTACACCTGTTGAAATTTCCCTAACACTTATGCTTAGTTTTGTTGCTATGCAGAAATTAATGAAATTATTATTCCATATTAAGGTATGTTGATCTGATAGCTGGGATAGCTCTTATATCTAAATCCTCATCCATCAGTAGCTTTTGCTGATGTGCTTTTACTGCACCCACATTTCTATGATATTTTAGTTTCATACAGTGCTTATATCCATTGCAGTATTTTAAAAGGTCAACTTAAGAAGACGGATCTTTTATCTAGGTGCAAAATGAGTAAGAATATTTTTTCACTTGTGATTAATTTTCAGCATTGTTTAAATTTGGGGTTTGCAGTTTAAATTTTAACTGATTATCTTAGACAATCCAGCAAAGATTAGCAAGTGCAAGCCACATCTTCATAATGCAATTCTTAAAAAAATTGATTTGTCTTGAATGTTATCACTGTTTTTAAAAATATACATAGGCTTTAACAAACTATGCCTTAAAAGTGCTTTTTATAACCTTTTTAAATCAAAACCAAAAAAAGTCCTAATAAAGCAGAAGAAATTGGTAGTTGAAGTTCCCAGTCCACTTCAGCCAACCAAGTAGCTCAAAAGAAATTTTAGGAGTATATGAAGGTGCTTTAAGAAGAGTTTGATCAAGAGGAGAATCTTTGCTTTGGAGGATGACAAATGACAGCTCTTAAGCACTGCCAAATGGAGTTAACTTTGCTAAAGAAACCAAAACTAAATAATGAAAGATGGGTTTTTTTTGTGTGGCTAAAATAAAATATTTTTTAAAAATAGAGAAACAGAGAACAGTTGAGAAGACAGCCTTGCATTTTGCCAACTGTTATACCACTAATTCCATAAGAATTCATTGACATTGTGCTGGTGGTCAGATGTGGGATGGCTTGTGGGAATCAGTGAGTGATAATGGAAATAACTGTATCTGAACACAGAATGCACTCAGAGCTTACCATGCTCCTATTAGTGAAACATTAATTTCCAGCTCAGACTACAGAAAGAACAGGCACATAAAGCTGAAGGTTCAGCCCAGTAGTTGTTATGAGATATGGATGTTATCAGTGTGGCTGGAAAAGGTTCAGTCTAGTCTATCTGTTGTAGGAAAGAGTGTCAAATGTGATTAAAGCCATTCTGTAACTGATGAGCCTAAGCTTCACATGGATTTATAAAGAAAACTGCTAAATAAATCTTCGAGAGCTCTTACCAGACTCTTATCTTTGATGAAGTATCTGCTTTTTCGTATAAGGGAAAGGCAGAGGATTTTAGGCACTTGCATTTCAGCAAAGTGTACTAGAAACAAGTGGATAGCACTATAAAAAGCAGGGCTGTTCAGTAGGCAGGGAAATGGTTGTCTGAAAGCCGGTGAGGATTACAAACAGACTGGATGGGGTTATCAGGGCGGTGCACAAGACTGAGACTGTCCTTGGCTGTGTGACCCCACTGTAGGAGTGAGGGTCACCTCTGGGGAGGGGCTGGCTGCCACTGTCACCTGCAGAGAGCTGGACAGAGCCACCTGAGCTGGGCTGTCACAGCGCTGGCAACTTAGGAAACAGCAAAAGGAAAGCTGGATGTTATCACTGGATTTAGCTCTCAGAAATGAGATCAAAAGGGAAAACCTTGGTTTGGTCATCAAGGTGAGGTTAAATCAGCCCATTTGAGCCAGCAATATGTGGCAGCTACTTGGAAAATCACATGTTTGTGGTGTGTGAGAAGTGAGAAAATCATACAGAACGCGGAGCTGAGTTAGTGCAGTGTGTGCAAGGGCTCACTCTGGGGACATGCTGCTGTCACCGAGGGGCAGGACAGGGAAGGGGACATGGGAACACGAGCTTTAGTGTGAGCATGGGTGTCCTGTGGCCAAGGGCACCCACCTACCTGGGGAGAACATCAGGCGACAGGAAACATTTTGGGGTAGTGACAACACCTGTCAACCCAGCACTTGGTGTACTTTGTAAATGTGTCAGAAAACTGTGCATGATGACTCCTCTGAGGTTTGGTGTAGGGATTGCAAGTGACCTCAGCCCTGATAAATCACAGCTGTACTAATTACCAAAGAAGAACAGCCTTGCCCTGTGGCTGTGACTAACAAAGAGAAGTATGATAAAAGGGTGGGTTGGCCAGTCAGGGAGAGCCTGGAGGAAGGGGACCTAGAGGAAGAAGAGGAGCCCTGAGGACGAAGGAATGATCCAGAGAGACACAAAGAAGAATGACAGAAGGAAGAGAGCTGCTGCTGCAGAAGATCTGCTGTGAGGTCAGTGTGGGTCTGACAGAGTTGGAGCCTGCAGTCATACTCGAGCTAGGTATGACTTGCAGTCATAGCCAGCAGTCGGAGTCTGCCAGAGAAGCCAACAGCAGAAGTTTGCTGTAGTCAGAGTCAGGATGGCTAAGCTGTAAAGAATAAACCAGGACCTTTTTCTTGTTGTTAAATGAGAGTCTGTGTCTTGGCTCATGTCTGCCCCTAATGTCTGCTGCAACAGTTTGGTGCTACTTTTATTGCACCACTAGCTCAGGGAACACCTTTTCTGTAGAATTCGTTGGTACCAAATTACATGAAGCATTACTCCAGAAAATTATTAATTTCAAGAAAAGAGCCTTTAAAGTAATAATCGTCTGATTTGTCAAAAATATAGTGTTTTTTTATCATTTAATGCCTGAAATTTAAAATTCACATCTTGAGTAATCCATAGGAATTGTGCAACTATTCCAGACCAAGTAATGTTTGCTTAGGGTTCACTTGAAGAATCATTTTCATTGACAAATAACCTTGCAGTCATTTCATAAGCATCATCTTTACTGCATTGTCCAAATTACTAGTAAAAGTACTACTAATACTCATCCTGAAAGATACTGAACTGTAGTGGAGAATCTTTGCTACAGAGTAGACACTGATTAGAATCTCAGTGGGTACCATGAATCATAGAGAAGTTTCATACTGTTCATGTTTCCTTTGCTTAGGAGAAGTTCTTTAGAGGTAGTGTGTGAAGCCTGTTTCCCCCTCCTACAGCCCCGTCTCCCTTTGCTGATGGGTTCACAGAGGAAGTCAAATTACTTCTATTTAAATCATTCTCAGATTAATCTCTGCAGATTTTTACTTACCACTGACTTGAGTTCTGCATGCTTACAAGCAGATTCTTTGCTGGGTGATTCCAATGTTTTTTTCAAATACTAAAGCCAGGATTACAGCTCTAGTTTTTCCAACTCCTTCCTATCCACCTTAAGAGAGGTACCACGTTTGCTGTTTTCCAGTCTTCTGAGGAAAATGTTTGTCTTCAACAGATTTTTTGAAGGAATCTCCTGTGGCTTTAGGATTGTTTCAGATAACTCCTAGAAACCAAAAGATAATATAAGAACCTGTAATTTAACAGTACTGAAGAGAGTGTGCCTTAGCTGGACCAGCCTCTGTGTCATCGCTGCTCCGTTTGGTCTCAGTTTCTCCTGCTGAGGATTTTCCACTTCCTTTGAACTCATTAAATATTAATTGGGTTTTGCCATAGCAGGAGCTTGTGGTTTAGTGAGCAGCAAAGCTGTTCTGACCTAGGAAATGAACAGCAAGCTTTACAGCAATAGCTCCACTAGGGTTTTTTTGCAGTACAGCAGAACTCATGAATGGCTTCCTATTTGCAGCTTGGGCCCGAGTTCATCTGGCTCTAGCTGGGATTCACAGAAATCTGTATGAGAGCACAGGTTAGAGATGTTACACTAAGGGTATTCTTATCCTTGAAAGCTTCATTAGCAGAAACATGTGTTGTTTATATCTATTTCCTAGAACATTATTCATGTTAAATAGAAGTTATTCTCTTGTGGATGCACTAGAGAAGAGTAAGATGGCTCAGTGCAATGAGCAGCAGGTCTCACTCCTGCCATGTATTTCATCTGTAGCTGCATAATTTCTTACCATTTTTTTCTACGTATTTTGATTATAACAGAATAGATTTATATTTATGACTAAAGCAGAAATCTTACTTTCTGCTCTAAGCTAAACAAAACTATGTTTGAGCTTATTGTTTGAACTTTATAAGTAACAATCATCTAACCAGCTTAAAAACAGTGTCTACAATCAATGCTGCTACTAAATTGTTGGAAAAAATAAAGTCAATAACTAAAACAGGAACTACTTTACCTGAACCCTGGTAAGCAGATCAGCAGCACTGCTTCAGTCCAGGCTGTTCTACAGAGCATGAGAGTGTTTTCTTACAGACCGTGCCTTACCAGTTTTCTAAGCGGCATAACCAACCACATCCTTCTTTTCTTCTCTCTTTTTTTTTTTTTTTCCCGTCTCAAAATATGCTCTGTGCCTACTTACATAGGCAAGTGAAGGTGGAAAAAGTGTAAAGACTTGAATCCTCAGCTGTTTCCAGTCAGTAGTCAAAATAGGGTGGGGAGCAATTCCTCTCTAAGTCAGGGGGTTTGGCCTGGCCTTTAACTCGTGTGATGCAGATGGGAGCTTTTGTGAGCTTGTGGTGACTACCTCCAAATTTCAATTATTCCTTGAACTGGGGAGGAGGAGCTAGAAAGTGGAAAGTTGTAGGAGAGGTTGTAATAAAAATAGGATTTCTTCCCCCAGTTTCTGCTCCATTTGCATGCTGGAGATCAGTAGTGAAGCACTCAGAGGCTTCTGAGAGGTACAGCTACTTCCACACATGCAGCTGTTAAACTATCTGAGGGGTATATGCCACTTTTAGCCAGTTCAGGTGCGTGATTCATAACTGCAAGCTGGCAAACAAATGTTTATCTGTGAGAGGACTGAGGTGCATGGAGCAGCAAACAAGTGCCTTACATGTGAGTCACACATGAGCCAAACATACTTTTCTTGAGATGAGCTTCCAAGGCTTTCTGGAACCTCTTTGGCTGAAGTGTGAAACTCATTTGCTAGTGCTGACAGTCCCTCTCCTGACTTATGGACCTGCTGCAACCCTTTGCAGAAAAATACAGGAAGAAATGCAGCTCTAAGTGACAGTTTTCAAATTGCAGCCTGGCTTTGGAGGTAATTTCATCTTTCTGGAAAAAAAGTAGCATCAGCATTTGTACCACAAGAGTAGGAGAAGAACAAAACCTGCAATTTTCTTCTTGTCTTACTTAAAAATGGGATTTGGAAAGAAAAAAAAAAAAAGCAGAACCCCAAACAAAGTTTAGGTAAACCTCCTCAGAAAATTGTGTGGCAGAGGAAATGAAGGCAATATGATTCATAGCATTTCAGAAACACATTCTGGAATTGGGAGGTTTCAAGAGCTTTGCAACTTCTGTCTTCTCAGGTCTGTGGTCTGCCTCCAACTCAGCAACAGAGTGACATGAATCTGGAGTCACGGAAAGAAACTTAAGAGTGCAACTAAATATTAGCAGAAAGCAAACATCCTACAACTGAGTGACTTTTGAACAAGTTATTCTGTGCCATGTTGCAGCTGAAATAGGGTTGCTTCTTTAAACTTCTTGCCACAGGCATCCTCCATTAAAAATGAATGGAATACTTTGTGCTGCCTTCACTCCCAGCACTAGCTTCGTTCCTTGTGGCTCTGTGAACTTCCCACTTAGTATCACTGGATGCATCAGATCTAGACAAAAAATCATTTCTGCACACATCAACTGTATGTTTGCTAAGCTGGCAATTTTTTTGTGATGCATGTGGGTTCACCACTCATAGGTGAGCAAGTCTTTCGTTGGTGTGCATATAAATCTTTTTGCAGGTTGGCTTTTTTGGCTAAAATGAGGATAACTTTCATCTAGAGCATATTTAATGAGGGCAAGTTCTGAATGACTCAGTCCCAGGCTGGCAGATACATTATTGGTTAAGAAATTAGGGCTTGTTTTCCCCATCCCTGGTGAATGCTTTTGGAGTTTCCCAGGTGCTATATAGGAATATGCTCAGCAGGAATTATTTCAGTGAGTCCTTTGTGCTCCAGTGCCTTTTCACCCAGCACTCCTGCTTGATAAATGCTGTGTTTTGGGGATCCAGGTGGCTGCATGGCTCTGAGGTTTTCAGTGGGAAGGAAAAGGACTTCAGGTTTTTTTAATTAACCAATAAAATGCACTGGGTGTATGTTTTTTGTGCTACCTAGAGACAGGAATCTTAACAACTTTATTTGTTTCCCAGTATTGTGTTCCAGCTAGCAAACGAATAGTGGCTGGAAGAACCATAATCCAGCTGAAAGGAAGGGTATGACCAAAAAATCCATAATGTTCAAAGGTGAGTAGGGTCTGTTGGTTAGTGTGATGTTTTTTGAAGTTTGCTGAACTTTCTCTACTTTTTATCCCCTTGGTGCCATAAGTGCTGCTTTTGCTGAGTCAGGCACCAGCATTTGCTGTTTTCAAGGAATAAAAAAATCTCTTTCAGAACATGTTCATACAGTGCAAAACCACATTCATTTGCATTACACCAACATGAATTCTTCTGCTCTTCTTCAGTGGAAAATATATTGTAGCACTTTGAGGTCCAGCTTTCACAAATGCCTGAATTATGCGTTTGCTTGCACTTAATGGCCAGAATGGAATGAGTTGGGCTTCAGATCTAGAATTAGGATGCTCAAATGCAAATTAATCAAAATTCAAAGGAAGGGTCCATGTGTTTCTGGGCCATTCTGAATTAATGTGTGATTTGTTCTCCCAGACAGATGTAAAATATCATCTTGGATAACAAGACTTAAATATCCAGAGTAAAATGAATCAGGAAAAGACATTGCTCAGCAGAGAGCTGGGAGGTGAGTAACAAACTGTCCTTGTCCTTGGGAAGAGTGCTGCATGCAGTGGGGAATTGGAAAGCTGATGAACTCAGACACCTAACTCTAAGGTGTCTTTTATGCTGTGCTGTGAATGGTTTCTGATATTTTGGTGGGTTTTTAAAGGTATCAAAGACTGGACAGCCATAGTGAGTTAAGCCAACAAGTCTTGTTCTGAGTAGGCTACCACAGCTTGCTAACCCAAAAGGGATTTGCTGCCTTCTCTTAAGAGGGGCGATCCTGGAGACTTCATCTAACTCCAGCTGAGCAGCAGAAAAACCCTGGAAAGGAAAATGCCAAGAGCTCATGATGCTCTCACCTACCTGAAGATGTACTGTGATGCTCTTTCTGTCTAAGGAACGAGTAAATAAAAGAACAAGCTTAATTTTCAGCGGTGTCTTTAAAATAGTTGTTTGCACTTGGGTTGGAGTAGAGTTTTGTTTATCTGGAAACCTTCCACTCCACACTAGTGCTCAGTACCTCTTCTTCACCTTCCTAAGCAGCCAAAGCCTAACAAACAGTGAGCTATCTTAACTGTGCAGCTGGGAGCTTCAAATAGCTCAGGGCTTGTGTTTTTTCTCATGGAGTATTTTTTTTTTTTTTTTTTTTTTTTTTTTTTTTTTTTTTTTTTTTTGAGTTCAGGAGACTGCAAAACTTGAAACCAGAAAACCTGGGAACTGCTGTATTTTATAGGCAACAACCACACTCAGCCT
Organism: Vidua chalybeata; assembly: GCF_026979565.1. Lineage (NCBI taxonomy): Eukaryota > Metazoa > Chordata > Aves > Passeriformes > Viduidae > Vidua > Vidua chalybeata. The sequence goes on from NC_071539.1 coordinate 24,497,102, forward strand.
CTTCAAGATGAGGCAAGGACTCAAAGGCAGCCCAGATGGAACAAAAAGTATAGTTTTTTGGAGCTGGCCAGCTATGAGGGTAGGTTTATTTCTAAATTTGAGAAACCTTACAATGGCTTTGTCAGGGTTATGTGATGAGAGAAAAGGAACTGGGCAGTCTGGTGAGCAGCCAGCCTCCCACTAATATGGTTGAGTGAGCAAAATCATGGTCCAGAATATCTTCAGCTGTGCCTGACTCAAAAGTTCACCATCAGAACAGCAAGCATGCATGGTGCCATCTCCTCAGTAACTTCAGATACCCACAGTCCACAGCTGATGACCCCATTTTCCAGTTCAGTTTTGGCTAAAAGGCCAGCTGGACATGGCCAGTGAGCACATGTGCTTTGTGGCCAGTCCATTCCTCCTCTAGGCAGGGACAGAATAGCTTGTGTGTGGCCAAAGCAATTCATGTTGGGGGGCTTAGCACTAGGCTAGAATTTTTTCTTGGGTGTTTGTAGGAAGAGGCAGCCAGTAAAGCTGCAAGTTCAGCTTTAGTGAAACTGTGTAAGAATAGACATAGAGCTTCCTGCACCCATGAGCTCTGCAGTCTGCCCCCAAGGTTCCCCAGCACAGCCACCTGTGCCAGCTGGCAGGGCAGGGAGCTCTGTGGCTGCCCAGCAGAGCAGGGCTGGTGCTGGGGAAGGTGCCAGGCTCACTGAGCCGTGGCACTGCTGGGGGCCATGCACCAACCCAAGGCTTTGGATGGCACTGCCAGCTAATCTCACAATCAACCAGGGGCAGGAACTGATGGTTAGGATGGTGTGGATACAAAGCCATCACCTGTGCAGAAGCCCACACGGCTCCCAGCAGGCCTGCTGAGCACTAAGGCTTCTGTGGGAGCAGTTAAATGGGACATTCATCTGCTCTGCCTCACCACTCCAGTGCCAGTGCGTGGTTATTGCACACTATTATTTTTCCTGACACAGGCAGTGATCAGATCGGAGTTGTGTAATGCTCACCTATCTTCACCATATCAACTCTGATAAGTGATGTTAGTTAGATTTTTTTTCCCATAGAAAACATTTTCTTCTCAGCCTTTGCAGTGTGCTAGGGAAACACAAAATGAAAATTACTTCCTTTGCATTTTCATTCCTCCATGCATTACCAGAGCACTGACCAGCCATCACTGCAGGCTGCCACAGAGGGATGCCAGGGCAGGAAAGAGCTGCAGGGCACACTTGTGCCTTCAACAGTCATTACTGTATTTCCCACAGCCAGCCTGGCAACAGGGGTGGGAGCTGCCTCATCTGCAGGGTTTATGCACTCTTGATGCACAGCTTTCTGAAAGACTCAGTTCTGTTGAATGGCTTACCTTGAAAAGGAGTTGACTTATGTGGGAAGCACATTTTTTTCCATTTCCTTCAGCTTTTACTCATTCATCCCTCCTCAGTGTAGGGCCTGGCTTTTCTGGAAAGAAAGCTCTATTCACTCAAGCCTTATAACTGCAATGGATAAGTGTCAAATGAAGATCCTGGATTGGCTTAAAAGGAACATTTTGCAGACCTGAACTGTGCCCTATTTCATTAATGCATGCCATCTTTGCACTGGGGGCCTTCCCCATTTTAGCTCATGTGCTGCCAAGCACGTTTAGTTGTTTTAAGAGTAGTGCACCAATAAGGCACCTCTCAAAGGACTGCAGAGAAGTGGGACCACTTCTGGTCCCTCACAGCATGGCCAACGTGGTTCATGTCCCACTGCACTGGGCTGAGGCTGTTTGAGCTGCCAGCTGAGGGCTGTGTCTCACCTGGCGATGGCAGCCACCGCACCCACAGCTCTCCCCTTTGCCTGGCTTGGTTTCCCTTGTGGTTTCTGCAGGCAGTGGCATTCCTCCATCACAGCCCCAGTGTACTGCCAGGGTGTGCCAGGCAATGTCCCCAGCCTGTGTCCCCTAACCTGGCACTGAGATCTGAGGGTATGAGAACAGCTGTCAACAGTGCTGCTGTTCTAAGTGTCCAGACAGGTCCCACCAAAGTCCCGGTTTGAACCATTGAGTGACTTAGCATGGAGATGCAATGAGTGTGGCTGAGAAAGAAGGGAAAATAGTTGAAGAAAATGCTGGGAGGGATCCCCACCTCTACTTCAGTGTCTCAGTTTTGGGCAGTGCTGGTGCTGGCAGGAGAACTGCTGCTCGACAGTGCCATCTTTGGGTACTTCATGTCCATGAGATGCCAGGATGAGTTTTTGCCTTTTCTTTTATATACCTTTTGTGTATTCTCAGTGCTCTATAGCATGCATACTTGTAATTCCTTAAGTCTGATAACTTAGTATAATCCTGGTATTTTGCTAGGCCAGGAGACCGAACATCCTAAAGGCACCCGGAGACCAGAAAACCTTGCGCTGTCTTGAGAAACCAAAGTCCCCCCTAAAATACATCCTGTAAACTAGAATTAGGCCCATCCAGAGAAGAATGCTTCGGGATGGAGGAATATCATGCTATTCATCAAGCCTCTCATTAAAGTATCTTTGTCAGACATGCTGATTTGTAGAGTCTATAAAATTGTAGACGCGATCCATCGGGTGCGTGCGTTTCAGTGTGCTCCACCTTGGCAGAGCGGTGCACCGTAAGGATCCTCATTAAATACCAAGATAAAGACCCTTTATCCCTTAACCATGCCTTGCTCTTGATTTTAAGACCAAAGAAAAGGCATCCCATGAGTTGAACAAGAGGTGTCAGAGTGGAACTTGACTCCTCCTTGGTGTGGTGCCCTCTCTCCCCATGTGTATATATGAAAAAAAATGTGTGTGTGTATTTGTGTAAGCATTGATATCATAATGACTTAGTAGCAGCTCCTACACTGCACATTGTGGGTTACTTGATGAGCTCCATTTCATTCTCATCGCTCCTAATCTGTCCTGGCTGAACACTCTTTATTTCAGTAAGACAGACAGCCTGTGAGACCTTTGAGAGAGAGAACTTTGTTTTATGCTGCTGAAGAAAATGTCCCTTTGTGAAGACATGGGTTTGTCTGTCCTCCTTTGGAAAGGGCAACTGAGCAAACTTCCTTATTTATTCCACTGCAGAAGTGGTCTTTGCCTCAAAGAGAATTGGCCATCCTCAAATCTGGCATCAGAAGAGAACAGTAATGGGGGTAAGTCCAATCAGTTGCAGCTCGTTTTCCCTTTGCATGGGGGTTATCTGCCCTTGCTATCAGCATATGATTAACATTTAAAATACAACCAATTTATCCTGGTCTCAGGGTCTTGGATGCTGCAGAAGGTGGAGTTGCTGCAATGTGCTGCCAGCCCAGCTTGCTCCCCAGGGGGAAAAAAAAGCACTCTGGCTTGTTCCTCTGAGGGTGGAATTCATCCTCCTTTGCGTGCAGAGAGGTTGTGGTGAGATACTTAACTCCTTCTGCTAGGTAATGTTAGTCTAGCTGAGTCGATGTGGCTGGCTTTGTTCTGGCTACCTGGCATAGCCCAAGTGCCTCCACACACAAGTTTGACAAGAGAGGCTTTGGAAATAAAAACTGCACTTCATTTGCATATAATCATACCACTTACATTGATAATCTTCTAGCTTTGCACTTCAAACTGAGTGCTAGACATTTATTTGAAATGCTGGAAAGTTCTCTTCCCTTCAGCACAGGTGTGTTCCTAAAAATAGCCTGTAGAGAAAAGCCACATAACATAAAAGGGCTCAAAAAAAGCAATTTGCAGGAAAGTGAAAAACCTCAAACAGATAAAAACCTCTTGAATGAACTACAGCTAGAGTGGCAGAAACTATCACATAATCAGTGCAACCTTTTTTTTTTTTTTTTAACAAAATAAAGCTAAGATTTCAAAAAAAATCTTAAAGGACAGAAGTTTTGGTTACTGAATGTCTTGGTTTGAAAAAACGGGTGTCTGCTAAGGAAGGCAGGAGCCTCCCCTGAAATGAAAAATGCAAACCCCCTCCCTCCAAATTATTATAATTCTGAAATTAAGGGGCTCTTAGGCAAAGATATAGGAATAGGAATAAGAGTTCTTTACTAGGAAAATTAAAAATACAAATGCAATAGTACAAAAAAAGAAAACAAACCACTGCCAGAGTGAGAACAGGCCCTGGCACCCTGTGGGTCAGGGTGGTGGCAGCAGTGCCATTCCATGGTGGCTCAGCCCTCCTGCAGTGCCAGCTGTGCTTCTGCTGGAGCAGGATCCTGGACAAGGCTGGAGTTTTCCTCTGAAGCTCCAGGGCTGGTGGAGATGGGCCTGGGCTTTCTCTGGGAATGCAGTGGGGAAGAAAGCTGCTCCTCTGGGAATGCAGTGGGGCAGAAAACTGCTCCTCTGGGAATGCAGTGGAGAAGAAAGCTGCTCCTCTGGGAATGCAGTGGGGAAGAAAGCTGCTCCTCTGGGAATGCAGTGGGGCAGAAAGCTGCTCCTCTGGGAATGCAGTGGGCAAAGGCTGCTGTGGTGTTCCCAGGTCAGATTGTATCCAGGTAGGAATACTTGGCTCCTCCCCCTGGGCAGAGCCTCTCCCCATGGGATGATGGAATTTTCTCAGCCATGCAGGGACACTCAGTGGCCATGGACAGCAGAGATCTCCTGGAGGGAGGATTGGTTGTGGGAGAGATAAAGAAAACTGCCCAGTGAACAGCAGAGAAGTGCCCCAGCTCTGACAGATGGGAAATGGAATACACACCCCTAGCCACATCTTGTAACCTAAGACACTGAAATATCAGCCTGAGATGACAACTTCTGAATTTCAGTGGACACAGCCTCCAGGGAGAGGCCCTGAATGTGTGCCGGCTAGCCAGCTCTCCCCAGGATGGATTGCCTTCCTTTCTTGTGCCACAAATCAGGGTTTTCCTGGGAGTCTGAATGCCTCACCTGCTCAGGCTAGGATGAAGACATGTGAGCAGCCTCTAAAAAACCCACTGTGCTGTTCTGTTAGGCTGCTCTGAATAAACCCCATTTCTGCCTGTATTGGGTGGGAAGGGTGATTGCTGAGACCAGGGTGGTTGTACAGGGATTGTGAAAGGTGTGAAGGTAGGTTGTGGTGTAGGAATCAAATGGTAACATTGCCTTGAAGTTTTGTGCTTTGGGAGTCCTGCCTGACCCCAGGAAACACTTCACACACAGGCACCAAGCACATCTTGTTCCTTGCAATTGGGCTTTGGCTGTGAAGCTGGCCTTAAATTTCCTGGGCCACAGGAAAGTCATTTCACTGAGCCTCAGTCTCCACTCGGGGTTGTTCTGGAGCACCCAGGTAAACAAGGGCAACTGGCCAGATGTGTGGATATTTCTCCAATTCCACCCTAAATGTGCAGTATTCATCAATCAGCAAGCCTTTGCCACCCCAGATCACAGAGGCAGGGGCATCTCCCAGCCTGAAAGAGCAAAGTTCCCCACGGGTGTGCAGTGGGCTGACCTTGGGTGGATTCTTGGAACCCACCAGAGCCTCTGTCTCACTCCCCTCTGCAGCTGCACAGAGGAGACAAAAAACCCCAAAGGGTTCATGGGCTGAGATAAGGACAGGGAGAGAGATCCCTCACCAGATACCATCACGGGCAAAACAGGCTCTAATTAGAGATATTCATTGACTTTATCACTAACAAAACAGAGCAGGACAATGAGAAGCAAAATTAAACCTTGAAAACACCTTTCTCCCAGCCCTCCCTCCTTCCCAGCTCTACCTCCTGCCCCCAGTGGTGCAAGGAGACAGGGAATGGGGTTATGGTCAGTTCCTCACCTGTGGCTTCTCCTGCTGCTCAGGGAGAGGAGTCCTTCCTCTGCTGCACGTGGGGTCCCTCCCACGGGAGACAGTTCTCCAGGAACTTCTCCAATGTGAGACCATCCCACAGGAGACAGTTCTCCAGGAACTTCCCCAGTGTTTTAATCCCTCCCACAGGAGACAGTTCTCCCCAAACTGCTGCAGTGTGGGTCACTCTTCCACGGGTCAGTCCTCCAAGGACAGGCTGCTCCAGCCTGGGAGCAGGGCCCCTCTCACAGAGGCCTCCCATGGGGTCACAGCCCCCTCCAGGATTCCCCTGCTCCAGCGTGGGCTCCTACACGGGCTGTGGGTGGATCTCTGCATCCCTGTGGATCCCCACGGGCTGTGGGTGGATCTCCATGAGCTGCAGGTGGATCCCCATGGGCAGGGGGTGGATCTCTGCCTCTCCCATGCCCTCCATGGGCTGCAGGTGGATCCCCATGAGCTGCAGGTGGATCCCCATGGGCAGGGGGTGGATCTCTGCCTCCCCCATGCCCTCCATGGGCTGCAGGTGGATCCCCATGGGCTGCAGGTGGATCCCCACAGGCTGTGGATGGATCTCTGCCTCTCCCATGCCCTCCATGGGCTGCAGGTGGATCCCCATGAGCTGCAGGTGGATCCCCATGAGCTGCAGGTGGATCCCCACAGGCTGTGGATGGATCTCTGCCTCTCCCATGCCCTCCATGGGCTGCAGGTGGATCCCCATGAGCTGCAGGTGGATCCCCATGAGCTGCAGGTGGATCTCCATGAGCTGCAGGTGGATCCTCACAGGCTGTGGATGGATCTCTGCCTCTCCCATGCCCTCCATGGGCTGCAGGTGGATCCCCATGGGCTGCAGGTGGATCCCCACAGACTGTGGATGGATCTCTGCCTCTCCCATGCCCTCCATGGGCTGCAGGGGCACAGCTGCCTCCCCTTGGGCTGTACCTCGGGCTGCAGAGGAGCCCCAGCTCTGGTGCCTGGAGCTCTCCTGCCCCCCCTTCCTCCCTGCCCTTGCTGAGCTGCTCCTCTCACACGTTCTCACCCCACTCTTCTCTGGCCACAGCTGTGCAGTTACCTTTTCTCTCTTCTCAAATCTGTTCTCCCAGAGGTGTTACCATCACTTCTAACTGACCAGCCCTGGCCAGCAGCACGTCCTTCTCTGGAGCTGCCAGCATTGGCTCTGCTGGACACAGAGGAAGCTTCCAGCACCTGCTCACAGAAGCCACCCCTGGAGCTCCCACCCTGCCAAAGCTTGGCCATGCAAACCCAATACTTCAGCTGGTGAGAGACTCATAACCTGCCTGAGTCTCTTTTTCCATGTGACAACTGACAGGAGAGGACACAGTCTCAAGCTGTGCCAAGGGAAATTTGGGTTAGATGTTAGAAAAAACGTTTTTTTACTGAAAGAGTGAAAGTTCTGGAATGGCCTGCCTGGGGAGGTGGTGGAGTCACCATCCCTGGGTGTGTTTAAAACAGACAGGATGTGGCACTGGGTGCCAGGGTTTAGTTGAGGTGTTGGGGCTGGGTTGGTGTGGGAATCCAGGGCATCCCTCTCTGGCTGCCCTGGAAAGTCTGGGACCCTGGCAGGGGGTCAGGAGCCCCCCTGTACAGAGCCCCAAGAGACACTGTCTCTGATCTCTATCCATGGAAAAGAGTTTTCAACCTTACAGGATGTATTAGAAGCTCTGAGTGTTTGATATAAGTAGTAATTGGTGTGGCACGGGTGCAAAAGTAGAATTTTAGGATTCTAGATAAGGGGTTCAAAGGGGGCAAGATGGAGGAAACTGGGCGTGCCTTGTCCTTTTTCTTCTTCTTCTTCTTCATGCCCTCCATGTTTCACTGTGCTGTTGGCATTTTTCTGTTGGTTCAGGCTGGGGACACATTGTTCAGCATGGGTGATGGATATTGGCACATTATTGTAAATATAGCACACGCAGTTTCTAGTACAGAATGTTTGTAACATCCCACTCTGTCCTGCAAGACAGACCTGCTGCAGGTCAGAGAGAAAATATTTTAGATGAGAAGAAATAAACAACCTTGAAAACCAGCACAGACAAATTATGACTCCTTCTTTGGCAGTGGGGCTGAAAGACAGACACTTTCTACAATCTCAGGAGCATTTAAATATCACAGATCCCGACAGGTTGGATCTTAAAGGTCTCTTCCAACCCAGTGATTCTGTGAATTCTGTGTGATTCAGAGTCCAGCCCCAGTTCAGGGCTTTGCCCCTGCTCCAGAATGGGAGTGGGAGTGGGAATGGGAGTGCTGCCAGGGGCAGCCCCAGGGCTCCCAGGGGATGGAGCTGCAGCTGCAGAGCGATGGATGGAGCTCAGAGCCCGGCCCAGGGCAGGTCAGGGTTCAGGGCCTCCGATGGGGCTGAACAGCAGAGGGCAGCTGTAGCCTGGGGAATGTGTTAGTCAGGCCCTGGTGAAACACCAGGGCAGGGGTGGTGACAGCACCAGCTCTGCCTTCATATTTCTCTGACAACTTACAGTCAAGGAACTGGTGAAAAGAACCCTTTCTTTTTTTTGCATAGAAAACAGTAGTGTTTCCAGATATTTGTGTAGGCTGTCTACAGACAGTGACTGGAGTCATTCATAAGTGTATAAAGAAAATGGCTATAGTTTATGACTATATTAGGTATGAACAGACTCTTTTAGAATTATATTTCCCTATATTATTATAAATATTATGAAAAGTGCCTCTCTGGTTGTGGTCACCTAACTTAAGACTTCACTCTGCATATGATGTGATGAGTTATTTCATGAATGAGAGAGTCTACAAGATAGTGGAAGCAAAATTAGTATTTCAAATGGTGTTGACAAGTTGGGTAAATGCTTTGGAAAAAAAGGAATTCAATAAGGCAGAAAGACACATGCAGAGTTTTACATATATATAGGAATAGTTGTGAGCACAAATGTGAGATATAGGTGAACTTGAAATGCTGCAGATCCCTTTTTTAGAACAGACTGTAAATGGAGCATGAGTAGAAATGAAATAGAAGATTATGCTGCTGAAGGAAAAATTTCAATGTGATAATGGGATATCAATTGTTTGAGGTTGTAGGAAGAACTATAGTCAGTCTTGGGTGCCAAGACAGAAAGGGAGAAAGAGAGAACAGAAAGAAAAGGAAAAGGAAAAGGAAAGGAAAGAAAAAGAAAATAAAAAGAAGAGAAAGACCCAGCTCAGTCCAAGAGAGAGTCTAGAAAACAGAGGCAAACATAGGAAGCAACATCTGAGGCACAGAAGTAGCTGAGAGTATTTAGAGCATAGATATTGGGGTGGGGAGGTCACAAATAAGTCTTCAAATACATAAATGGTGGCTGTGAAGGGGAAGGAAATAGTCTGCTATATCTGCTGCAAATGGGAAAAGAAATCATGGATTTACACTGCAGCTGGAAATACTCTGCCTGGAAATTCAAATAAACCTCTGTAATGCTGAAGACAAATGAAACTAGCAATAGCCCTTCCTGGGAGGTGTTAAACAGACAGGTTAGACAAAATTCTGCAAGCTATGGGAGTGCTTGGGCTGGCCTTTAGTTAGATGGTCTCTTCAAGCCTTTTCCACAAGTCTGTGCTCTCACATGCAGAGACTGAGGGAATTATAAATTCTCTTATTGCCTTGGATAAGGTGCCAGCTGGTTGTGTTACTGCTGGGGGGCAGAGCAGTGTGCTGGCACACTCGGGGTACAAAGCAGTGTTATCCCACAAACTCTCACCTTGGCACGAGTCCTCCTTTTTCTCTGCACAGGGACAGGAGCCCCTCACCAGATTTTGTTACTCCCTGCCCACTTTGGCACAGTTTGTTCCTTGATCTCACCAGTGGCTGTGGCTGACTGAAGTCAAGAGTTTCCCCACACATCACTGCACTCTATAAAGAGAAATCCAGCAAGAGAAAGCAACAAAAAATGGGGAAAAGAAAAAAGATATGTGAAAAGAATTAATATCGTTTTCTTCAGATGCTTCTTTGTCATCTGGAGGCCAGAGTAAGCTGTGCTGAAGCAGTCCTTTCTGGGTTATTGGCTTATCACTAGGGCTGGAACCATATTTATGAGAATTGTTCTTTTTTTAGATTAGCCCTCTGAAGCAGAATGGGAATTTGACATTTCTTGGTTAAGGTTAGACCGTACTTCCCATCCCTTCTTCCAGGGAAGTGAGCAGAGTGAGAGCAGGAGCATAAAGGCATTTCAGAGGAGCTGAATACATTTCAAATGTATAAAACTGACACTATTGCATAGTTTGCTTCACACTTGTGTTTCCTTTCCACCTCCCTCTCATTTAATTCCCCTTTGGTTCCCACCTTCCCCCAAATCCCTCTTGCTTGGCTTTGAGGTGAGCTGAGGTCTCCCAGGCTACCTGCACAAATAACTCTGGGAGGAAAGGAACAAGCTAAAGGAGGATATGGAAAAAAACATTCAGGAAATCAGGTTTAAGGTTGTTTTTCTCTTCCAAATGTGTTAGACACACTGTGAATGAGTCCTTTTAAATGTCTTTGTAGACATCCAAGCAAAACTGTAAGTTCCCAGGCACTCTCCTTGGGGCAGGCCAGCAGAAATCTGCCCCAAATATCTTTTCCTACTTTCTAAGGCCCCCTTCTTCCCTTCCTCTCCCAGGCATGCTGGAGTTAGTTTCAGACAGAGGTGAGGTTCCCCTTTAGTGGTTTGACACTGTGTTCAACCTGCAGTGCAACAGCACAGCTCGGGCCTTTTGGAGACCAGTCTTCAGCTTTGGCAGCTCTGGGTGTGTGTAGATGTTTTCCACCCAGAGCAGAGGTTTTCCACAGAGCAGAATCCAGCTCAGGATTTACCTGGTGGGCTCTGGCTGCACTTGGCCCCTTTTGTGCCTGCTGTGATGCTGCACCAAGCCCTGGCAGGTGCAGGCTGTGATGAGGAAGCCAGATGTGGACAGAGTGGTTAATTTTACGTGTTTCTGTGTGCTCATGGAAAGCAGAAATGTCCCTGGTGGGCCATCAAGAAGCAGTCTCTGGTTTGGAAGGTTCCTCAGCTCCAGGCTGCAGTAGCCTGGGCAAGCATGGGGTGGTTTTCCAGCCTGCCATGGCAAGGATGGAGTTCCAGCCTTGCAAGGCAGGTCCAGGCCCTGCAGACCCCTTGTTCCCTGGGCTCAGGTGACTGGGACAGCCAGCACCGCAGCCCAGGGACTGGGACAGCATGGGTTTGGCTGGATTTCTGCTTCCTATCAGCCTGAACTGGGAAAAACCCTGCTGGGGAGGAGAGCTGTAGGGTGAGAGGCTGATTTCTGTACAAGGCTCTTCCTCAGGAGAGGGCAGTGAGGTCATGCACCTGCACTTTTTCTCTGGCTGCCCAAAAAGAGGAGCTCTGTGCTGAGAGGGGGGTCCAGGGGCTCACAGAAGTTGCTAAGACAGGGTGGCAGAGTCAAATCTGAGCTCTGGCTACCAGTGAGGGAAGATGGTTGAGTTCAAAAGACCCAGAGTGAAATTTCTTCAGTCACTTGAAAAGGCAGCTTAGCACAGAGAGTTACCATCCCTGGATATGTTTAAAAACAGACTGGATGTGGCACTCAGTGCTGTGCTTTAGCTGAGGGGCTGGGACATGGGTTGGACTCCACGATCTTAAAGGTCTCTTCCAACCTGGTGGTTCTGTGATTATGTAATCACTATATTGAGAGGAAAAAAAAAAAAAAAAAAGCCTACTTTTAGTCTGGAAGTTCCATGTGGAGAACATTACTAAACCTATGAGTTCATGCAGAACATCTTAGAATTGTGAGTTCAAGAAAAAGCAGTTTATTAAAAAAAGTATCTATAGTCAACAACCCATGCTATCTGCTCAGAAATATTAGTCACGGGGAGTTCCTCATTTCCCTGGTTTTACAAGCTTAATGCCTCAAGAGATAATTGTATTTTATTTTCCCTGACTGCATGCTGCAGCCACTGCCATGTCTGCTATGTCTCTCCTAGATGTGTACATGCTTTCTGTTCCTCTTATGTCACACCACTACTTTTTGTCACCAGCGCAGGAGAAAAGGCAGAAAAAGGAGTTATTTTCTCTTTATTCTGACTGATGCATTATTTACTTCTCCACTGGAGACTGAGGTTTGTGTCCACAATATTTCTCCTCAAACCAGGATTTTAGAAATGATAGAGGATCACTCATGGAGGCTTGTTCTTTAACCATTGTCTTAAAATGAAACCTCAATTTTTTTTTTTCTTTTTTTTTTTGTGACAACTTTCTGGTTGATTGAACTTCCTTAATTTACTGACATCTATGTTTATTTGCTCTTCTATTTACTTGCTCTGGCTCGTGTATTTATTGAGCCAGATGTGCTGGAAACAAACCATTTGGTGGATTAGGCTTTGCTGATCAGAGGCAGGCTACTCTGGCACAAGGTAGAGAAACCAAAGACGAGGAAGGTTGAAAGGTGGTTCCTCCTGCATTTTGCAGGTTGGTGGTTGGTAATTTGTCTGTGGAGGTTGCTAATAAAATAGGTGAGTGGGAGATGCTGGTGCAGAAGGAGGGACCTGGCCCCTGGGCACTTTGATCTGCTGGATGTTTCACTCCCACGGGGATGGGTTGGAGGGACAGACTTTGGAAATCACTGCTCCATGTGAGGAGCAGGATTGCTGGCTGGTGTTTATTAGCTACTCACCTTCCTCTCTCACTGCTTTTCCTCTCTTCAGCTGAGGGCTGTTTTGTCAAGCTGTGACAGTGAAGGGACTTCAGGGAGCACCAAGACACTCTGAATTCTCAGTGCCCGCTTGAGCAGAGGGCGATTAATGGTCTTGTGAAACCCTCCTAGGCAGGTGGGTGAGGCTGCATCAGAATTAGCTGTAAATGCTTTAGAGAAAACAGTGGATTTTCATGAAACCGAGGCCCCAGCCACCTGTATCAGCATTGCTTTGGCACCTCCTGCCCTTATCTTCACCCTGTTGAGAAGAGAAAGCCTGTTTTTACCTTGCAGGCCAAAATGCTGCTGTTTGCCAGGTGTTTATGCTGTTTGCTGCTGCTTATCCTCCACCATGTCCCTGCCTCACAGCAGAGCCACAATCTGCAGCACCAGGGGAGCATCTGGTGCAGAGCAGCAAAACCTGCTGCAGGAGGAAAGGGGCTTGCACAGCTCAAGCTCATCGGTGAAAAGCAATGTCCTCCTGCTATGGTTTCCACTTCTGCCTCGGCAGAGTCAGGCTGTCAGCATGCTCACACCTCCAGTGTGACAGCTGGGGCTGTAGGTACACAGAGCAGCCTGGAAAGATCCCTGAATTTGTTGGTCCTGTTTGTAATAAACACATTCTGACCATTCTGACCATCTCATCTTGGCCTTAGGTGAGGAATGGTCACTCTTAAAAAAAGGAAAGGGAAAGGAGTGTGAGACAGTGCCAAAGGGACAGACAAAAGTTGTGTGCTTCTTGCAGAAAAGTTTTTTTGAGCTTTTGTTTGTTTGCTTGCTTGCTTTTAGTGTTTTTTTGTTTGTTTTTTTTTTTTTTGGCTTTCTATCAGATCAATTTTGCTGCAGTTGATAACACACCAAAAATGCCATGGGCTGGGTGACTGCTCCATGCTGGGGCAGGATGCTTAGCACTGGTCAGGATAACTCAGGAGCAGCAACCACTTCTGACCTCCAAAATCTGCCTCTGAGTGCTGCAAAGGCTGAGCTGCTTCTGGGATTATTTAAAGAGGATGATGATGATGATGAGGAGGATGATAAAAAAAGGGAAAAAAGATCCTCCAGACTTGGAAAGGGCAAGTCCAAATGGCTGCTGGAAATAGCAATAGTTTTCCAAGGAACCTCTCGTTTCCCTCTTTAGTGGCCATATCTCTGCACACCCAAGAATTTGTCATGACTTGCCTTTTCTATAACCAGTAGATAGTTTTCTTGTTGCTGAGATGGTTTTGGCTTTGTGTGCTGTTTTGGCTCTTGTTTCTTGGGTGAGGGTTTTTTTGGGTTATTTTTTGTTTTCTTTCTCCTTTCGCTTGCATTTATGGAAGTCCTCGTGGTGCACTGGGCACCTCGGGGCTGGGTTGGGAATATCCCAGGGCTACTGACCTAAACTTGCCCTGCAGGCATGGGAACCTCCCTCCCTCCTCTCTCACTGCCTCACCCTGGTCAGGCCCAGCTCCCAGGGGAGGGGAAGCTGCTGTTTCTGCAGCTGGGGCAGGGGAGGAAGGTGGCTTTGCTGAGCAGCTGGGCCCTGTGGGACAGTTTGCTGGCAGTGTTGTGGTGACGTTGGGTGACTGTGGCAAGCACTGGCTTCTGATGAAACAGAACAACCTGAGGAAGGGAAGCCTCTGAAAGATAAAACTGCTGCACAGTTTGTTCTTTAGAAAGTATCATCACTGAAACAGCAATTTCTAAATTGCTTTTTCTCTGGACCTTGTTACCCCCATTTCTCTCCTCTTTCACAGCCAAAAGTGGCAAAAAGACAGTTTCCAGTTGCAGCAGGATCCTGGGACTGGCTGGGCATGAAAAGTGGCACTGGTTGGGTGGTTCCCATGGCAGAAGGGGAGGTAAATGCACACCTGGAGCCAAGGGAGGGCATTTATTGCATCAGGGATGAGCCTGAAAGTTTACCAGAGCTTCCCCATGCATCCTTCCACGGAGGAGAGGTTTGTGGGGTGGCTCCAGTGCAGATCCAGGAATGAGCCATGCAAGGAGAGAGGCCAGGCCAGTGCCTGTGCTGGGGACAGCCCGTGCAGACCAGTACCACCAGAGCCAAAAGCAAGGGACAGGGTGTGTGTGCTGCACCTGGAGCTGTGTGTCCCCTGTGTCCCTCCTCTGACACCAGCTGAGACCTTTGCACTGTCAGGGCCTTTGCCAGCACTGAGGGGGGGAAGTTTAAACTGCACAAAAATCAGCTTTTGTGATTTCTTTCTTCTGTCTGTGCCATCTGATGTGCTGTGCCTTTGTGCAGCTGGAAACCTTGGCCCAGAAGGGACTCACACTCTTCACCTCCACCAGGTGAAAGCAGAGGGTCAAGCCCTCCTTGCATCACTTTTACCATGAAAATAAAGATGTTAAAATGTTAAACAGGGAAATGTTTCAAGGGAAGGTAAGTGGAGAAGTGGGGATGTGTGTTTATGAGGATGTGTGTTTATGAGGAAGTGTTGAAATACACCAGTGAAAATAAGTCAGCCTGGCATTTACTGGTGAACAAAAGCCCATGTGCATCGATTAAAAAAAAACCCAAAGCAACCAGAAATGGGTTGGATACCATAACTGGTTTCAGTGTTTTCACTTGAAGTCTGCTTCACAATGATCATGTAGATAAATTGTCACCAGCAGCACAGTCCAAACCTGGGGTGAGTCTTTAAATGTAAACTCTGGGAAACCTTTACCTTTTCGAAACAGAGTGCTTTTTCTGCTGTGCCCACATCTTTGTGGGAGGCCTTTTCTCTCTCTCTCTGTCGGAGTCCAGAACATCCCTTTGGCTGCTCTGGATGCCTCGAGACTCTGGCAGGGGGCTCAGGGATCTTGGCAACAAGTCAAAAACACCTGTGGCTTTGATTTTTGCCTATGGGAGAGGCTGCCAACCTTATATGAGGAATTAAAAGCCAAGAGGGTTCGAGTAGTGTAATAAGAGAATTGGCACAGGGTGAAAAAGTAGAATTTTGGGTTTTTTTAGAATGTAATTCAGGGGTACAGGATGGAGGAATCTGGGCGTGCCTTAGCCTTTTCTTCTTTCTTCTTGTCCTCCATGTCTTGCTGTGATGGTGACACTTTTCTGTTGGTCTATGATGGGGACACACTGTCCAACACAGATTTTAGGTATTGGTATGGGAGCTGTAAACATGGTACATGTAATTTTGGGTATATAATGTGGGAGACGCCTGGGGCTCGCAGCAGACTGCCATGGCTTCTGTACTAGATGGACCTCGGCAGGTCAGAGAGAAACTGTTATAGATAAGGAGAAATAAACAACCTTGAAAACTCAGCTTCATGCATTCCAGACCTTTTCTTTGGCTGCCGGGCTAGGGAAAAAGGACTTTCACACTGTTGGGGTCTTGCCAACCCGACCCTGACATCTCTCTATTTTTTTTTTTTATTTTTTTTTTTTAATCTTTATTTTATTTTTTTGAAAACCAGTAGGGAATGCTGACAGGTTAGGATCCCTGTCCCAGGCAGGCAGATGGTGGGACCCACTTCCCTTTCACTGGGGGAAGGCAGTGGCTGTCCAGGTGGTCTTTCTTTGGGCAGCCCAGCAGGAGCTGAGCATCTGAAAACAGGGGAGCTCATTGCAGGGCTTCCATTTCCTACACTGGGCTTTGCCTAGCAAGGGAGTTGGTAAAAGCTCTGCCTCTACTGAAAACTCCCTGCTGTGACTGAAATAGATCTGGGGTCCCTGATGTGAGTGGTGAGAACAGAAGGATCTTAAAAAACAAAAGAAAATGCCCACCAAACCCCAAATGTGTGTATCTGGAGCAGTTTTGTTGTGTTTGAGCTGGGAGTGCTGCAGACCATCCATCCCCCCAGGAGTCAGGAGGTGAGATCATCCCTTGCTGCTCTCTGCATACTGAAAATATTATCTGCTCTTCCCAAAGGGGCAAAATTCACCATTTGAGTCTAGCCAAGTCGCAAAAGAAAAAATTCCAGTCATGTTATTAAAGGCACTTATCTTTTATTATTGCCCAGTTTATTTCACCTTTCACATGTTTCAAAGTTCTGTTTCTTTCAAAACAAAACCAAAGCCAAACCCACTCCCCCTCTAAAATCACGAAAGCCCTGTGAATATAACCATTTGAGATGGAACCCTGTAACTGCAGTGGCAGAGAGCAAAGATGCACTGGTGGGTGTGCTCCTCCCAGGCACAGAGCCTGCTCTGGCCCCTGGGCCTGGCAGAGGGGACAGGGAGCAGCCCCCAGGGCACTCCAGCCTGGCATGGGCAGTGCCCAGAACATGGCAGGAAGCAGCCTCGGAGTGGTAAAATAAAGGACTTAAATCTCCAGGATTGCTCAGTTGTCAGAGGGGGAGTAGAAAGGTATTGGGGTACCAGCAGCATCTTCCATTCAGCAGAATAACCAGCAAGGAAAGGAAGTGAGCAGCAGTAAAAGATGTGACTGTTAAATTACAGGTTAAACAAGAATCTCTTCCTTCCTGCCCCAGGATCACTCCTGGCTTTCTGCCCGCACTGCCTGCTGAGAAAATGCCCATTGCTGCCTCTCTGCCACAGAACCAGATCAGATCAGGCAGCTCCTTTCCTTCTGCCACTGAGAGCTCTTCTCAGGAAAAACAGGTGATAAATAACCTTTGTGACAGGCAGAGGTATAAATGCAGGGAAGTCATGAAATAGGTGCAGCAATGCAGAGGAGCTGTGTGAGCCATGTGGGGTGTGCAGGATGGTGTGCTGGGGACATGGTGCAGAGCCTCTGCTGTGGCACTGAGAACAGCTGGTCCTTTGGTCCCTGGCAGTGCAAGGTGACTTTTGGGGGAAATGTGGTGCTTCTGGAGCCTGTTTTTATACAGCCACACAGAGCAAGGGTTTTAACTGTGTGCTGTGAAACCCACAGGGCTAAAGACTTACAGAATTGCTCTTGCAATTTGGAGGCTGATGGAAGTCAGGCCTGAAATATCTGTGCCAGATTTTTACTGAACCAAAGCAGGGAGCCTGGCTGGAAAGTCAAGGGCCAGAAAGGTAGAATTAGAGAGTGCTCGCCTTGGTAGGAAAATGTCAGCAGGCAGAAGTGGGATTTTGAAGTTAGCAAAGCAAAGCTGCTGGCAGACTGTGCCAGGGTTTCTGATGGACAGGGTTGCAGATGCTGCAGCCTTTCAGCATGTCGAGGAATGAGGAGTGCATGGCACTGTTCCTGGCTGGGGCGGGCACTGCCCACACGGGACAGCTCACCCCTTGGAGTGATGGCTCTGAGCTTCATTCAGAAACTGAGAGATTGCTTCTACTTCAAGCTAACGATAATGAGTCACTCCCATTTTCACTTCCCCAGCAGTGCCCTCTTTTTCTGTCTTAGATAAAAATGTTTTTGAAGTATGTCATGGCTTTTTGGTAGCAGCTTTCACACTTTCCCCCCACACCTGACATTCAGCTGAACTCTCATTTTTCACTCAGCCGCCCTGGCTAACAGAGAGTTCGTTGTTAAAATGTGACAACAAAAGCAAATGGAAAGCCCCAAGCAAGAAATTTGGTGTGAGATGTTACCAGATCTTTGTGAGCATCAACATGAAAGTCAGAGGGAGCCTGGGATGTGTACCTGCACTCTGTGTGTGTGTCCTCCCTGTGCAGCCACCTCTAGTGCTGCAGCTGCTCTGCTTCCACCTGGTTGTGTAACATATCCATTTGGTGTTTTGACAGGTATCACACTGGCTGCATCCAGCTTGATCATCAATTCATAAAATCATAGAATTATTATAATGTAGGAGCTGCCAGTGCAAGATGTTTGTGCTGCCTGTGTCCTGCAGCTGCTGGGGGGTGGCGTGGCCTGACGAGGGCAGGGTGAAGTCATGCAAGTTGGGAGTCTGAGAGGTGGAGGTTCCAGCCCTTCTCACACCTGTGCCCTCTTCACCTGGCAAGCACAGTGTTGGTGTTGTCCAGCCTTGGCTCCAGAGAAATCTGGGAAATCTGAAAGGTAGAGTGTATTCTATGCTGTGAAGGTTAAATTGCACATACTCGAAAGCTGGCGGATGTGGTGAGAGGTTTTTGCAGCAAGATAAAAGCAAGCCAGGCAAGGCCTGCACTGCCTGGATAGTTATGGTCTGCCTTCCAGGCAGTGGTGGAAGAATCAGTATCTTGTTGGCAAGTGCTCGGATCCCCCTTGTCTCCCAGAGGTTGCTGAGCCCACCAGAAATACCTGTATATCACTGCTGCCTCCTCACTGCTTAATTCTTCTCTTACCTCTTCTCTGTATGAGTGGGAGAGCTTGGCCAGGTGGGTCATGAATTTTGAAGACACTCGTTCTACTAAATCAGCCTGAAAGCTCCAGATGGGAAGAGCAAAAGACAGTTAATAAACAGAACAGTAAAAACCAGTTTTCTAGCTGGGGAACTTGAGGAGGCCTCTTGTACCTTGTGCCACATATTTCAGCCCCAGCACTCCTGAATCCCTGACTGCCCTGTCTGAATGGTGAAGAACAGAAATTTCAGAGGCTCTGCTGTGAGGTTTCTGTGGGGAGGAAGCTTGGCTGCCTCAGGCAGGCACTCATGGTGTCTGTCTCTGGGCTGCCAGAGGAAGAGGCGTTACTGGAAGTTAGGTGGGTGAGCAGAGCGTGCTGGGAAGTGCTTTGTTTACAGGCTGCTTTGCATCTCCCCCACCCTTTTTGTCAGCGGTTGGTGGAGTAGAAGTGTTTTTTTCTTGCCCATCTTAAACAGCAGTTTGGTTTGTGCAGAGCTTTCACCTCTGAGGAGCTCACATCCATGCTGGTGAGGCCAGAGGTATAGAAAAAACACACTGGCAATCAGGTGATCTCTCAAATCACCTGCTATCACCCCACAAATCCTGTACTGGGGGGAGAATGTTAAAGATCTGTTGAGCTCTACTGGGGAACAATCCATCAGATCACAGAGGTGCAGATGTTATTCAGTGATGCAGGAGAGCCACCAGCAGCAGCAGGGCTGGGGAAGCAGGGTGTGACCCTTGGGCTGAGCCAGCAGCAGACAATCCATATCTGCATGCACAGCACCCTTTGCCGCTTTGATGTGTTCAAAGAAAATACAAGCGTAGAGAAGGGGAGATGAACCAACCTCCTTAGGAGGTCTTTGCAGCCAGAGCCTCTCCTCCTTTCACTCCCCATTGTGTAGTGAGCAAAGGAAAGACTCTGCTTTCAGATTTTGGTGATAACATATCAGATATCCCCATTTCTACCTGAATCTCTGGAAGCATGCTGAGAAGCCTGCATCCCCTGGGAAGCTGGCAGGGTTTTGCTGCTGTCTTGTGCACTGAACAGCCACTGCCCAGGTGGATGGAGGGCTCTGCTCAGCCACTGTCTGCAGCAGGGGGTTCCTCCTTTTGGCATTGCCTTGACAAGGAGGAGACACAAAGGCAGGGCTGGGTGTGGGAACTGTAAGGATGTTTTTGTGGCAGCAGGGTTGGGCCCAGCATGTGCAGGTGGACAACAGCTGTCCTAGGGTGACTTCATGATACTTGTATCCCCAGTCATCTGTTCTCTTTAGGCTGGATATTAAGTTCTGCACCTTTCAGACTGGTTCCAAAAGCGAAGGGGAATAAAAAAAAGTGCACCATTTGTTTGCAGAAACTGCACTTGCTGCCCTGAATTTCTTCTCACGGACTGCTGTCTGCAGCACAGACAGCAAGAAAGAACTGTCCTTTGCTTTTTAGTTAGGTTTTTTTTTAGCTAACTGAAGCACAGAAATTCCCCAGACTGTGACTTTTCCTTTTCTTGGAACTCATTGGCCCTGCTTTGGACTGCAAACCCAGAAGAACACGCAGGGCTCACACCTGTGGCCCACTGGGGCTGGGATGCTGCATTTCCAGCACAGAAGGGACTGACTGATAAGAGACTGAATGAGCCAAGCTACACCCCACCAAAAAAACTTTCTGAATTTGCCATCTCTTCAAAACGACGAGAAATTTTATTGTTTAATATTGTTCTTTTTTTATATACTTGTGAATACTTTGCTTGTTAAATAAACAGGGTTTTTTCTTCTTTTCTCCAAAGAAATCTTTCCCCGAACTAATTGGGAAAAGGGCCACTTAAATCTGCTTTCTAGAAAAACCCCCTTGGAAGTTTCGTCCCAAATTTGCCCTAAACCAAAACAAATCCAGCAGCCCAGCCTGGGGTTGGGAGGTGTGAGTGGAGTTGTGAGTGGAGGTGTGTGCATGATAAAGACCAGCTCAGGGTATGTGGTCTGAAGCTGCTGAGTGGTTTCATCTACTTTTTAGGTATTTGTGGTAAAATTACCACAGGGTAATTAGAAAATCCTAGTCCCAGATGGAGCTCACACCCACTGCTCCTGGCTTGGACAACAGGGAGCTGTTCCTCCTGGACAGGCAGCACAGCAGGTCCTCTACCACCCCATCTCCCATTTACCTCATTAAGAAACTGAATTCCATGCTAGAGACACAACTTTATTTAGGTTGATTTCTTTGGAACAGCTTTGCTACCACTTTAGACAATCCTTTACATTATAAGGTTGAACAGAATCCTAGTACAGTGTCCTTGTTCCACTGCCCTGCACCAACTCTTATTTAATTTTAATGCCATTTGACTCAAACATTTTTGATGTAAAGTTTTTCCCCAGTACAAGCAATTGCAATTTCTTCTGACCTTGGCTTGTAATGATGACCATTTTGTAGTTGTTACACTGCTGTAAAGTTCTTTAAAGCAAGCTAAATATGCCTGTTATGGGATTGTGCATTATTAGCAAATAAAAACCAGTAAAACTGTGACTTATAGAAACACCATCCTTTCTTCTTCTGCATGGTTTCACTCTGATTTTTTAAAAATTCATTGATATTTGGAATAGCCTATTTCTTTGTCACAGCTGCACAAACACCGATCCAAGGTGGGGATAAGAGACAAAACCCAAATCTTTACTAGTGCCTGTGCTTCTTTTGGGTATGGTGGGAAAATGAAAGACAGGGGATTTTTGGCAGGGGAAATCTATCACTTTATGCAAATTTGCATTAAGGCAGAGAATTGTCAGTGGCAATCTAGATCATTAGATGAGGACCTGGACTGCTGTGGTTGTCTGATTCAGAGCTGAATCATGTATCTGAATGTTTCCCTTCAGTAGAATGTCCCTCCATCCCACTCTTACAAAAAGCAAGTGAAACCCTGCTAGTGAGTCCCTGTTGAACAGAACTAATATAAAATGCGTGCTGTATGTGGTTTCTGTTAATGTGTTACATGTGGGAGCTGAATTGCAGCTTCTTCACTGGCCTCAGATTTGGACTTTGCTAGCTTGGAAGACGCTTCCTTAAATTCCTTGTTGACAAAGTAGTAACAAATGGCATCCAGGCAGCAGTTTGTGTTGGCGAGGATGGAGGCAAAGTGAACAAAGTTGTTGATGCCCTGTATTGCTGAACAGTCGGAGCTGATGGAGTCCAGGACGAAGCGGAGGAGATGCCCGAGGTAAAGAGGTAAAAAGCAGATGATGAACACAGCCATGTTTGCAGACACAATGTAGACTGCTTTCCTGGTCAGCATTTCATTGCAGCAGTCGTCATTCTTCTTTCTCCTGAGCTCTGCAATGATTTCTATGGAGCAGTAACTCAAGATGAGCAGCGGTATGAAAAACCCTGTAATAATGGCACACAATGTGATCACCGAGGGTGTCACAGAAGATTTTTCAAAGCAAAAATCATCCTCTCTTCGGTCCTCAAAGCTTTTAATGAGGGAAGTCTCACAGACGATGACTATCCAAAGGAATCCAGAGACAAAAGCTGCCTTCAGCGGCGACCTCAGTGCCTTGGATCTCAAAGGGTACTTGATTGCAAGGTACCGATCAGCAGCGATGAGGGTGATGATACCAATGCTCATAAAGCGGTTTGTGAAATAGCCACCTTCCAGAACCAAGCACCACCCATCCACCTTCAGGTGCTGGAACTGGGACAGAGTTTTGAATGGCAAGGTGAAGAGCAGCAAGCAGTCAGCCACAGCCAAGTTGACCATGTATACTCTGGTTTCTGTCCATTTGCCAAGTTTGCAACAGAACACCCACAGCGCCAACACGTTCAGCACAATGCCCAAAACCAAAACTGGGATGTAAACGCACAGCTGGAAAAGTGAAAATATTTCATAGGCTGTGATATTGCAGCTGCTGTGGTTCATTTTGGGAGTATCAAAACGTACAGTTCCTGCAAAAGGAAATTAAGCCTTTTACAAGGGAGGTTCTGGACTGAATCAGTGGTTAATTGTAATTGAGAGAGTTCAGGGCTTTGCCAGCCATGAAAACCTGATGTAGGGTACCTAGTGGGAAGAAGAGGGACAGGGACACAAGCCTGATCAGTTGTGAAGGACAGAAACACTTAGATTCTCCCTGGGTCTTGTGCAGGGAAGACGACTCCTGGAGAGTGTCAGGGAAAAGGGCTTAGGCCCTTATTTTGGCTCAGACTTGGATCAGGCAGCAGCAGATATCCTGCAGCAAGGAGTTATGTGAGCCATTGCAAACATTTGATAGTGGGAAGGGGATCCCAAAACCCAACTCTCATCCCTTCCCTTATAGCAGGGCTCATTGGAAGCCAGCCAGTGACCTCACAGCTTAAAATGTCACAGATGTGCAGCAGAAGGACAGCTGTCCTTTCCCTCAGTCCTGAGAAGTTTCTGCATCACTTCTCATTAGTGATATGAGCAATTATTAGTGTATCTCTTATTACTGTATCTCTCACTGGTTTCAGCTGCCATCAAATTCTGTACTCAGAGGGCTGCACTGAGAATCTGAGTACTGGGTCTGCTCGCTGCCTTTCAAGGATTGTCAAAGCCGCTCTTTATCTCAGAAGTGTTATAGCAATCTGCCACAATTCCAAGACAAAAGAAACTCACCTATGCCATGGCAGGAATGTGATGTGGAAGAGGTGAGCTATGTTTGGTCTAGCGGGTGGTTTGATCACCTTGGATCTAAGGGCAATATTGCTGTTTGCCCTCCAGCTTTGGAGGAGTTAATGCAGAAGCATGTTCCAGGTGCAACTGTTCATGAACAGAAGAGACCCGGGATGTCTGACATGTCTTTGGGTTTTCCCTGCAAGGGGAACGTGGCTCCATGGGGGAAGGTTCATGGGTCTCAAAAGCATCCCCAGTGAGCAAACCATAAGGCAGTGCTGCAGCATTTATGTGCATCTGTGGGTCTTGGTTAGCTTTGAAAATCATGCAGCAGAGGAATCATGCCAGGAGACCTCTGAAGAGGTGAGGGAATGTGGTACAGCAGATATCTGCAGCAGCTCTGTCTTCTGGACATGAGAAATGCGTTATGAGCCCATAAGACAGAAGGAAAGATCATAACAGAGAGACCTAGAAAAGATCTAGCAAAGGCTGAGACAGCCCTTAAGCATTCCAAAACGTGTCAGATGTGGTCAGCATCAAAATGAACATTTGAAAATATATTGGCTCCAGCCCTTTCTTTCTTCATCCCTATTCTGGTGTTCCACCATGGCCGGGGAAAGGCGATGCCTTGCAGAATGCAAATAACTGTGTCAGTAAATAGCCAGGAGAAATTACCTGTTCTCTTGCTGTCCTTGCAGAGAGTGAGTTCCTTCAGCCCAGCTGTGGAGTGCTGTGCAGGCACGACGAGCAGTGCTCCTTGCACATGACCAGTGAGGTGTCCTCTGATCACAATTTCTGGTGGCTGTGAGAGCAGCAACGCTGGCCGAGAAAGCACCCGCACTCCTCCTGAACAAAGGGCAGAGCTTCCTCTGTCATCACCATTGCTGTGGCTTGTACCACCTCCTGCTGACTGAGGAGCCTGCAATAGTCCTGCAGGGAGGTGAAAGGCTTGTCTGCCCTGCATCCCTGCAGCAGTTCCTCTGGAGGTGGAATCTCTTTGGGTTTTTCCTTTACCTTCCGTTGCCTGATGTCTCACTGGGCAATGCCTGTTGACCCTCCTCGCCCTACAGACTGTGCTTGGAGGGGACCCATTGCCCTGGAAGGTCCTGAGGTCTTCTCTCTGCCTTCCAGAGTGCCACCCCTGGGATTGGAGCAGGAATGGCTTCTGTTGTCACACTGCCTGAGCTGTGGGACAGAACAGCCCTAACAGTCCTGCAGCTGCTGGAGAGGTGAGGGCAGTGGTTTGCAGGCAGTTTTGTGATTATCATAAAGCATTTCACTCTGAATCATAGTAGTTCTCGTGTCTTCCATAGCTCTTCTCAGCTAGCAATTCTGAGAAAACGTGGCACCGTGACCCTGTGACCTGCTGGCTTTGTGACTGCTCAGTGTTTGCAGGTGCCTGTGTTCCAGGGGCTGCTCTTGGGCTCCCCACGACAGCCTA
Source organism: Vidua chalybeata (assembly GCF_026979565.1). Taxonomy (NCBI): domain Eukaryota; kingdom Metazoa; phylum Chordata; class Aves; order Passeriformes; family Viduidae; genus Vidua; species Vidua chalybeata. The sequence continues at coordinate 24,521,670 of NC_071539.1, forward strand.
TTTACCAGAAATGCTCAGACAAGTTGATCAATGAGCTTAAAGGTCCTGATATTAGCACCTTGAATTGCTGTCTTGGGCAAATGTATTTCCCCTTTCCACTTTCCAGGTCACCTTAGGGCAGCTTCCGGAGTATTTCTGCATTGTCTGCACATCGCAGACATCACATTCACACCCTTTGAAAGTAATTCCATCCTAGTGTACAGCCACAATATATTACAAACGTCTAAATTTCCAGGGACTGCTTTTGCCTTTCTTGGGGCTGCTCCTTGGTGGATGCTTACAATACTGACGTATTAGTGTGCCCAGCTCATCAATCCTCAACCAACAACATTCTTATGTCATGGTCCTTGTTGGTACTTTAGTCTTCAAAATCATCCAGATTCTGGGCTGTGCTAGTTTCATCACTGTATAGAAAACTTTGCATCATCCTCAAGTGTTGTTCACAGCCTCCTCTTGTCTGTGTCCAGGCAATCACTAGTGGTATAAACCATGAGCCATCAAAGTCATGCCTGGAGGGGCTCAGCTCATAGAACCTCTTCAGTGTGATGCTTCCTATCCACAGCTTGGTGCTGTGGTTGCCAGATGAGGGTCTCATTAGCCAAGTGAGGTCTCAAGAGAGGGAGAAGCCATGTCACAAGGCACAAAGCACCTGGCTGTGAGCAGCAGATTCACCAGCATGTGTCAAAGCTACCAGTAGGCAAAGCTAGGATAGAGTGCTGTCTGCAGAGAACTTACATGGCTCCTGCTGAGGCTTTTGGGTCTGTGCCTGATTCCTGGTCACCACAGCATCAGGATCCCCATCCTTCTCTCCACCTCGTATCTCCATCAGCCACCCTCGTCTGCAGCTGCTCACAGTCCCCTCCTTCCACGCAGTCACAGGTTTTATCAGCCCTGCCAAGGACCACTGTTGGTATTTCCCCTGCCTCTGCAGTTCCTCTGTCTCAGTCCTGCGAGTGCTGTCCCCGTGTGGCGCAGTGGAGGTGACACTTGTGCTGCGTTCTCACTTCCCTGCTGGCAGCTCTCGGGCAGGGTATTCCCGGGCCCGGCAGCACTGCAGAGCACTGGTGCCTGTACAGGCTGCACTGGTGCCTGTACAGGCTGCACTGGTGCCTGCAGCGAGCCCCAAAGGACCTTGCACTGACACCAGCATCCACCACATTGTGCCTGGAAAAGTGATTTTCTTAATGAAAGTAGCCAGTGGGGCAAAATATTCCTGTAAGGTAAGGAACCACTGGTATGGCCAGTTGACAGACAGATCGACGGGGTCCTGCCTCCTTTCCCTGCCAGAGAAAATCTCCATCTCCCCAGCATTCCTGTGTCCTGCTGGCTGCAGCTCCTGGAATGTCAGAGTGCAGAGCCTCAGGCAGGATGGGAGGGCTGCTGGTACCATCTCCACACAGGGAGAGGACACAGGGTTCTGGGCTGCCCTGCAGTGCCTCTGCCCTGTGGGGATTCTTTCCTGCCTTTCTCATAGCCAGAAGGGATGGTGCAACAGCAGATCTTGACCAAAAGAGAACTGTAGGGTTGAGAGCAAAACATGTCAGTCTTTTTTTTATCACATCAAATGGCAGTTTGAGGCTAAGTGCAGCAATCTCACACAGTGACCAGCCCTGGCTGTTGGGGCTGTTTCCCCTTTCCCCTTCCCCAGCACTGCACAGAATTGCCTGCAACAGAAAACACAGTCAGGGCTCCTGTGCTGCAACCCTCCCCACACTCCTGCAGTGATGCCTTTTGAGGGTACCTAAAAACAGAGGCCAGACAAGGGAATAAAAAGAAGTTCTATTTATTGAAGGGCCTTCAGGAACATTTAGGGCGAACGAAGCCCCCCCGGGGCTACACCCAAAAATGGACCATGGCTCACAGGTTTTCACACTTTTATAAGTTTGGGCCATTTGCATATTGGGGGTTAATCTTCCAATTCCAGCTTCAGGTAATGAAGTCATTTACCCCAAGTTTGCTCCCCCCAACTCACTTTTGTTTCCATTTCTTGGAGCCTGAGGCAGTGAGGTGTCCTTGACTGCCAGGCCTGGAGAGGAATTGCTTGTGTCTGACCAAAATGGGAAAGCAGCAGCTCACACTGTGTGTGGAGTTCAGAGTTATACACTAAAGAACTGCAGGATTACGAACACATGAAAAACATAAAAGCTAAAGTTCTAAGGCATCAGCAGCACCAGGGACCAGCTGAGTATGTATGCACACATATGTGTGCATAGAAAAGCCTGTGCTTCCCAAGAGCCTGATGCTGCTTCAGGGCTTGTGGAGTTCCCTGGAGGCTGCCGGGCTGTGCTCACCCCTGGAACAGCTGTGCTGTGCCAAGGAAACAAAACCAGAGATGCCTCCAGCACCTGAAAACAGCACCCAGCTCACAGCTCCCCAGTATGCGTCCTTCAGCCCCATGGAGCTCAAACCTCTGGTAAGAACTCGGTTTTCAGGCCTGCCCAAATGCCACACAACAGCAAAATACTGTCTAATGCCAGCCCCTCCCTTCCATACATAGAAGGGCCAAAAATGCCATATCCAATGGCTACTCACTCACTCACTCACATAAAAACAAGATTCCAAATTATTTTGTAAGATTTTCCTTGTGGTTTGTTATTTATTTTTTTTTCTCTCAAGCTGAATAGAAACAATTATTAGCATTTTTTTTCTTTTAAGGGACAGGAAAGTTGTATCTTGCAGAAATGTTGGTAAAATGCAGTGGTTCAGTCTTGCTGTTCAGGGCAGCTGTGGCTGGTCCCCACTACTATTTCCCAGACTTTTGTGCTAGGAAGTGGAAAAGATTTGGGGTTAAGGGTGTCACCATCCTCCTGGATTGCTATTGCAGTGCTGGATGGTGGCCAGCAGTTTGTTGTGGCCCAGGGTCTGAAAACTCATCTATTCCATTTACTGGGAGCACTCAGGGAGCTGAGGCTTTGTTCAGACTGAAGCAAGATGCCAGAAACCCATCCTAAACTTGACAAATAAACCAGATAATAATTTTTGTCCAAGGTAGAACATGTATCTTCAGATAATCAGAAAGTTCCTTGTTCAACTTTAGGTTCCACTGTTAAATACCCTGCTGTAAGGCAGATATTATATCTGAGTAGCAAAGTCTTTTCCACAGTCTCCAGTATAGGTTTAGCATTAAGAGTAGAGGACTATGATGTATAATGGTAATAAATAAACATTTATTTATAGATATATTACTATGACACATCTTTATTTTCACTTGCAAACGTATGGATTTTTTTTGTTTTGTTGTCATCGCATTCAGTGGAAACAGCAAAAAAATCTTCATGATGACAGAGATTGTGAAGTCAACTAATTTCCCCTTTACAATGGGAAAAAGGAACACTTATATGTGAGGCCACATGTATAAAAAGCATTGCTCTTCTGTATTTCAGAGTAGATGACCTATTTGGAGCCCATTGGAAACTGAACAAGTTCTCCATGTTAACTGGGAGAGAACATGAGCATGACTGAATCTGCAAAAATAAGCAAGCTCTTTGCTTTCTGGATTAACAGTAGGTTAACAGGTTGATATGAATCTTCATCTCTTTTTTCAAAATAATAGAAAAAAATCATAATAATCTTTTTGGAATAGGCATTCATTATAACCAATGAGATGCAAGGTCTCAGAAGGGAATCCTAGGTCCAAAAATGTTTTTGAAGGCCCTCTGTGCTGTTCCTGAAGTAGCAGTGTTTTTCCCTGCTGAACACCACTTGCCTGGATTGTAAGAGATGTCTGTCAAGAAGCCTCTTGCTTTCTGAGGGTAATTAATTGCAGCATATTTGTTGATGGGTGACACGCACACATCTCCTTAAGCAGTAGATAGTTGATAAGATCAGGCACTATTTGTCTCCCATATCTTTTCCTGTCTTTGAAAAGAGAATTTAGAAGGCAGAACGAGGGCTAAACAGTGTGCAATCGTTAAACTGGTCACATACAAACACAGGCTACTTGCTCTGCTTGCAGTGAAATATCAGTAGTGCCAGAGCATTAGAAAATACACCAGTGAAGAAAACTGGGACACGAGTTATCAGCTCAATGACCTGAGTAGTTTAATCTGTTTTTATGGCACTGTAGCTTCCACCATGTTGTCTGCCCAAGAATTGACACACAGCAGGTGGACCTGATGTCTGGATATGGGACACTTTCCGTGCTGGGAACAGTCCTTCGTGTGTTTATTTCACCAAGGTCTAGTCAGTGGTTTCAGATTGTGGTCTGAACCAGTGTCACTGCGTGGTGACAGACTTGAAGGGAACTATATGTCAGTTGTCACTAAGGAAGTTAATTGCCTCTAAGTTTACGTCAGCAGAAAATGAGCTTGCAGTCCCCGGAGGAAATTTTTTAGAGGTTTACAAGTCAGAAGACACTGAAAGTGAAGGACCATGAAGCCAACCAAGACAAGCTGTCATCAGGAGGCACCTGGAGCTGTGATGCAACGACACAAGACAGTAGTCAGAGCTGGAGTCAAGTCACTGAGGACAGCAGGACAAAATTCAAGTTAACATCAGACCCTTTGGAGGGGTTTGCCCCTTTTTGTACATATGCCTATGGCTACAATGATTGCAAACACTGTATGTGGTTCCATTGCCTGTGCCTCAAAACTTGAGCAGCATTGTGGCACTCAACACCTGCCGTGCACCTTGTTCACAGTATCACTTGATCCGTGGGTGGCTGTGACTCCTCGCCTTGGTTCATCTTGGACCTCATAAATATACACTTGGGGAACATAGAAGAAAACTCTGGAAATTCCTTGGCTGCAAAATAATAGCAGAATGCATCCAGACAGCAGTTACAATTTGCTAAGCATGCTGAGACCTTAATATAGGTTACAATTCCCGGTATCAGAGAATGGGCTCCAGCAACTTCCACTGCAAACCGCAAGAGCAGTGAGATGTGAAAAGGTGAGAAACAGATGGCAAACACACACAAATTCACAGAAACTATCTGCACAGCCTTCTGGAATAATTTTGTCTCATGAGGGCTTGTGGCCATCTTCTTTTTTAGACATCTGATGACTTGTACTGAGCAAAAAATCACAATCCCTAAGGGAATAAAATACCCCCAGATAGTGTAGAATAAAGAGGAATACCTAGGTAGAAGAGATTGTTTCCGAAAGCAGCAACCTTCCTTATCGCTACTGTGAAGTATGCGATACAAACTGGAGTAAATTATCATTGCTATCCAAAGAAAGCCACAGATAGAAGCTGATTTCAGTGGGGATCGAAGAATCTTTGCTTTTAGAGGGAACTTGATTGCAATGTACCGATCAATCGCAATCAGGGTGATGATAAAGACACTCATAGGCATGTTTGTAAAATAGATGTTTTGTATGGCTAAACACAGCTGGTCTACGGGATGTTCGTACTTGGTAAAATATAGCAGGAAAGGCAGGGTGAAGAGCAGGGAAGTGTCTGCCACGATGAGGTTGATCATGTACACCTTGGTCTCGGTCCACCTCTTGATTTTGCAGCAGAAGACCCAGAAGGCGATCGCGTTCAGTGGGATCCCCAGAGCGAGCACTGGGATGTACACAACCAGCTGGAGCACCACAATGCTACCATATGCAACTCTCGCAGTGCAGTTCTCCATGTTGGGCTGTCTCTGCAAGGAAAGAGTGCAGGCGTGAGACTGAGCTCAGTGGCAGTGTCCTGCGGCTGTACCCCCCTCTCATGGCCCTGCAGCTCCTCGTGTCCCTGCACTGCCCATGTGGGCAGCCTCTGGAGGAGTTCTGTGGCTCACCAGCGCCATCAGTCCCTCAGCCATCAAAGTTACACTGTCACTCACAGCCAGCTACCACAAAAGGCAGAACAAAACCACAAGACAGCCCTCTCTCGCCTGCCTCACCATCCCTCCAGTCCTGGTACAAACAGTTTAGGTCATAGCAAAGCAGAATGACATTTTTTGTTGTTACCTTTGCTTCTGCTGTTGTTGTCAGAGCCACTGGCTTTAGGACAGTCCACACCAGAGCTGGGCAGCACTCCCCATCTGCCCAGGGCAGCATTCCCCCTTTGCCCTCTATGGCCCTTGCTTTCCTGCTGAAGCCACCCCATGGGTTTGCTCTCGGTCTTGACAGACCTGAGAACATCCTCAGGGCTTGAGCCCTTCCAGCCCAGCGGCTTTGCTCCCAGGGGCAGTGGGAACGCTGCTGTAGGCTGCTGGGTGGGTGGGTGCCTCCTGTGGGCAGGATTTGTGCCCCAAACACAAATCCATTCCTCTGCTGGGGAGGAACAGCTCAGCAGGGGTACCAGCAGCCCTAGCAGATAACAGGCCCCCAGAGAAAGAAGGGAAAGTGAGCAAATGAGCACATGTACCTGATCTCAGCCTTCAAAGGTACGAAACAAAAATTTTGCTAGGGCAGAAAACATGAATCTGAGAATTTAGACTATCTCCTTCTCTTCCTTTAAATATTCTCAGGGCATTTGCCACCAGCAAAGAGGATGAATCTGACTTTGTGTGCAGCTCATATAGGAAGTGTTTGAAATGAGCCAGGCATGGAAAGTGCCCAAGTTTCTACAATCTCTTACCAATACATTGCCTTATAAGTCAGCAGCTTCTAAACATCAACATGCAAATTATAGTGAAAATAGATTATTGCATTAAGTGAACTGTTTCTAGTGTCCAAGACTGGGAGACAGACCTGGCAACCCCAGAGGGAAAGCACACCACCTGCCCTAGCACCAGAACTGGTATGGCAGTACTGAACCCCAGGCGTACAGTCATTTTTAGGGTGGAATTCATGGAGGAACTAACATACAGCTGGTGTCCTGGTGCTCTTGGGCTTTCAGCCTCATAAGTTTGGGCCACTCTGTGGTTTCATCCCACGCTGAAGCTGTTCCCTGGCAACCTGTTGTGGTCACCTTGCAGTGAAAAAGCCACTCTGCCTGCGTATCAGTGGCCTGAGGAACAGCTGAGCCTTCTGGGCTGGACAAGCCAGCCCCGCCGAACCGCCATGCAAGCACAGAGCTGGTGGCAGCTCCGAGGCCGTGTGCCTGGGGCCAGCTGTCCCCACGCTCCAGGGAGCACGAATGGGAACCTGCAGTGAGGGGCAGAGACCCCTGAGCGGGATGTGGCTGCAGAACAGAGGCAGAGCAGCTGTGGAAGCAGGAGGAAACCCGGGCACCGGGCTGGCTGCTGGCAAGCAGGAGGGGAGAAGCACCCCCCGAAGGGCCGAGCAGGGCACGCTGCCACGCAGCGCTGTGGGACAGGGAAGAGCCTTTACCTGCTCCGTGTGAGGCCGCGGGCGGGCCGGCTCCTCAGACAGGCCGCGGGGCAGGGCAGGGGATCCGTGCTGGCCGTGGTGTCAGTGCCGTCCCCGGGCTGTGACAGCCCGGCAGTGCTGAGCCCCGCAGTGAACTCGTGCGAGCACCGGTGCTTCATTTATGCCCGATTTCCTCCGGCTGGAGTCTCTGGTGCCCTCTGTTGTCCCACGGCCGGCAGCTCCAAGCTCCGCCGTCAGTCTTTCCGCCCACAGGGCGCTCCCCCTCCTCGCCTCACAACCCGGCAATTAAAATTTCATCTTTCCAGTGGTGGGAAAACAATTTCTGAGATAAAACCCATAATGGTTGCAAAGTGCCCTTCTGGCAGCAGAAGGTTCCCCAGGGAGGCTGGGCAGCCTGTGCTGCGGTGGCAGAGGGTGCCCCGGGCGGGGACAGGGACCTTTCCGAGGGGACAGTCGGTACCTGTGCACCCGGGGACCCGGGTCTGCTGTCCCCTGCACGGTGGCAGATGTTACGGGCTGGCTCACCCTCTGCACGGCAGCCAGGAGTGTAACTCTGCCCATCAGCGCCGCTGGGAAGCCAGGTAATGACAGTCACTGCCACCAGTGTGGCATTGAGGTGCTGCAACTTTTAGGAGCTGCCCAGTGGTGTTTCACAGACATTTGGATGGTTTTTGCTGCCCACTGGCTACAGCAGTTGCAATCCCATCTCTCTGAGACAGACTGACTCCCTCAGGATTTGTCCCGTTAATTCTTGTCTTTGGAGCTGTCATGGTTTGACACTGGCCAAATGCCAAGCACCCACAAGAGCTGCTCACTCACCCTCCCCTGCCACAGCTGGGCAGAGGGGAGGAAAATTTAACAAAGAGCTCCTAAGTTGAGATAAGGATAGGGAGAAAACGCTCCAAGACTGGGAGAAAATGCTCCAAGATTGGGAGAAAACACTCCAAGGCAAAACAGGTTCATCTTAGAGATACAAAGTGAGTTTATCACTAACAAAATTAGAGGAGGATAATAAGAAGTAAAGTAAGCCCTTAAAACATCTCTTCTTCTCCCAACCCCTCCCTCCTTCTCACCAACAGTGCAGGAAGTGGGAATTTTGGTCAGTTCATCACCGAGATTTTCTTCCACTGCTCTGGAAAAGGAGTCCTTCCCCTGTGAGGCCGTGGCGTCCCTCCCACAGGAGACAGTTCTCCATGAACTTCTCCAGAGTTGGATCCACTCTCATGAGCAGCAGTTCTCCCAAACTTCCTGCTATGTGAGTCTCTCCCACGGGAGACAGTCTTCCCAAAACTGCTGCAGTGTGGGTCACTCATCCACGGGGTGAAGTCCTCCAAGGACAGGCTGCTCCAGCCTGGAAGCATTGAGTCTTCCACTGGATCACAGCCTCCTCCAGGCATCTACCCGCTCCGGCATGGGCACCTTCCCCACGGGTGTGGGGGAATCTCTGCATCCCCCGTGGATCTCTGGATCCCCAGGGGCTGCAAGTGGATTTCTGCATCCCCTCTGGATCCCATGGGCTGTGGGTGGATCTCTGCATCCCCCATGGATCTCTGCATCCCCCGTGGATCCCATGGGCTATGGATGGATCTCTGCATCCTCCATGGATCCCCACGGCTGAGGGTGGATCTCTGAATCCCCTGTGAATCCACAGGCTGTGAGTGGATCTCTGCATCCCCCGTGGATCCCCAGGGGCTGCAGGGGCACAGCTGTCTCACCATGCTCTCACCACGGCTGCAGAGGAGTCTCAGCTCTGGCCCCTGGAGCACCTCCTGCCTCTCCTTCCCTACTGACCTCAGTGTCTCCACGTTGTTTCCCTCACATGTTCTCACCTCCTCCTCTTCTCTGGCTAGAAAAAGCTGTATCCCCCTTTATTTTGATTTTCTTCTTAAATCTGTTACCACAGAGGTGTTACCACCCTCTCTCATTGGCCCAGCCTTGGCCAGCAGCACATCCATCCTCAGAGCCATCAGGGACTGGCCCTGCCAGACACAGTGGAAGCTTCCAGCAGCTTCTCACAGGAGCCACCTCTGTGGACCCCCTGCTACCAAAAACCAGGCCCTAGAAAACCAACACAGGAGCTCATGCTCTCAAAGGTGACAGCAGCAGATGGGGAACCGGCTGTGGATTCACTGAGGGCAGGCACAGGTCACAGGGGAAGATGTGTTTGTGGGCAGGAAAGACTCCCACACAGTGTGTGGCAGAACACTGACTATTGCTGGGGCAGAACTCAGTGCCGTTTTGGGGGGTTTTAGCATTTAGAAAGAAAAAATGCCCAGTTCTAGACAGCATTTATCCACTTCCTCTCTCCCCTGACTTTTCTAGGCTGCTGACTCGTGGAAAAACACACTTAGGTGATGGAAATGTTAGGGGTGTCAGTGTGGGCAGGCTGTGGAAGCCCAGCTGGGTTCAGCTGGGGGTACTCTGAGCGCAAGCTGTGGTGGCCCTGGGGGTTGGCCTGGTGCCACAACACAAACCAGGGCAGGGCAGTGCGAGGATGGCAAATGCCAGGGCAGCAGTGAAATGGCTTTCAGTGTGTGGGAGGAGGAGCCCTGCAGGAATGGCTGTTCTGAGGAGCTGTCTCTGGGCCAGGGCTCAGCAGGGCAGCTGGAGGGAGCTGGCAGGAGGACTCAGCTCTGAAATCTGGACTTTGTGCCATTATGGCATTGGACAAGTGTTGCTTTCATCCCAGAAGTGTTCCTTCACACCTGTCTGACCTGTTGAGTTGAAGAGAAGGAGGTCAGAACATCCTAGGCTGTTTTGTAGGGACAAGTTCTTAATAATACGCCAGAACCATCTGAACAACCACCCAACCCAGGCTGCCAAAGGAATGGGGTGAATATAAACTGGACTAATTTAATAATGGAAACAACTTGAAATACGCGAGGTATAATATGATATATACATTGTACATGTTGGCAAGAAGGATCAGTAGATTTTAGCTGCAGAAGGAACTTAAAGAGGTACATGGCTCACCTGTCTTCCTGTAACAGTAACAAGTAGGTGCTGGAGGGTGGAATGGAGGCATGTTAACATCAACTGATTAAATACACACTTTTACACATCCCTGTGACCTATTTCTTTAATGGAAACATAGAGCATAAATTTATAAACCTAACAAAGGACTTGCTAGAGAAAAAGAGCAAAACTTATCCCAATAGCCCTGAAGCTGTATTTCCTCTTTATGTTGCAGATGTTGAGTTTTGTTACCCTTTTTCCTTTAGCATGTCTGTATCTGCAAGGGGTGGGTTGCCTCTGGTTTTTGAGTGCTGGCTTTGGGATGTAGAAAGGCTTCCTGGAACTCCTTAGTGACAAAGTAATAGCAGACACTATCGAGGCAGCAGTTGGACGTGGCAATGCACCTCATCACGGAGGAAAGATTCTTCATGACACAGAGCAGGAAACAGGTAGATCCAACCCTCTCCATGATGAACCTGGCAAGTAGCCCCAGGTAGGCTGGCAGAAAACATATCAGAAATACAATCAGATTTGCATAAATAATGTGTACGGCTTTCTGGATCGATTTCTCCTCTGGTGAATTCATGTTCAGATGTTTCTTGAGGTTCCTGATGACTTCCACAGAGCAGAAGGTCAAGATTGCTAATGGGAGAGTGAAAACAAAGAAAATGGCCAGCAGGCTGAGAGCAGCAGGCGTGGGGGTGTAGGTCTGGAAGCAGAGAGCTGCGTGTTTGTGCCAGAGCTGGATGATGGCACTGACTATCACCAAGACCCACAGGAGCCCACAGAGCAGGGCAGCCTTTGATGGGGACCTGAAGGTCCTGGCTTTCAAAGGGTGCTTTATGGCAATGTATCGATCAATGGAGATGAATGAAATGATGTAGATGCTCACTAACATGTTGATAAAATACATTGTCTCTGTAAACTGACAGAGCTCCCCTCGGGCTGACTTATTCCAGAGCAAATAAACCATGGAAGGCAAGGTGCAGATGACAGAGAAATCTGCAAATACTAAATTCATTACATACACCTTGGTTTCTGTCCACTTCTTCATCTTGCAGGAGAACACCCAGAAGGCAAGGACATTAAATAGTGCTCCAAAAAAGAAAATGAGGCTATACAGAGCAAATTCAATGAGGCGAACATGGGGATGCAGTTCTAGACTTGTGGTGCTGCAGTTGTTGGACACATTCATTGTCCTGAGTTACAGATGTTGTACAATGTTCTGAGACCTGAAATAGGAAAAGACATGGCATGACCTCTTAGTAGCTGTAAAAAAAGCACATATAAGTACATATGTCCTTTGTTAAAAATGTGAATTTGAGCTTTACAGAGCTGTCTTAGTCAGCCTGTGTCATCCTTTGGCATCCCTTGCCAAGCTTTGTTTACATTCACTCAGTTTATGAGTGTCTCAGGGTACATTTCCAGGAGGACATGGCAGACAGCCTTTATTAAATAGGGAGACCTTGAAGTGTGTGAGGGCAGGAGGCAACATGACACTCAGAAGAGCCCCCATAGGTAGTGGGCACATCCTGTGACAATGTGAACACCAATTCCTTAAGCCAGGCTGTGCAGATTATGTAAAATTACCCTTAGCTTGGTGTTTAAACTAGGGAGGGATTGCAGTAAAACTAAAGCCCAGCACAACCCATGAGCGAAAGCTCTTCTCTCAGTTCTACTGGTTTTGGATTCAGATCAGGGGGGAAGGGCTGGGAGTGCATAGCAGATGTCACTTGATAGAAATCCTCTTACTCTGGCTCTAATTGGGAAGGTTTCTGAGCCTTTGCGCTGCCTTGTGAACCTGGAGATCCTTCATTCCTGCTCTCCCAAGGAAACCCTAAGGGAGAGAGTGACGTATGCTGCTCTCCACTTCACCAGGAAGGGAATGTGGTATGGAAGGATTAACCTGATTTTAAGCGCGTTTGTTCCAGGAGAGAGTATGAGTCTGCAGATGCAAAGCAGAAGGCCACATCTGGAAGAGGGAGCACCACTGCAGAACAAGGATCTTGCTGTTAAGGGCTGAATTTGATGGCTCCAGGCAGGCAGCCAGCCACCCTCAGAAATCCATGTTGTGAGTAGTAGCTGTTGAGCCTCTGTCACACTGGCTGCAAGATGCTTTGCAAGAATATTAGTTGTGTGAAGAGTGACACAGAGTGACACAGAGTGGGCTGATAAAAATCATCTTTCAGCAGAGCCCTTCCTGTGCAAAGTGGTTTCATGTGACAAGCACATGGAAAAATTCTCTGAACCGGTGATTCTCAGTATCTGTCACTTCTGCTTGCATCTAAGTTCATTTCAGAAAAAAACAAACAAACAACAAAAAAAAAAAACCCTTTTCAATGTAAAATAAGTTTTTTACAGAGTGAAGTGGGGAGGGATCTGGTGAAATCTTGTAGCTTTCAGAGACCTGGGAAGGGACACCACCTCTGCCTGGTTAAGCAGTTATGTGCCTCCACCAGCAATGCAGACCTTGTGGCCAGTGTGTGAGGGCACTGCCTGCAAATCAAAATTCAGTTCTGAAGTGACTAAAAAATACACAAATAACTCCGTTTCTGGAGGGATGTGTAAGTGTCTTGGGCAATAGCAGAGACTAATGTGATTGTGGCACAATTCTTGTATGCTCAGGCCTGGATTTCCCAACAGAGGCTTGCTGCTCACTGCCTGTACCCTGCAGGAAAGGGGACTCTTGTCCCCTGAGGAAAACCTCTCTGCACTATGGACAGCAGGGAACTGTCACTGGTTATGGTCACTGGTTATGGCACAAGGCAGAAGTCTGACAGCTGCACTGGTGCCCAGTTTCTTTTCACTGCCGTGGGATGCAGTGCCTGCAGCAGTGCTGGTCTGCAGTGCCTGCAGCAGTGCTGGTCTGCAGTGCCTGCAGCAGCCTCTGCAGAGGTGCAGCACAGGCAAACCACAGTGCAAAGGGCTCTGGCCAGCACTGCCTCCAGAGCTGGAGACCTGGCCCAGTACAGTTCCCAGAAGCAGGGCTCACAAGTGCTCCAGGCCACAAGGCAGTCCAGAGGCTGGGAGGAGGATGGAGGAAATGAGTAGAGGGTTTAAAAGAGGCCAAAAAGCACTGATACAGTATGAATGAGCAAAAAAAAAAAAAATCTTTAAAGAGATGCAGATTGACCAGCTAGCATATCCTGTGGCTGCTGGAAATGCTTCATGTGGGGTAGATGAAATGCCTGCAGCATCAGAGGGGCTAGGCAGCAACTTAAAACTGTGACAAAAGGATGGAGACAGCTGTGAAACAGCATCTTGCTGCTGCTGGAAGACCAGCAATAGGCTGGGGCTCAACAAACAAGGTCACCAGTACTGTGTAGGGTGTCCTGCTGTCCCCACCATAGGCTGGGGAGAGCTGGTCAGCAGCTGTCCCCCAGCACAGAAGCTGGTGACCATCTGGGGAGCAAGGCCCAGGCTGGGCTGGTTTCCTCCAGCAGCTCAAGAAGGAGGAGGCTTCTGCCAGACTCTGAACAGAGAGGCTGGAGGAAGAGATGCAGGGCAGAAGCTGAAGGCATAGGGGATGTTGCAGCAGCACTGTGGTGGCTGCATCCAGTGTTTTTCCAGTAGGAAAGCAGCTGTACTGAAGGGGGAGTCTTGCATGGAAATTGTCCTCCTTCCTTCTGGGGAGAGCTCCAAAGTGAGCAGACACCAAGGGCTGAAGGGTGAATATGGTGGGTGAAATAAAGGGTGAATATGATGCATGAAGTGGCTAAGGACAGCATGGGAGCCCTGGTGCATGAGGGAAGGAACCTGGAACTGAGCAGAGGGAGAGCAAGAAGGAAAATGGGGGTGAAGTCAGGTACAGCACAGTATCTTGTGCATTAGCTGCCCTCAGACCTGCCACCTCCATGGCAACAGCCCTGTCACCAACCGTCCTATAAATGGAATGGGTGGCTCTCAGCAAGTACTCAGTGAAGATGCAGCACAGATGTGAGAAAAGACCTGGGCAGGACAGTACGTCCCAGAGATTTAATGTACCCACAGCACTGCTGGCCTGCTCTGGGCAGGAGCTGGGCTGGGGGGAAGCATGGCTAGAAAGAGTGAGCAGCAAACTGTCCCCATGGCAGAGTAGACCGAGGTGAGGGCCCTGCCATGGTGCTGAAGTGAAGAGCTTTTCCCCTCTGTTTCCAAATAGCATAAAGAAATCTGCAAACTGCCTGCTCCAGCCTTGCTGCTGTTGTTCACACCTCTCTCAATTGCAAGGATCTAAGGCACAACAGTTTGTTCTCTTCTTTTTTGAAACTTGTGTTCTTTCAGGCTCATCTATCACTGCATCCCTTGAAAACTGTAATGTGGTCACCCTAAACATGATCTGCTTTGATAGATGCTAGAAGGGGTTCTCTTAGACAAAAAAAAAATCTCTTAGAATCACTCATTTCCCAAATTAGGATGAATTAACTTCCAGTTCTCAGCTGCTGTGATATTCTAGGTAAAGTACCCAGAGAATACCTTGTTAAGAACAGAAACTGAAAGGCTCAGAGATAACAACCTACCCCAGGGACTCCTGCCTCGCAGGGCCCTCGCTGCCCAGCAGAAACCATGCTCAAAGCCTCCTCTGCCTCCCCCCAGGCACAGCAGGACCCTGCTCAGCAGTTCTCAGCCAGCAAGAGAGGAGGAAACAAAGTGATGTTACCTGCAGATTTAACGTGACAAAGTCAGCAGCAGGTGCCACCCGAGGCAGGGCACGCGGGCTCTGTGCAGCCACACAGCCCGGGAAGGGCAAGCAGGACTGGGCACGGGCTGCCTGTGCAGGGCAGGGGCCTGGCACCAGGAGCTCCCTGGTACTTGAGGGTTTCCATAGCACCTCCTCCTCCTGCGTAAGAGCAGATTTC
This sequence comes from Vidua chalybeata, assembly GCF_026979565.1. Taxonomy (NCBI): domain Eukaryota; kingdom Metazoa; phylum Chordata; class Aves; order Passeriformes; family Viduidae; genus Vidua; species Vidua chalybeata. The sequence continues at coordinate 24,536,671 of NC_071539.1, forward strand.
ACATCAGTTAAGTTTCAAATGCCAACCTTCTGGCCAAATCAATGGTGGCACTACTTTGAGCTCTGTGCCTCCCTGCTCTGCAGTTTCTGGAAGGGTGTGTTCTATGGCTAACAGAGATGTTCAGCAAGTGGGGATTTGAAATGCCCACTAGTGCTGCAGTCTAAGCTAAGTAAAGCCAGGACGGTGCAATACCTGGTCTGTATGGCCCCATGCAGCCAGAGGTACACCTGAGTGTTGAATTGAGTCGTGCTTGCAGAGCTCTGGACCTGGAGGTGGGCACAGGGAGCAGCTTGGCATGTAGTGTAAGAAAGCCTCTCCAGCCCTCCTCAAATGCTGCACTCAAATGGTGCCTTGGGCTGGGTTTGGTGCCTGGGGCATGGATGGAGTGGGACAGGATCATGATGGGGCCAGCATTAGGGCTCTGGCCTGCAGACCTGTTTGAGCACAGGTACAGCCACACCATCGGGGAGCTTCAGCTGGCACCTAAACCAAGGCCTCAGTATCTCACATGGGTGGCAAAGAGCCTCACTTGGCAAACTGCGTTGACAGAAGTGGAGGGGGCACGCAGAGCTGTAAGCCCCAAAGAGCTCAGTAATGGGCCGTTAATTGGTGTCAGTAATCAGCTACTAGTGGGAACTGCTTCACTTGCACACAGCCTTGGCACCTGGCCAGGAGCTGCACTGCTCTGTTGCAGGGATGCACTGGTGGTTGGCTGCTCTTCGATCAGCACAGTGGGCGCTGTCCTGGCTGGGGGAGCTGTGAGAGAAAGGAAGAAGCTGGCCGGAGCTCGGGGTCTCGGGCACGGCCGAGGTGAGTGAAGGGTGGCAGGATGCCCGCAGCTCCCTGGCTCAGGAGCACTGGGCGGCACCAGGCAAAGGAAGCGCTGCAGCACAGCTGTCGAACGGGGTTGTGCAGGGCGGAGCTCCAGGCACAGGATCCTGTAGATAAGGTCACTCTGCCCCACCACAAGGCTTTTGCAGCTCGCAGCCATCCCATAACCACAGAGATGTGCGTGCTGATCACAGCCCTCAGGAGGCAAACAGGCATCCAAAGTCCTGGGTGTGCCTGTCACAGGAGGAACAGCTAGTGTGCAAGGCAGGAGCCACGTCAGGTATCTCAGAACCACAGGCTGATAAGACCCTCAGATAGCATCTGGCATTTGTCAGGTGCTGTGGAGGAGGGGGGCAGGGTGACATGAAATGCTGCACTGGCTCTTTGGGGCACAATAAGAGGGACAGGAGGGTCACTGCAGATGTTCAGGGACAGGAAAGACCTGTGTGAAGAGAGCCACAAAGCAAAGGTGGTGGGAGTTGTTTGCCTGTGGTAGCTGCAGCTGCATTCCCCAGAGTGGCTGATGCTGTGAATTATTTTTGAGTTAGAGCCCACGGTGATGGCCTTGTTCACAACCACTGAGGCTGGAAGGAACCTCCTTCCACCAAAAGGAGGTTTCCACTGACCCTTTGCTCAGAGCCATTGTCTGAGGCCATGTCCAGTTAGGTTTTGAATCGTTTGAAGGATATCTCCACACATTCTCTGGGCAACCTGTTCTAGTGCTTGATCATTCTGAGACTAAACTTTCTTTATATTTTAAGGGACTTTGCTATATTTCAGTTTGTGTCTTTTGCCTCTTGCCCTCTCAGGAGTGTCAGGGAAAGGGCAGGAGGCAAAAGGCACAAACTGAAATATAGGAAAGTCTGTTTAAACATTAAAATGTTTACTCCCTGCTATTGGGTGTTTATACACATGGAACAGATCCTTGAGATACTTCTCCTTGCTGAATAGTCCCAGCTCTTTCAGCCTCTCCTCATACAAGAGATAGTCCAGTCCCTTAATCATTGTGGCCTTTCCCTAGACCTGCTCCAGTAAGTCCAGGTCTTTATTGTACTGGGTGCAGTCTCACCACTGCTGGGCAGAGGGGCAGGATTCACCTCCCCTGAGCTGCTGGCAGTGCTCATTCCCAAGCAGCCCCAGCTGCTGCTCCCTCTCTCTGTTGTCGTGGCACACTGCTGGCTCACCATCAGCTTCATTTCCTCCTGGAGGCCAGGTTCTCCTCTGACAGGCTCCTTTCCTGAGGGTCAGCCCCAGCCTGCCCAGGGATATGGAGTCATTCCTCCTCAGCTGAAGGAATCACAGGGACTGACTGTCCTGCAGCTCTCTGGATGCTCTTTCTTGAAGGGCGACATTTGAGGGACACAGCAGTGTTGAAGGGAAGAGCACACCATGAGTGTCAGCTCATATGCAGACCTGGCTGTAAAAGGTGAAGAGATGAGCAGCACTGGAAAATTACTTTGTGCCACCACAATCTGCAGGGGCTGCAGTTGATGGTGGGGACTAAAAACTGCCAGTGTCAGAAGGAGAGAGAGATCAGGCTGTGGAGTTCCAGCTGATTTGGAGGTGGTGGTCTAGGAAAGAGCCCCAAAGAGGGGTGTAAACCAGGAGGGTGAGGTGGCTGGGGAGAGAAGACCATGGATGGGGGACAGGGATGGATACAGGCTGGTCAAACTGTCTGGATTGATGAGCTCCACCACTGGAAGGGGCCAGGGAACACAGAGGCATGGAGCAGAGGACCTCTGGGATGCCAAGAAGCAGTGGGGGAAGGTCAGGCTGTGACAGTGGCACCTGCCTGCAGCAGTGTCTAGCCTGGACAGAAGAATTCAGTCCCCATGGAAGACAGGAGAACGCTGCTCATGCTGGGTCTGTCTGAGCACCTGGCATTTTTTACCTCTCTTCTACCAAATCTCAGTGCTGGAAGATACTGAACTGGTACAGATTACATCTGTTTGTGTTTGCTAAAATACAATATACTAAACAGGACTAAACAAAGTGGGTTGTGGTGTGAAACAGGGGCAACACCTACATGGGATGCTGCAAACCTTCACGAGCCAGCCTGGGCAGCCTTCAAAGTTACTACCTTCCCCATGACAGCAAGGCAAAAATACTCTTAAACTTGTTTTGGGTTTTTTTCCCCTTGCCCTCCCTTAGTCATGAAAATCTCTTTCCTATATAATCAGTTTTGAAAGGTCACTTTGTTATGGAATCCTTTGGGTTTGGAAGGTTTTCACCTTCATTAATATTCCAAATTCAAAGCTTAATTTATTTAAAGTTTACATTCATATATCCAAGAAGGAGGAAAACAAAGATGGGCTAAGGATGGCGGTGTTTGCACAGCTAGCCAAGCTTTATTCAGGGTGGGCTGCAGCAATGCCCACCTGTACAATGCTGTACAAATACATCTCACAGGTTTTGAATTATTTTATGTATGACCAGGCCATAATGGACCAAATCCTCAGTGCTCTTCAGGCTGCACTCCAGCCTATCCAGACTCGTGATGTTGATGCTAAAGACTCACATCATTGATTTCCTGAGATGAAAACCTCCCTTTTGCTCTCTCTCTCTCCTTCTCTAAGAATCATTTTGTTTCTGAGTGCACTGTGTTTGAGTGAAGACATCTAAATCTTCAAGAGCTCCATCAGCTTTTTTTCATCACTCTCCCTCAACCATAAAACACTCAAAAAAAAAAAAAAAAAGGAAGAAAAAAAAGGGGTTGCTAATGGAAAGCAACAGAGGAGAGTGGAAGTAGGTCTGGTAATTGTAACCCATGCTCTGACCTTGTCTAGTCCCAGTAGAGCAAATCAATTTATCCTTGGCTTTCACTAGAAGTCTGTAATTTGCCTGTAGTTATCCTCCCCATTTCTGCATTTGGACAGAGGCACTTTCAGCCTGGAGAAGCATCACTCCTGCAATGTAGTACTTATGAGTACTTACGAATGTTAGAGGCTTTTGCTTATACTTTTGGACTTTGCCTATAGACCTGCTTTGCTCTCAGTCGCCTAGGCATTACTAGCACAGACTAGGCTGAAATGTGTGTATGCTGCTTTCCTGAAATAAAAGTGGTCCTAAAACTCACTGGATTCATCACCCTTCTTCCTCCTGCTTATTTTTCCACTTGCCTTCTAAACCCCATTCCATTTGTTTTTTCATAAATGTGGATGAGAACGAGCAATTTAGCTCAGAGGTTTTTAAACTGGGAAACTTTTGCTGCAGGAGGCAGGAAATCCATCAGAGGGTACAGGGAGGGAGAGTGCTCCATAAACATCCACTTTTCAGAAGGAAAATTACCCCACCATTTAAGAACTAGAAATAACCTGGCAAAGGAGAGGTGATAAATTAGATTCAAGTCGGTCTCACCTCATTTGGAAAGGTGATGATGAGTCTGTACCTAAAATTCCCTGTTACATCAGACCTGTTTCCGTTTCCTGAAACTGAAAGCAAATTTAGAAATACAGTTTAATAATAAGTTTAATAAATGGAAATTTAGGAAGAGTGATTTTGACAAGATCTGTCAATAGCACCAAAGCACTGGAGACAGAGGGCAACCAGCTAATGATGACAAATCAGCATAATAACATTGTGTCATTGGAGTGGCAGGGCTGAAAGCAAGGACACCACCCTGATCCTGCTGGGTGGTGTGAGCCACGGATCTGCCTGTGCAGTTGTGGAAAATGGAATGTGTCAGTGATGGGATGAAGTGGTAACCTTTGCAGGGCTGCCTTGTGGAGTAAAACAGTAAGTTAGTCATGTTTGCTTTGCTTTTCCGGCTAGGGAGGCATATAAGCATATATATAAATATCTATTAAAATATCTCTCTTAACCTTTCTCCTTTGCAGGGCTGTGCTGACACACTGCTCAGCGAATAAAACAGAAGAGCAAAGAACATGAACTTGGCTGAAGAACACGTTTGTGAGATGTGCATATTTCTTACTTGCACGGACAGGAAGCAGGGAAAATGTGATTTGGTGAGGTCAGCTCCAGCCTCTGACACTGGAATTTAATTTTGAGCTTGGAAATCTTAGCTTTCAGTGTCTCACAGTTAAACCACGTGTGAAGTTGTGCATCCATGGAGAGCACTGATTTACACCAAGGCATTTTCACTCTTAATCACTCTGTTATCCAACTACTCATCAAAGGTAAGAAATGGACATAGCGTGACACTTCCACCCCCCTGGCCTCGTGCCACACACACCCTTTTGCCCAGAACCCTGGCAACACTGACAGCTCTGCAAACACAAGCTTCCCATGGGCCTCCCACTTCTAGACCTCCCTGTTATCTAGAAAAATAAAATACCAAATTTTGGGTGGGAAAATTGGCCCAAAAAGACCCCATGTAGTGGCAGTGGCTGCTTCCCTTCCCAGCAGTAAGTGAGCAGGGTCTGTGCAGAACAGTGAGCTCATTAGGGAACACGTGAGGAAGGAAAAACGAGAACCCCATAAAGCTGTGCTGGATCCCATTTCACTGCCAGGTTCATTTGGTGGCTGGCTCTGTGTCTGCTCTGCTCCAGTACTTTTCTCCTGTGGGATAGCCTTTATTACCACAGCCTGTGACTCAGCAAGGCAGCAATTTTCCCCACAGCCCCTTTGTGCAAATATCTGACTGCAGTGCAGATTCCAGGTGTCACTGATGTGGCCCCTGAGCCTGCACATAAACAACCACCCTGCACCTTCTTGTGCCTGTTTAGGGCAGGGCTTCCCTTGGTGCTAGTCAGGGACACCTAAACCTGCCCAAGCTTTGTGGCTGCAATAGTGATAGCAGCCCCTTTACCCTTATCTGGTCCCTGCCCTTTACCTCTCCCTAGCTTCAACAGTTGAAATACTTTCAATGCTTTAAAATACTCATTCATTGCAGTATCAGTTGTTTTGGAGAAGAAAAGACCTCCTGTGGGAGGCTGGTCCTCAAGAGGCAGCACAGGTATCTCCTGACCTACTTGTCCAGCAGAACACTGAAGCACAATGATGGGACCAACTTTAAAATACTCATTCATTGCAGTATCAGTTGTTTTGGAGAAGAAAAGACCTCCTGTGGGAGGCTGGTCCTCAAGAGGCAGCACAGGTATCTCCTGACCTACTTGTCCAGCAGAACACTGAAGCACAATGATGGGACCAACTTGTCCAGCTGCTTCCAGAGCCCTGGGACGGATTAAAGCACTGAGCCTCTGTCATTTTCACCGCTTTTTAATGAAGGATTGGGACCATCGTCAGGCTAAGAATGATTTATTGCTCAGATAAACATCAGTCTCAGAAGCTGTGAGATTTTAGAGGAGCAAGCAGTTGGCCATAGCTCAAAGTAGTCACAAGTTCTTTATTACAAGACAATATAGAACTTTCTAGTCCAATGGACAGTTATTTTGCTTTTCTAACCTATCACCTTTACTCACTTCTACTGCACTGTGGATACTGTTATCCCATGGGCTCCTTTTTCACATATACACAAATGCTTCTATTATAACATCTAAACTCTTAACTTACTCTAAACAACTATATTACTACACTATAAACCCTCCACCATCTTATCAGTGCAGTTTCTCACTTTCTTAAGGCATATTCTTACTTACAACTATAGAAACATAAATTTATTATTTTTCTACTTAATGTCTGTGTACTTTATTTTTCCATCAATCCAAGCTTCTTCCAAAGCTGCAGATCAAACCTTCCTGTGTCTGTGGAAGTTTCTATCTTTTCATTTACTGCAAGCCCGTATCCCAGCAGACCAATGCTCCCCACCTGAGAGAACACATTTTGGGGTTACTTGCTGGGAGTCTCCATCTGCTGTGCATGCCACCACTGCTGCACACAGAGCAGGCCCTGAGAAAGCCCCACCTGGACCCTGAGCCTCCTGAGTGAATCTGCTGCTGGTGCTGCCTGAAATGCACTGCCCAAAGTCACCCCCTAATGCAATGAGAGCAGGCTGTGACCTCTTGGGTCACGCTAGGCAGGAGCCTCTGGGGACATGTGTGCTGCTCTAAGTTGCTTATGTGACTTCAGGCTATTGCTTCATCCAAACAGCCCCTAAAATGTGCATTATTTCTTTCACTGCATCAGTATCTTTTTGGCATTTCAACTGAGATGTCAGTGACTCTACTCACCATGGCCTTGAGCACAGTACGGTGTGTCCCACACACAGAAGAAACCTCTCATCTGATAGTTCTCCTTTCCTCCCTGAAGTAAAAGGTCAGGGGAAAATCAGCCTCTTCTGCTGGTATAACCAGAAGGCATAGGACACAAATGAGATGTGATGTTTATTTTTTGCCCCCTAGAGCCCCAGGTTTAAAAAACTTGCAGGCACAGGAAGTAACCTTCCATGACTAACTCCATTAAATTTGAAAGCAATTTCCCAGTTTGCTACAAGGTGACGGAGTTGTCTATTGGTTTATTGAAGTGCTGGGGTGCCTAAACCCTGTTCCCATTAACCCTTCTGTGCCACGGGAAGGAGGATGCTGATCCTGTGTGGCTGTGAGCACACCCCTGCCCACCTCAGCCTTGTGTATGTTCAGGGAGATCCCCACCAGCACACAGGGGGAATTTCCTTCCTGTCCCCTGTGCTGAGGGGCTGGAGCAGTGAATAAACCGGGGTGAGGATAGAGGGGGGCTCTGGGCACAGCAGGATGAGGAGCTGGGCCAGGCACCTCCAGCACCCACCCTGCCCCAAGCCTTCCTGCCCTCACACCCCCACCTCTGTGAGCTGCTGCCCCACAGCTGTGTTCTGGTCCCTCTCCCACTAACATAAACCCTCAGAGACAATTTATCAGCCAGACAGATGTAGATGCTTAAATAGAAATACCCAGGACCAGTAAATCCAAGCAAAACCATGTTCTCCCAGGGAAAGAAACAGGACGCAAGGAAGAAATTATTTGCTCACCTTGCTTACATGTTTAATGAAACCAGTCATGGTTCCTCCTTTCTTTTCCATTCAGTTACATCAATTTCACTGTAAGCCTTTTGTCTCAGGAAATCTCTGCTTGATTTGCTTTCCTGATTGCAGAGCACTGTGTTGCTTCTCATCTAAACAGAGATCAATCTCCATTTTGCTCACAGCCAATTTGCAGTGGCTCTGCCAGGACTTAATACTATTTTTGCTTATCACCCTGCTGGATGCTATAACACCCTAGGTGACCAGAAGGTTATAGTCAGAGGAAAATGGTGTCTGAACTAGGTATCTAAAGGTCATTTTTAAACATTGTAGCATCATTTCCAGATAAGACAGTTCGGAAGTGGAAGAGTTTGCACTCCAAAATTCAGATTAGCCTCACATTGTGTGGGCAGATCTTCATGACAGTGGTATTTCCTCTTGACATTTGAGCACTTGCAGCTCTCACAGCCTCAAGCCTCCATCCAGGGAAAGATTCCATGCCTGGGAGGGAGGCAGGCCCCTGTTCCAGTGCAGGAGCACCTTAAGTCCTAAACATGTCCAGGCTGCTTTTAGGTGTTCCACCTACATAGTAAAAGTAATTCCTGCCTGAAACAACTTCTGAAGACACGGGCATCACCAAGGTAAGTCAAAACACAGCCCAAGCAGCCCCCTGTGAGCAGTGCTGTGTCTGCTGGGCTGGGGCCCTGCTGAACCTCAGCTTTGGTACCTTCAGATAAAGTGCTTTCCTGACACCGGTGTTAAATTTGGCTGGGAAAACTGATGCTCAAATTATTTTTAATGCAGCCAAAGAGAGGAAATGGGTTCATTTGTGGTGTTAAGGTCTGCCTGGCAGATGGCCCCTCAATACCACAAGAATCAGGTGTGAAAAACACCAAGCTGTGGCATAATTCAGGCTTCTATTCTGACCATTTGAGCTGGTTATTTAGAGCGTAGCAAGGGTGACATCTCAAATTCAGGCTGCTCTGGTGACAGCAGGACCCACGGTGCAGCAGGGACCTGGGACTGGGACATCATTTACACAGAGCTGCTGGAGGACATTTTAAATACTTGCAGCTGGACAAAACAAACTTAAACAGTAGGTCCAGAATTATTCTCGGGGTCTAGCTGTGTGCAGCTGAGTGCCCCAGGACACCCTGGTTGCTCATCCCCTACCTCACGGCCTTTGCTGTGGCACTCGTGCACCCTTCAAGGGGACAGGGGCAGCTGACACCAGGCTCAGCTTGTTCACCTGGGTTTTGCAGCCAGGAGTGTAGAGAGGTGAGTGGGGGTCTGGTAACCTACTAAATGGCCTTGTGTAGCTGGCAGCTGGGAGGTTTTTTAGGGGGTCACTCCACAGGCAGTGCACAAGCACTATCCTGCCAGGAGCCAGCTGTGCTCTCTCAGGGCACCCACAGCTGTGGCAGCAGGGCAGCGTCTGATGGCTGAGAGACTCCCCCTGTATTTGCCCTTGAACAGTTCTGGGAAAAAAAAAAAAAAAATCTGGGAATGCCTGTTAACGTGCAGAGCACAGGGACCTCTCTGGCTTTTAGCATATCCCAGGAGCCTTAATAGGCCTTGAAAGAAAGAGATGAGAAAACGTCATTAAGCTTTTTCCTTGTTTCCACAGCTTATTATCTACCTTCTTCCTTGACAGCCTCTTTTGTGATTCAGCATAGGGCACGTGGTGCTTATATGCTTATGCCTCACAGCTCCTCTGTCTTGCTGTGATAGGAAAGGGATCCCGAGGATGTCCTACTGTGAGAAATGTATCCTAAGAAATTGGTCACTGACACATCTGTTCAGAATTGTTGTTGTCTCAAAGTTTAAGAGAGTTAAATATTATTTTCTCTTTTTTTGTTGTTTGTTTGTTTGTTTTTCTTGTTTTTCTTTTCTGCTGTGAGCAGAGACTCTGCTTCATAACATCTCTGTAACCTTTGAACTCTGCTCCAGGAGCTTTACCTGCCATGCACCCACCTGCCTGGGCCACAGGGAGAGGGAAGAGGCCAGTGGCAACTCCAGCTAGCCAAAGCCCTTCCCTTATTGCTCTGGAGATTTTTTGCACAGGGAACACCCTGTTTCTGTACCAGGCTGTCTTTCACACAGACATTACTGACTTCAACATCCCAAGCAATAAAATTATTTTGCTTTTTCTTTGCCTTTTTGGTGTCTATTTCTCCCAGTGCTAAATCAAAATATTTTTTTACAGTTTGGTGTCCATTATATTTAATTTCCAGGTTCCCTGAGACACACATTCCTCCCCAGACCTCTCCTCGGGCATGGAGGATCATGTTACCACTCAGGTCTCCTGGCTCCACAAGGACCACAGTGCTGTGCTCACAGGTTCCACCACACCCCATCTTTTGGGGAGGCTGAAAGGCTGGAGAGGAGCACAGACCACAGGTCTGCACTAATAAACACCACAAGAACAACAGAGAGATCTGAAGCTGTGTATCAGCAATGTGATCCAGGCTGGGAGACCCAAGCCTGCAGCTCAGGGCCAGTACATCTCTGAGACTCTGGGGCTTACAGTCCTACAAAGACATGATGACTTAAAGAGGTCTCTTATAAAGGTCTCTATTTTCTTTAAAATATAGGTCTCTATTATAAAGGTCTCTATAAAGACCTTTATAATATTGGTCTCTATTTATAAAAAAAAAGATTATAAAGGTCTCTATTAAAAAAAAATCTTTAAGAAATAAAAAAAAACAAAACTTGAAACAAGAATTACACTGATTTCTGAGAGCAGCAAGAGGAGCTGGCAGTGGGAAGCAGAGCTGTCATGTCCTTCGGGACAGATAACCCAAGCTTATTTTAAATCAGAAGCAACCAGAGTATTGCTTCTACTGAATTTTCTAGTCTTTGTCCTGCAACATTTAATCCTCTATGATTAATTACACCCTGATTTACTGAGATCAGAATAGATGGGACCAGAGAGAGCCATGTACAAAATAATGATCATTATTTACATAAGCTTCTTAGTTCATGTAAATTGTAACTTTTCGAATGCTGGCAAAGGGAGTTCTTTTCATTAGCACAATTTCTGTGGCTGTAATTAGTCATGTAGGAGGATTATTACTTCTCTTATCATTAGTAAGAGAGAAAAGATAATTTGCCATAACGGTGTTGACTTCAGTGCCATTGGTGGCTGTGGCTGGTGGGATTTCCACATCGGGACAAGGGATTTACAGGACAGCACAACCCATAGAGTGGTGCGAGCCAGAGGGAATGATCTGTGTCTCTTTCCTGCCCCTTTCCAGCCATTATCGAAATATTTGTGCGGGAAATAAGTTTGGATGCTGGCTGGACGCTGACACTCGATAGCCAGCCGAGAGGCACAGCAGCAAAGCTGCCGGCGCTGGGTCTCGCTGCGGACACCGCATTTAGCGCTGCCACGGCCGGGAACGCCGCCTCCCGTGCGGCCGGCATCCTGCCCTGGGCTCCGCCACAAAGCCCTGGGATCGCCCGCGCTGCTGCCACGCCAAGCCCTGCCCTGTCCCTGCGTGTCCGCTCCCCTGCGCTGCGGCCACCCCCAGGACAGCCCTGGCTGCTGCCCACACCCGGCCAGCGCGGGCAGCTCCCGGCCCGGCAGGGAATTCACCAGCCCAGCGGGAGCTGGGCCGCCAAAACAGAGCCCTTGGACAAGGCGTTTATTGATCTGGAGAGCCCCTTCTCCCGGAGCTCCGGCACCGAGCTGCTCTGGCAGTGCCAAGGCCACTCGGGGTGCGGGTCACCCTCGGTCCGACTGTCCCACACGGGGCTTGAGGGCACGGCTCACGGGCATCGTGTGCCCGCGGCTCATTTCCAAGCGCTCAGCCGAGCCACTGCTCCAGGCAGCTCGGAAAGCCCTTTTCCCCCAGGGAGCCAAGTCCCATCCTACTCGGAGCGGCCCTGTGCCATCTTGTGGCCGTTGCTAAAATCGAGGGAAACGCAACTAAATCGCTTCGGATTCCACATTTGGGTTTAGGCAATTCCTATCCTTTCTTTCAGAGGAGAAACCAGTTTCACCAGCAGCTGTGCAATTTCCAGCCAAGTTCCCAAATGATCAAGGACACAGATGTGCTGCGCTGTAGCACCTTTCCCCCAAATGGGTTGGCAAGTCCTTTTGCCACAACAAATAGTAAGTAATACGATTTTCCAGGTGATCAAACCAATTTTGCATTATCAAAACGACTTCTTGACACATTTTCAGTAAATGGTCTGAAACATCCCAGAGCATTCTCCTGGGAAAACTGGCAGCCTATAGCTTGGACAGGCACATTCTTTGCTGCATTAAAAAGTACCTGGATGGATGCACCTCAAATCCTGCGTCTAGTTCTGGGCCCCTCACTCCATGAAAGACATTGAAGGGCACGTCCAGAGGAGGGCAACAAAGTTGGTGAAGGGGCTGTTTCTCCATCCTTATTTTTTATCTAAAGTGCAGAGTTTTGGGTAACTGACCTCTTGTGCTACCTGCCCAGTTACATTCTTAGTCTTCAGAAACGCTGATAAATAATAGCATCATGCTGGACCCTGTCCATCCCCTTAAGCAGCCCAGAGGGAAGGCAAGAAGCAGCCAGCTTTCCCAAAGTGCAGGGGTTTTGTTTTAAAAAAAACAACTTGAAGGTCATTACAAGCAGAAATACTCTGAACTGCCTCCTCCCCATAATGAACAACTGATAAAAAGAGAAAAAAAAAGGAGGGGGAATACCTGGCTTCACACTCTCCTTAGCAATACTAATTGCTCATAGCAACCAAATTGAAGGAAACTGGACAAATTCACTTTTTGTTTGCAAACACAGAGAAAAATTCCCTTGTGAGTAGAACAGTGGGGGTGGTTTTTTTTCCCTCTTAGGTCAGCACATCAATACATTAAAGTATCCGAGAGGGCTCTCCTTACTAAAGGGTGGGATATGACCAGAACTTAGATTTTAAGGAACTTCAACTGATAAGGAATACTTTGCTCTGTAGCTGGTTGGCAGCTCAAGCCTCTCCCTTCCTGCACTCTAGGAAGAGCCCGTGCTCTTCTCAGCTTTTCTCTGAAAGCTCTGCGGGCCGAGCTGAGACTCGCACATCGCTCAGGCGGTGCCTGCACACAGCCCGCGCTGGGCTCTGGCCCGGATTTAGCGCTACCCTCGGCTTTGCCGCTGCGGCGCTGGCTGCACAGCGAGCTCCCGCAGCCCGGCCCGGGCCCGTGGGGGCTCCGGGACGCACCGGGGGGTGCCGGGCTCGGCGCCGCCGCTCACCTGCGCTCAGGTGCGGCGCTGCCGGCCCGGGCGGGGGCAGCGGAGCGGCGGCGGGCGCGGGGCGGAGCGCGGAGCCTGCGCCGCTCTGCTCGCGGTGTGGGCGCGGAGCCAGCGCGGGGATGCCGGCGGCCAGCGCCGCTGCCGCCTGCGGGGACGGCCGGGACGAGGCCGAGCGGTGCCTGGGCCCCGCGGGGCGGCTGGCGGCCGCCGTGTGCCTGGGCGCCGTGGGCAGCCTGGGCTTCTGCAGCAACCTGCTGGTGCTGCTGCTCTTCTGGCGCTTCCCGGCGCTGCGCTCCCCCATCAACCTGCTGCTGCTCAACATCGCGCTCAGCGACCTGCTGGGCTGCGCCCTGGGCACCCCGCTCGGGCTGGCCGCGGGGGCCGCCGCCGCTCCGGGGGCCGCCTGCGCCTGGCACGGCTTCGCCACCGCCCTCTGCGGTGAGTGGGAACGCGGGGGGCTGCGGGGCTGCGCCCGCCGAGCGGCGGCTGTGCCCGCCGGGAGGGGACGGGACAGCGCCGGCAGCGCAGCGGGGGGGGACGGGACAGCGCCGGCAGCGCAGCGAGGAGGGGACGGGACAGCGCCGGCAGCTCCGAGGAGGGGACGGGACAGCCCTGGCAGCTCCGGACAGGGGACGGGACAGCGCCGGCAGCGCCGGGGAGAGGATTTCTTGGAAACCTGGTGGCTTCCAGCCCTGACCCCAGATGGCACTGGGCAGGACAGGCCGGCAGAAAAGAGCAGCCCTGTGCACCTCCACCTTTAGACAGCCCTGTCCTCAGCTGCCAGCCGGGCACACAGAGGGAGAGCCCCGCGCAGCGCAGGGGGCTGTGGGGATGGCAGGTACAACGTATATCATGTTATACATAACAATAGCTCCTGTTTTCAGGCTTCCCAGTGCTGACAGTCTCTCCCAGCCTGCTGTACCTCTGCAGACACTGGCACACATCGGTGGGGCTCTCCCCTAGCCGGCATGCACATGGAGCAGAGGCTTTACCAGCAGAGCATCACTCTGCCCGTCAGAACAAACCTGAACCTCCCCAGGAACACAGCTTAGCCTGGCATCCAGGCTTCACACAGCCACTTAGGAGACACTGGCACTGCTTATGCACACTCTAAAGAGATATTTGCAGCAGCTCTTTGCTGCCATCTCTTTCCCTCATGAAGTTATACAAAGTAAAAAGCCAAATTTGTGCATGTAAAGCCTTGGCAAGGAAAGTTCAGCAGGAGTGTGTCAGCATCTAGCAACATCCCCGTGTACCTGCCAGCATTGCTCCCACAATGCAGCCCGGGAGGTGTATGTGGAGGGAAATTGCAAACTCTAATATCAGCTTCAGAAATTACCTCCCCTCCAGCATTTCTGCATGCAAAAGAAGCCTTTGATTTGCTGCTGGTGGTTTTATTGTCCCATTGGTGTCTGCTGGCAGTACCCCAATTGCAGGAGACCCATCACTGTCTCTTCAAAGGCTCACAAGCTGCCTGCCCCCCTGAGGGGGACACTTCCTGGCACAGGGGGCTTCAGAACATGGGTTTAATCTACAGCTCTTCATTATGCACAGCAAGAAATCCTTATGAAAACCCTGTGGGACTGCACTTCCCCAAGAAGGGCTCAGAAGGCTGCACTTCAGAGCTGGCAGAGGAGCACCAGATCAGCTCCACACTTTGGGCAAATCTAGATATTAATCTCGAATTTTACAGGTGCAGCAAGAACCAAATCTGATGGAGAAGCCAGGATTTTGCTGCAGGTCACTCTCACACACACGTATCCATTCAGACAGGTGTGCTTAATTATTGATCATCATTTATGGCTGACTGGCTTTGGCTGAACACTGTTTAAACACCCCCAGCTCTTGGGGTCAGGCTCTCAGCACTTCTCGCTTGTAGGGGGACACCTCCAGTCCCAGTCCTTGCCCACCTTGTTTCCAAAGCCAGTGCCATCAATCTCACCCATGGCTTGAAATATTTTTTTTGGGAGGCAGAGCAAAGCCTTCACTTATTCATTTTTTGCTGATATAAGGGTCTGGTTTGACACAGGCATCATCTCACTCATCTCCCTGGCTGTGCTCTCGTACGAGCGTTGCTGCACCATGACGAGGACAGCAGAGCCTGACACCACCAACTACAGGAAAGCATGGACAGCCATCATCCTGTCCTGGACATACTCCCTGCTCTGGACTGTTCCCCTGCTTCTTGGCTGGAGCAGCTATGGGCCAGAAGGACCAGGGATAACCTGCTCTGTGAACTGGCATTCCAAGGATGCCAACAATGCATCCTACATCATCTGTCTTTTCATCTTTTGCCTCGTAATCCCTTTTGCCATCATTGTCTATTCCTATGGGAAGCTGCTGTGTGCTGTCAGACAGGTAAGGTGATTCCTCAGCTGCCTTTTGGCTGTGACCCCAACCAGGCAGAAGCTGATGATCCCCATTTTCCACCTTTAGAGCTCCTCTGCTGTCAGATGTTCTGCCACCCCTGGAAATGCCTCTCCTGTGGCTGTCCTGGTGACAGGCTCCAGCCTACCAGGGCTTTAAAAGTCATACTCAGGTGTGTACAGCTGGAGGTGATGCCTTGGAGGGGCTGCCTAGAGCAGAGGCTAGACAAGATTCCGAGAATAAAGTGGGTATTTATTGAAGGCACCCTGGGCAGTCAGAAGCCTCTCAGAGGCTGCGCCCAAGGTGGACAATGGGCACCAGTTTTTCAGACAATTGTGAGTTTGGTCCATTTACATGTCAGGGGTTAATTCTCCAATTACAGCTTCAGCTAATGAAGTCGTTTGCCCCCAGTTTGCTCCCCCCAATTCACTTTTGTTTGTACTTTTTGGGGCCTGAGGCTCTGGGGTGACCTTGTATCTCAGGCCCAGAGGGATTGTTTTGTCTGACCAAAGTGTGAAGAGCACTTACTAACACTCTGTATGGAGTTTGGAGTTATGCACTAATGCAGCACAGGATCTGAAAAATACAAAAGCTAAAATCCTAAGGCATCAGAGGTCCCTATGACAGCATCACAAATGAGGGAAGTTTGTCAGAGCACTCTAGATACTTCCAATTACCCCTAATTAAAACTAGGAAAGATTTACCTACCTTGATGAGATTGGTCCTAGGATTTAAATCTGCAGGAAAGCTGTGGAGAGAGGTGAGTATTATCAGCAGGTCTAGCATGGTCAGTGGAGAGGGTGGGAGCGGTGATTTCTGAAGATCAGTGCTTCTCTTCTGAAAGCAGGAAAGTGAACCCTGCAAAAAAATGCTGCTAAGAAAATGGTCACATAAAACCAAGCTGCTGGTGGGATCAGGCAAAGCAGGAAGATGTAACTTGACAAATACAAACTGTAAGACAGACCCATGACATGAGGCAGATAACCCTGGACACAAAGCAAAGCCAGTGCATAAATGACCATCATCGAGTCTTTGCTTCTTTTCTGCCAGGGTCAGGATTAAATGTGTGAGATGGAATTTCTTGTTTGGACTCGGATGTTTATTAGTTCTTATCTATGTCACAGTCTCACAAACCCTGAGTTCTACAGCACTTCACTCTAACAAACTAAAAATTGAGTTGCATCTCTCTCTCTACAAGGCCTTTTAAGGATAAACTGCCCAATTAAGAAATGACACCTAAATTATTTTTACTTTTAACCCAATAACCAACCACCCGTGCCTGCAATGGGGACTTTTTTATCCAATCACAAAAAACACCCAAACCCATGGAGGAGAAGGTGAAGAAGGAGCAGCCTCTACCCTAAAATCTCCATCTTGCTTTATATATATTACTGTATTCTAAACCCTTAAACTCTGAGTTTTCCACCCTGTGATATTACACACTTCTATTCAAACTCCACACCCACATTCCCAGTGCTATCATTCCATTTTGGAAGCTTCTCCACAGCCTCAGGTCAAATGCAGTGTTCTCCTGGGGGTCAGTGCCTGTCAGCACAGAAAACCTAAAATTCTCAGCATCCAGGGTTCCAACAGACCACAAACTTTTTTTTTTGCTGAGATAAGGAATAGTAGCTTTAAACATTGCTACCCCAGTGGAACATTTGATACCAAACACCATCGGGGCAGCACTGTCAGACAGCTGGAAATGCCAGTGCTGAGGTTTTTCCTCCTTTGTGAAGAACATCTGCCTTTAGCCACGAGTGATGGACCAGCTCTGGCTGCTCGTGGCACGGAGATGCTGGGAGAGACTGGAGAGCATGGCAGCCCCCCTTGGGGACCAGTCTGTGGACAGGCAAGGACTGTCCCAGCACAAAGGGATCATTTACTCCCTAAACACCTCCACACTTGGCCCCTGCACCCTGGAGCCACCCCAGGCTGGGCTCCAGCTCCATCAGTGTTCCGAGACCTGGCTTGGGCTCACCTCCTACAGCAAGCACCTGAAAGATAAGAGGGAATTAGATAAAGATCACCCTGTGAGACACATTTGCAGATGTAAACATTTAATTTAAGCTTATTATTGCTCAGGGACTTTGAGCAGGAGCAAATTAAATCAGTGGAGATGTTTAAAATAATCCTCATAGACCCCCAGTCCATTGTCTTGTTACAAAAACCTTTCATTCCCCACGAAAGCCAGCTCAGTCCTCTCTGGTCACCCTGTGCTGGGAACAGCTGCTTCTCCTGCACCACCATGGACCAGTCTCCTGAGTACAGGCAAGGGCTGGATTTCACAGGACTTCAGTGTTTTTCCATCTTTTAAGGCTAAAAATACTGTTTTAGAGGTGCTGCTTGTTTCAAGGTATTCACAGCAGCTGGGGCTGGAGCAGGTCCTGCCTGCAAGAGAGGCTCTTCCTCTCCAAAGTTCCTCCAAGGGAAAGAAGCAGCGAGCAAGCTTTCCTGTCGAGGTTGTGGTGTCTGATGTGTCAGAGTGATCCCCAGAGCTGGGACAAGCTCTGCTGCCTCTGCCCTCTCCAGTGCCAGCCTTTACTTCTGCTGCAGCTGCACCTGTGCAGCAGCACTGCAGAGTGGAGGTTTTTACATTAAATACTCTTCCCACTGATGCAGCCATCACATGAAATGTTGCATTTGGGCTCAGGAGAGTTGTCTGTCTTCAGGACTGCTGTGGACACGGACCAGGGTGAGTGACAGCAGCAGCTCAGGCAGCAGCAGAGCTCAGCAGAGCCCTTGGTGACTGCAGTGAGCAATGGGATCTCTGCTGTGAAGGGAACTGCTCCACCAGGGACCACAGTGGCATTGGAAGAGGGACAGCTGGTGGCAGGGGCTGTCACCCTCCCTGTCAGATCGGTGACCACTCTAAAGGTCAGGAGCTGTCTTTCCTGTGCTCCCTGGTCCTGCAGAAACCCCCAAACAAGGGAAAATAATATGAAATTTGTTCTGTCTGGATGGAAATTATCCTTTCAGGAAGGGGGATTTTCCACAAAGAGGGGAAGTCAGAACTGGATGGTCCTGTGGGTGCACCTGGGCACGTTTGGGAAGCCAGAAGGGAGGGGAGGTGCAGAGGCAGAAGGCCCAGAGCCTCTCTGCTGCCTCCCATGCCCAGTGCCATGCCTGTTCCTGACCCAGGCTGCTCCCAGCTGCTTGTGCTGCTGCCCAGGATCCCCCAGGGGCAGCAAGGTGCAGGAGCAGCAAAATCCCTGGTGTGTGTAAGAGAGAGAGAAAAAAAATGAACAAAAATAAGCTTCGCATGCCAGCTTAATATTTAAGGAATTGAACAACAGACTTTTGTGCTTTTAGTGGATCCTAAATTATAGGCAACACTGTGTAAGCCTTTAATGGTGCTTTCAGCTCCTGCATGCATATCTGCCTGTAAGTGAGATTATCTGCACCACTTACAGGAGTAAAACTGTGCTGGGAGATCAGGGTGTTTGGTTTCAGCCAGGCATGAAAAATTGTATCCTTTCACTTGACATTTGTATTTTCATGCTCTGATTTCTGGCCTGATTGTCATCACGGGAGATTTGCAGGGATGCTGAAACTCTGAGAAATCGGTCCAGGCTCCCATTCCCACTGCCATTCCCACTGTATTGCTTCAAGGTCAGTTTCCTTAAATTTGAAGAGAATTTTCACCACTAAGAGCAGATCTGCTTTTCCTCCCATGTCTTGTTTGAGGCTGTCAGGGAATGGGCAGAGGGAAGGGTTTGCTCTAAGCCATTTAAAATGAATTCCACAGGAGCTGGGATGTATTACAGCACACTGCCAACAATAAATCTGAAAAGAATCATTAGAAAATTAGGGATATCTAGGTTTCCAATCCCATTGAGCTTTAGTCTTAATTTTCTAATTTCTGAGAAGTCTTTCTGCTTTGATACAAGTTTCACAGCTCTCCTGTGAAGGACTGTGCAGGGCCCCAGAGGAAGCAAAAAGAAGGCTGCAGCTTTCCTGGGCAAGCAAGGGCAGGATGCAGGTGTGCCCTGGCAGGCAGCTGGGTGAGAGGCTTCATCTCTGCTTCCTTGGCTTCACCATAGTGCCCCAGGGATGGCAGGAGGTGGCTGTGCCCCCCATGTCCAGTCCCATTCTTGAAAGGCAGAAATCTGCCAGCTGGGGTTTGGTGCAGGGAGCAATCTGCAGAGAGCAGGGATGATTTAGGACGGCCTTGGTTTTGTTAGCAGAGCCTGGAGAGCATGTTACTGCTCCTACAGCTGAGTGTGCAGCTCCAGAGGAGCTCACAGCTCCCGTGCTCCGTGCCACAACAGAGAAGTTGTAATCCCTCAGCTCAGATCGCTTTGGGAGAATGACAGAATTTATGAAGGTTTGGAAATGACAGAAGTGAAGCAAAGCCTGGGAGGCCAGGCTGAGCAAGCTGTGAGGAGCAGAACAGCAAATGTGCCTCTTGCTCTGCAGAGCCCTGTGCCCCTGGAGGGCCTGGCAGCCAGAGCAGGGCAGAAGCTGTCAGGGTAACCTGTTCCAGTGCTGCTTGCAGCAGGGCAAACCCTCTGGGACGTGCAGCTGGCAGTGCAGGGAGGCTGGATTCATCCTCATCCAAAGCCTCCTGGCTGGTTTGAGAAGCTTGGTCATGTCTGTAACTTCTGTAAAACCCCTCCAGGCAGCAGAAACAGTGCACGTGGACCATCAAAGACAGCTTTGGCCATGCAAACAATCAATGGGCCACCAAGAAACAGTAGCTTAGAATTTCTTCTAGTAGCAGGACTTGGTAGCCAGCACTGGGTTCACCCTGAGCTTGGGGATGTCCTGAGGAATGAAGGGCTCTCCCTGGCCCTTTCTGTGTTTCAGCACTTTGCACAGCCCTGGGTGTGGTGTGCAAAGATGCCCAATAAAAACCTGTCTATTGGCAATGAAGAGAGAGAGAGAGATGGTCAAAAAATCCAAATTTATTGTGAAGTACAATTGCTTATATAGTATTTTAGGGAGGCTAGTAATGTGTTACTACAATGATTGGGTTAAAAATCACATAAACAAACTTATTCATTTTAAACATCTCTTGCTTGCAGAAGTCTGATGTAATTTTCTTTTTCCAGTAAACCCACGTGATCGAATCTTCTCACAATCTTGATTCAATCCTCAAAGTTCTGTTTGCTCTTGCCAAGACATCTTGTTATCAAACCTCTTATGCTAACCAGCTCCAAAGTGCATCATCTGTCTTGTGTATCCCAGTACCTGTCTGGGCAAATCACCTGGTCAAACATGATCTGCATGCCAGATTCCAGCTAGAAATAGCCAGCTCACTGAAAGCAGCACACAGGCAAAATTCATGAATCCTGCAGGAGACAGCCATTCTGCTCCCTGGTTTTGGAATAGCTGTAGTCAGCATGTGCAACTTAAGATGCTTGCTGGAAACAGAGAAATCATTTTGTGAGCACAGGGGTTAGAAGGTCATTAGCTGGAGTCATTGACAAGCTTGGCTGAGTCCTCTCATGTGACTTGTCACAATGCAAATACAAATGGATCCCAGCTTTTGTGTCACTGTATTACAGTGTGGCTGGGGCTTTTTTCCCTTTAATTCACACACAACCTACTTTCTATTATCTCCTTGACAAATGAATCTGAGGGCCTGCCTTCAAATTATTCATCCAAGCAGATCAGTGCAAGGCTCAATATTCTGCTTTTCTGCACAGACTCCTGCCCTGGGTTGAGTCATATCAGAGTAAATCTGCCTTGAGCAGTAATCACAGGCAAGGAAGGAAAAGCCAACACCTTGGCATGATTTCCACCAGCTCTTTGCCCCCTTGGTCCCTCATGTGTTATGGAAAAGAAAAAAAAAAGTGCAGCAAGGAGGCCTTTGATGTGTTCCATGTTAATTTCATTATGTCAATTAACAAGTGCAGCAGTTTCCAATGCAGGAAATATCTTTGTCCAGCACAGGCAGGAGAAACTGGGGGAGAACAGCTCTGTGTTCCAGCAATTCCCTTCCACTGGCAGGAAGGGGAAGGGGTGATTACACTGCTCCTCCAGAATTAATCTGGACAGCCTGAATAGCCACCATAAACTGAGGCTGAACTGGGCATGTGAGACAGACACATTCCCAAAGGCAGGAATCATGACAGCTTAAGCACTGGAGCACCTCAGACACCAGGGAAGAGAAAATCAGTCTTGAGACAGCTGAGCCCAGAAGAGCTGCAGAGGCCATGCAGGTCAGTGACTGAAGAGGGAAATCACCTTGGGTCAATCCACCCACACGCAGGAAAACCAAGGAATGTGCTTTCCTGGCTTCACTTGAGTTCAGTGCCAGTGAAAATGCAGCTGGGGATGTTTCTGTATTTCCCTGCTTGGACAGCAGCAGGAGCTCTGCCCATTCAGGATGCTCGTGGTTATCTGGTGTGTGCTGCAGCCTCCCCTGCTCAGAGCTGCAGGAAGGACTCACCTTTGGGCAGTGGAAGATCTGATACCTACGTGTGATGCCTTGTGGGGACTAACTAAAAACAGAGGCCAGACAAAATTAAAGGAATAAAAAGCAGTTGAAGGGCCTTCAGGTACATTTCAGGCAGATGAAGCCCCCCAGGGGCTACACCCAAAAATGGATGATGGATCAAGGGGTTTCACACTTTTATAAGTTTGGGCCATTTGCATATTGGGGGTTCATCTTCCAATTCCAGCTTCAGGTAATGAAGAAATTTACCCAAGTTTGCTCCCCCCAACTCACTTTTGTTTCCATCTCTGGGGCTGAGGCAGTGAGGTGTCCTTGATTGCCAGGCCTGGAGAGGAATTGTTGTTTCTGACCAAAATGAGAAAGCAGCAGCTCACACTGTGTGTGGAGTTCAGAGTTATACACTAAAGAACTGCAGGTTTACAGATATATGAAAAATATACAAGCTAAAATCCTAAGGCATCACGTGGATACAAAGCACATGTGCAAGGAGGGCCAGAGCCCAGATGCTGGCTCTGGAACAACGGGCAACACTTCCCCTCCTTTGGGATACTGAGATTCCCTGGAGGATTTGCTTAAAGAGGGGCACTGCCTGTCCAGAGAGCTGGAGGGGAGATAGCCTCGTGCTGGGTGTGCCAGAGCATGGTTTGTCCAACAGCACTCACCGACATGACGGTGAGTCCACATTAAGGATTTTTCTAGTTGAAAACAAGGCAGCTGTGATTTTTTTTTTTTTTTTCTCCTATAGTGCAAATTTTTCTGCAGTGGCTTCCAAACCTCAGAAGTGTCCAAGCACAGGCAGTGAGGGAAGCAGAGCCTGGCAGGGACAGCAGGGAGCAGCCCTGCAGGCTGAGCTCCACTGCACTTCTCCCCTGGCTCTCCCTGGTCCTCTGCTGTGTGTCCCAGATAACAATAACTGAGAAGAACTCCACTCTCAGTGAGAAGAACACACTCTCACCACAGTCATTACTGATTAAGGAATCAGTGCAAAGTGCAGGAGGGGAACCAAGCCAGTGTGAACATTAGTGGTGCTGAGATGTTGTAATAACCACTCTCACTGACAGATGGGCTGTGCAGATTCAGAATTCCAAAGGACATCCCTGCACAGGGAGCCCCCAAGCCTGGAAGTACCCTGGCTGTGTTACAGAGAACTCAAGGTGTCTTGGTGTGAACAGACAGGTGTCTGCTAAGGAAGGCAGGAGCCTCCCCTGAAATGGAAAATGCAAACCCCCTCCCTCTGAATTATTATAATTTTGAAATTAAGAGGCTCTCAGGCAAAGATATGGGAATAGGAATAACAGTTCTTTATTAAGAAAAAAATTAAAAGAAAATATAAAAATAAAAAAGCAGTAATACAAAACAACACTGCCAGAGTGAGAACAGGCCCTGGCACCCTGTGTGTCAGGGTGGTGGCAGCAGTGCCATTCCATGGTGGCTCAGCCCTCCTGCAGTGCCAGCTGTGCTTCTGCTGGAGCAGGATCCTGGACAAGGCTGGAGTTTTCCTCTGAAGCTCCAGGGCTGGTGGAGATGGGCCTGGGCTTCCTCTGGGAATGCAGTGGGGCAGAAAGCTGCTCCTCTGGGAATGCAGTGGGGCAGAAAGCTGCTCCTCTGGGAATGCAGTGGGGAAGAAAGCTGCTTCTCTGGGAATGCTGTGGGGAAGAAAGCTGCTCCTCTGGGAATGCAGTGGGGCAGAAAGCTGCTCCTCTGGGAATGCAGTGGGCAAAGGCTGCTGTGGTGTTCCCAGGTCAGATTGTATCCAGGTAGGAATGCTTGGCTCCTCCCCTGGGCAGAGCCTCTCCCCATGGGATGATGGAATTTTCTCAGCCATGCAGGGACACTCACTGGCCATGGACAGCAGAGATCTCCTGGAGGGAGGATTGGCTGTGGGAGAGATAAAGAAAAAACTGCC
Organism: Vidua chalybeata; assembly: GCF_026979565.1. NCBI lineage: Eukaryota > Metazoa > Chordata > Aves > Passeriformes > Viduidae > Vidua > Vidua chalybeata. Next base: position 24,560,253 of record NC_071539.1, read on the forward strand.
CAGTGAACAGCAGAGAAGTGCCCCACCTCTGACAGATGGCAGTAGAGCACACACCCCCAGCCACACCTTGCATTTTCCAACCTCAGACACAGGGACTGAGAAGAATGAGGCCACACCTAGAACCCAGCCACCCCCAGCAGCGCTGCATTGTGCCTGCACTCAGTGCTCCAGCCTTTGCAAAAAAACAACCAGGATGAATTATTTTAATATTCTGACATTTGAAATTAAACATTAACCCTCTTTAGTGACTACAAGACCTCTCCTTACAGCCCTCTACATCTGTAACAGGAAGTGAGGGGCTGAATTGAGATTTAAATTTTGATCTTAAATCATGTGGTTCACCCTTGAGTGGACAGAGGTGGGTCTGAGAGGATGCTGCGAGCACTTCAAAGGATATCTGAGCCAGAGAGCTCCTCCCTTGCACGCCACAAGGCCCTCACTGACTCCTCTAGCACCTTCCAAGCCCTCTAAGAAATGAGAAAAATTACTGCTGCAGAGGTGAAAGACATCAGCACAGCAGATGGAAAAGGATTTCTTGTCTTTCTCCTCTCACCTCCCTACAAGCTCTGGCAGAAGTGTGTGTTAATGCTGGGAACAGCAGCTGCCAGAGAGCCTTCCGTAGTGGATGGTCCCTGCCTGGGCTGTGTGATCCCCTGACAGCCTGAGACCACCTTCCTTTGCTTAGAGCCAGCTTTAAGTGCTTTTGGCCAAATTTCCACAGCACCAATCTTGTTAATTCACTCACCACAGGAGATTTTCCACAGCCTTCATTTACAGGAAAGGAAAAGATGATTTGAGGCAAATCGTCCCCCAGCTCTTAGTGCTGGGCAGCACCAGGAGCACAGCCCCAGGGTCAGAAGTTTTGTTTGGACCCACCAAACTGGTGGGTGTCCTCTTTGTATGAGCAGGCAAACTTGGGATGGTTTGGTGCAAACCCAGCTCATTAAGGCACTTGAACACGCTCTGTATTTAGGTTTGAAGCTGAGACAGAAGCATCAGTGGGATTTGGAGCACATTTTGTACACCATGAATGGTTACATTTGTCATCTGGTTCCCTTTCCCTAGCACAGCCAAGTGAGGTGAAAGTCTCCACAACCTTCCAAAAGCAAGGAGGTGCTCAGGGCAACCCAAACTGTTTGTCAGTAACTGAGGGAGACAAAGGTAAAACAGCACAGGAGAAAGGCAGGGGGAAAGGAAATATGTGACTAGAAAAATCAGTAATTTATGTGGATTGTTGTCAAGCCTGAGTGATACAAATGTCCTGATGTGGCTGAGGATTCCTCTGCCTTTCCACAGAAGAGAAGGGGCCACCTCTTAGCTGTGCAGGTCACAAACATCTGCTCTTGAATCTCTGCTTGGGCACAGGGCAGGGCAGGGGAGCCCAGAAACTTCCAGCAGGGAAAGCAGAGCAAAAGGGAAAGCAGAGCACCTCCCGAGTGCAGCCAAACTCCAGGCTCGGGTCCCCCAGCCCAGCACCTCTTCTGCAAAAGAAGGATGGAATTCTGGTTGAAAATATTCAGCAGTTGAAGGCAAAAGCAATTTCTTACAGATGTTTTATTCCTTCCTGTGCATAAGGTGTTCCATTATCCATAACACTACACTTAGTCCCAGGCAAGAAAGCAAGAGTCAAGAATGCTGTGGTTGTGGAAGGAAGGTGCAAGGCTCTCCAAAGCCTGCACACAGGCTTGCTTCTCATTCTGAGCAAGGAGTCCTAGCCCTGGCAATAATTGTGGGGGGTTGCCTTTGACACTAATTCCCACTGTTTTAAATCAGTTTCCATCTCCACTCTCCCCTGCCAGCTCAGCTTTGCTGGGCGTGCAGCTGGGGCTGGCAGAGCCCCCCAGCCTTGGCCAAGGCAGAGCAGGAAGCTCTGCTGCCCCTGCAGAAAAAGTTGCTGCATTTTCTGTGACTTTCAGAGGACGGATAAACCTTTTCCATTTCACATCTTTTACAAAACACATCCCCACCTCACATTCCCCCATTTCTCCAAAGCATGCAGAAATATATACATATTTTATATCTATATATATATATATAGATATATACATATAATTAAATCAGAGGGGTTTCTAACTGTCCTCTTTCATAGTGGAAAGGCCTGGGCCCCAACCAGCAGGGACAGGGCTCAGCTGGTGTTGCACAAAGGGCACTGCAAAAGGTTTGTCTGTCGCTCAGACAAAGGAATTCAGGGTTTTGTCATCAATGATGAAGCTTAGCTTCATGATATGTTATAGGAATGTGCCCCCTGTTGACGGAGTAAACAAGTTACCCTTTGTCTCTGTAAAAAGGAAAAAAGCTTAGAAGTTTCTCTCTTCAATTTGGTTAAAAGACACTTTATAGGACTTTAGGGACTTCAAACTTAAGGATAGCTAATTGGACAGGAGCCAAAAAGTCCTGCCTAAGCAATTCCCTAGAAAAGAAGAGAACAAAAGAAGTAAATCGCTTTTGTGAAGTGTTTTAGCAGGAGCAAGAACCTCTTGCTCTGGCTTGGTTTTTCTCTGTAAAGAGCTTTTTTATTTTGCCTTTTATTAAAAACTTTTTGTTTCCAACACTATCACAAGAGCCATCCTACTTCTTTTATGCCACCTGAGGCAGCTGAGCTATCAAGGTTATAATGCTTATCTCTGAGAGCTTATAAGACCTGGCTTGAAGAGAAAAAGCATTAATTTGTCAATTTACCAGAGCTAGTGCAGGTAATCAGCACTCTGGGGATCTGGGAGGCAGAAGTTCCCCAGTGACAAACCAGCAGCTGCTTTTTGCCTCATCATTTTGACTCTCCAGCTTTGCTCTTCCCCATCTGTCCCTGTGCTGTCCTTGACTGCTCTGCTGGGCTCAAGGCTGTTCCATCACTGTTTTGTGGGGTGAAAGCCCCAGGTCTGTCAGGAGCAGAGCTCTCCTCTCACAGACAAGCATTAAAACAGACATGGAACAGAGCTGGCACACTTCTCATTTTCATGGCAAGGCACTGAATGGATGGGACTTTGAGAAAGCCAGTGCTTCACTGGGAGGGCAGGTAACGGGTTTCTGGCTTTTATGATTGTACTTAGAGGCTTTTAAGCATAATTCAAAGGTTTGAATGTTAGCAGGGATAGAAAAAACTTCCTTAAAAATAAAATCTAACTTGTTCTTGCAACATTTCTGCATGGGAGTGTCAGCCATTTATTTCTTCTCCAAGCAAAGCTTTTTTTAATTAGCATTAGGATAGATCATGAGATATTGTTAAAACAGCACTGAATGGATGTCCACTGCTTCAGAACTTCAAGGAAATTCTCCACAATCATAGAATCATTGAATGGGTTGTGTTGGGTTTGAAGGGACCTTAAAGATCATGTCATCCTAACCCCAAAGGGTGGAGGGTTTCCCCTGAAGCATCCAATTTAGCTACCTACATTTATCAATTCTGAGAAACAGGGCAAGTGCTGATGGGCAGAGACCACCAGGAATTCTCACATCCTCTTCAGAAGAAATCAGACTGACCTTCAATGCCCAGGCTGTGCAGTTTAATTCCATCTCCACTGGGTTACAGTCTGGTTCCTCAGTACATGTTCAAGCAACCCCAGCCAGGAATTCTCCAGGGCAGAGTGTATTTGATTTCACAGCTCGTGGGCTCCTTCTGACAAGCAGGCAGTGATGCCTGAAGGTGCTCAGCTGCTGCCACAGCCCAGGGGTGCCTGTGCTGCCCCTTCTGTCTCTGCTTTGCCCACAGGGCTCAGCTGGCATCTTCAGGACAGCACATGCCCACTTTGATTGAGGTTTTTTCCCCTTTATCTCCCTTATTCTGACATTTCTCAAGGACCATCTTCTTAGTCCCATGAGTGTTGCTGTCAATTCTCCAAGCTCTAAAGAGTGTGGTGGTTTCACAAAAAGGCAAGAGAAAACACAGTCAGGCACTCAGCTGAGATTCTCAGATAACCCTGGAGAGCCAGGAGTTCTTCACAGGGGGAGAGCTGTGCTGTGCAGGCCTGGATGTGGCTGAGCAATTTCCATACCCAGTGCTGAAAACACAGATTTTGCTTTCCTGGTGAAGTGATGACTCTGTTCTTTCTGCACAGTGTCAGCAACACCAACCAGGGATTTGCTGTGTCCACAGTGACCTCTGTTTAAACCTGTCCTTATTGTTTGTTGCATTAGTCACTCGCCCACAGCCTTCTGTCTGTGACACCCCATGCCACACCACACAAACACTATTTGTGAGCATTTCTGCTCCTGCACTGGGAGGATGACTGGGTACAATCCTAGTTATGGTCAGTGAGATTTTTTAAAAGGCAAATTAATCACTTCTGCAGGCTGAATTACCACCTTGAGGTGCTTCTCTGCAGGAGAAAACACAAAGAAACTTAGCCAGTAAAAAATCAACAGCCATGGGAAGCAAGAGAAAAGAACATTGTAAGAGCAACATGGGGCCAGGGCTTCCAGCTCCCCAGTCCTGATAACTCAGTACACTGGCACACACATTCAGCATATAGAAGGTGTGACAGAGGCAAAACAAATTTTAGGAAACTGAAAAGATCATTTTGGAAGAAACAGAGACTCAATTTCCAGTGAAGAAAATATGAGGGCTATAAAAGCACATTTTTCATGGCTGTTTTCTATACCAAAGCCTACAGAAACAGTGAGATTTTAAAACCAAATTTCTTGCACAGCAGATTGGAGTTTAGACTTTTGACCAAGCCAGAAAGAGAGGACAGTGCACAGCAGGTCAGTGCACGGCCAGGGTACCCCTGTGCCAAACTCCTGCTGCTGCTCACCCTGAGCCAGGAGCAGCCTGGACTGACTTTCCAACCTCCATGGGCCAGCAACAAAGGCAAGCATGGGCCACACTTGTGCTCTTAGCTTTCCTGGGAGTTATCAAGACTGTGGGAATTGGAAACACATAAACATCCACAGACACCAGAGGGTTTGCTTTGCAGCCCTGGGAGAAGCTTGGATTGATGTAAAAGTAAAGTACACAGATATTAAACAGAAAAACCATAAACTTATGTTTCTATAGTGGTAAGTAAGAATATGCCTTAAGAAAGTGAGAAACTGCACTGATAAGATGGTGAAGGCTTTATAGTTTAGGGGTGTAATTGGATAGAGTAGCTGAGAGTTTAGAGGTTATAACAGAAACATTTGTGTATATGTGAGATAGAAGCCCGTTGGGTAAAAGCACCTGCAGCGCAGCAAAATTAAGTAAAGGTGATAGGTTATAAAAGCAAAATAAACCTTGTCATGGTTTGACACTGGCGCAATGCCAGCGCCCCCATGAAAATGCATCTTCCCAAATAAATGCTGTAAGATGTTATCAGGAACAGAGCAGAGCAGGCCCAAGCTTAATAACAAAGGGAAAAAAAAACTTTATTAAACTACTACTAATACAGAAAACACATAAACTAAATCCAGGATGAAGACCTTTTAAAACACCCCTCCTCCTCCCAATTCCTAAAACACCCACCATGAAACATCACCCGGGATTCCTGATCAAATTACCACCCTTCAGATAATCAATACTCAAGCTATCAAGGGAGAGAGAAGTCTCTCTTGCACCACAGACCCCCCAGGAAACACAGTTGCCACACCCTGTGTTTCCCTGTCACACATGGCAACTGCCCGGAGAAAATCTGCCAGTGTGACACTCTCCTTTCCATGCCACAGTGCTCTCACCACCGTGCATGGACAGACTGCCCATAGGGCTCCTTTAAGGATGTTTTGCCATGGACCAAAAGAGACAACATTTCAGCTTCTCATCTTGGGACTACAGTCCCCCCCATTTTCCCCTGGGGCCAAGGGTCCAAGAACAGAGATCATCTTCTTCCTGAAGACAGAGGGCATCACCATTCCCTCCTCAGCTTTCTTCTGTTCTTGCCATTCCTGTGCTGTTAGAAGCTGAAGCAGGTCTCCTTGGGTCACCACTGCATCCCCCTAAAATGCAGTCTCTATTGCAGGAGATTTTGGTTCAGTCCATGGCTAACAAGAAAAGTCCAGCCATAAGCTACTTCATCATCTCCTCCCACCTAAATATTTCTTCTTCTAACATGTCAGGTCCCAGACTGTCTCTCTTCCACTACAAATCAAGGAGGAGTAATATTTTACAAAGCCCTCATTTCCTGGAAAGGGTTAAAAGTTCAGACTCCCTGGACGGCTGATATCTCGGTCCAGCGTTCTGTCTCCCACGCTGGACACCATCCCCCCCCCACTTTCTCCTTCTCCTCTGCTGGCAAATTTCCAGGTGCCGCCAGGCTCTCTGTCACTTTCTCTCCGGCGGGGGGGGGGGGGGGGGGGACAAAGGCATCTCCGCTTCTCTCCACCCTTCCGTCCACAGGAGCTGGCTGGGTTCCAGACCCTCAGCCCCCTCGGCCTACCTGGACAAGGCCGCGTGGCTTCCCCTCCCCCACCCAGCCTGAGGCTGGGCAGGGGAGAGTCTGCACTCTCTAAGGAATAGAACCAAAGAGACAGCTCCCCTGGGAGTTCTTGCTTTTAACCCCCTGTGTTCTCAGAGGCGTGTCCATACTTTCAGTGGTCACTCCAGGTGCCAATATCCAAACCTGACCACTGATTGGTTTGACCCAACTTCCTGGAAAAAATTCACTTCCATGTCAAACCACAACAACCTTGTGGTCCATTGGATCAAAAAGTTCTATATTCCCTTGTAACAAAGAACTTGTGACTACTTTGAGCTATGGCTGAATGCTTGCTCCCCTAAAATCTCACAGCCTCCAAGACTGATGTTTATCTGAGCAACAAATCGTTCTTAGCCCCAAAATAGTCCCATCCCTTTAATTAATGCAGTGATAACAATAAAGACAAAATTAAACTAAAGCCCACAACACCATTCACCAACATCATTTTTACACAGCTCTTTGCTGTGCCTGCCTCCAGAGGGTGATCTGATGCCAGGCACAGCCCACAGTTAAATGGTGTAGTCAAGTCACCGTCTGCTGATGGGGTGCAGCAACATTTCAAGGCTGATGGGTGTGATTTAGTTTTGCAGAGGTTTTCTGCATGTGTGCCAAATATGAATATCTCAGGTTTCCTTGACTGACCAGGGGAGCCTTGTAGTTAAAAGCAAAAAACGCTTCAAGGAGAGTTACAGAAGTGGGAGGATATTCAAAACTTCTGGCCTCGTAGGATGAAAATAATAATTTCCTGCTGCTGGCAGGAAGCCATTCCCTGGCACCAGCAGTCTGAAAACGGCAAGCTTTTCTCTTTTTTTTTAGGAAAGGACAACACACTTCAAAAGTCAAGAGAGTATTACCTGGTGGGGTTTACCTAAGCAGGGAGCACTGCCCAGGTGGAACATGAAGCAGCACAAGTCCCCCAGTGGCTCTGAGTTGAAGCAGTGGCCGAAAGCAGCTGCTCCTCCCAGTGCAGCAGGGTGTGCAGATGTGGAGGCAAGCATTGCACAGCTCCCTGGGACCCCAGCCCTGCTCAGGGCCCTCCTCCCATGCCCAGCCTCACACCAGCCTGACTTCTAGCTAGAAGACATCAGTAAAACATTTGTCCTCTCTGACCTTATCTGAAAGAAGAGGTTGTTGGGTTTCCTTTTCTGGAATTGATGGAAATCAATAGAACCAAAGGGAGCTTTTGGTTATCCTTGAGGTGCTCCACATGCAAGCATCACCCACCACCTCCCCAAGTGTTTTCTGGCATGGGGGGTGGAGAGGAGGACCTCAGGAAGGCACAAAGGAACTGGGATTTGTGTGGGGATACAGAGCCCTGGCAGCTGGTGCTGATGCCTTTCAGTGCCTCTTGTCAGGAGCCTCAAAAACCAAGTGCACATGTGTGGCAGGCATATTCTTCTCTCTCTCAGGATTTTTTCATAGAGGAGCACAGAGGAGAGAACTAGAAAACAATTTCTATTTCTGCTCCTTGTTTTTCTCATGTGGAATGTGTTTGGAGAATTGTTTACCTGGGGTGATTGCTTGGTTGGATTCTGGTGAGGATTGTTTGGGGCTGGTGGCCAATCCAATCCACCTGTGGCTGGACTGTCAGAGAGGGGCACGAGTTGTGGGTTAGTGAGATATGGTAGTTAGAACAAGTAGGTTTGTAGTTTTAGTATCTCCTAATAGTTATATAGTTTTAGTTACAGTTATGTAGTTTTAGTATCTCCATAGTTATAATAAAGAAATCATTCAGCATTCTGAACTGGAGTCAGACATCAGCATTTCTTCCCACCAGGTTCACCAACATTTACAACACCCATGATGCAAAATTCAGCCCCTCTCTTGTCTCCAGCCTTGCTTCCACCCCAGTGCAGCTGTTTGGACTTCATCACAAAGCCTGAGTGAAGTTTTATACCAAGGCATGGCAGACTCTCAAAAAATCCACACCCAGAGAACATGCTGTACAAAATTCTTATCAGCTCCACAAGATGCAATGGAAGAAGATAAATGTGAACTTTCTGTCTGAGATGACTGTGAATAAATCTGAGCTACTGATGCCTGTGGGTGGCTCTGAGTGAAATATTCACTTCTCACTAATGGAAATATTTTGATTAACAACTTTATTTGCCTAGTGGCAAATACCAATTTTTCCTTTTAAATCACAGACAAGTGTCATAAAAGATTTCATTTGCACATTAACAAGATATTTATAAAGTACTTGGTATTTGAGTTCCCTCAGCAGGCAATTACAGATATGTTCTATTTTTTGAACAGTTTTGGTTAGGTTTTTAAATTAGTCTCAAGGTGACTTCCAACACTCAAATACATCCCCACGGATTCCCCATAAAACTGCTTGTAAGAATTAGTTCCTCGTGCTTACTGCAGCACTTCTCAGCACAGGCATTACAGAGCAGTCACTGAAAGGTCTGGTTTTCAAAACACACTGAGAACTAGCAAACCAGGCTGAGGCACAGGCGGCAGTGTTTATATGCAGCGTGATTTATTTTCAAGAATGTGTGAGCCCAGAGTCCAGAGGAGGAGGCTGTTGTAAATCACGTTAATTCAAGTGCTGCCTTTGGCCATGGATTCAGGGAAGGAAGTTCTCTCAGCCCCATCATCCACTGCCCCCGTGCCTGTGGGTACAGGCACATTTCATCCTGGCTGGGGGATCTCTGCTGGCAGGGCTGGGGCAGTGGCTCTGGGAGCTCTGGGAGCTGCTGCCCTCTGGTCACACCAGGGCACATTCCCCTTCCCTGCCTCCTGCCCAGGATACTCCCATTAAAAACTGGGCTTTGCAGTAAGCTGGAGGAGGCTGTTGTAGATGCAGAGCACTTTTGGTGGTGCTGCTGATGCCTTAGGATTTTAGCTTGTATATTTTTCATATTTTTGTAATCCTGTAATTCTTTAGTCTTGAAACTCTACACAGTGTGAGCTGCTGCTTTCTCATTTTGGTCAGACACAGCAATTCCTCTCCAGGCCTGGCAGTCAAGGACACCTCACTGCCTCAGGCTCCAAGAAATGGAAACAAAAGTGAGTTGGGGGGAGCAAACTTGGGGTAAATGACTTCATTACCTGAAGCTGGAATTGGAAGATTAACCCCCAATATGCAAATGGCCCAAACTTATAAAAGTGAGAAAACCTGTGAGCCGTGGTCCATTTTTGGGTGTAGCCCCTGGGGGCCTTTGTCTGCCCTGAAGGCCCTTCAATATATAGAACTGCTTTTGATTCCCTTAATTCTGTTTTTAGGTAGCCCCAAAAGGCACCACTGGCCCAGCTGTCAGGGACACACTCAGTACACAGCACAGCAGCCCTGCCCAATTCCTCTCCAGCCAGAATGGTTCAGGTGACACTGCCAGCCCTGCCCTTAGTGCAGCCACCCCAGGAGCTCCCAGGTATAGGAAACAGTCAAGGTAAGAAGATTTTAGAAAGCTGGGGAAGCAAACTCTAGAAACATAAAGAGCAGAGAAACTTAGAATCAGCTGCAAAGTCTGAAAGTATAAAAGTTACAATAGTGTAGCAAGCAAGGACATGAAACAAGAGCTTGAGTCCTAGGCTTAGCTAAGATAGACCTTAAGACTGCAGAAAAATGTGCTTAGCAAGATAGCAGAGGGTTTTAAGCTTAATAATGAAGTATTGTGTATTGTTAATAGAAAGCAATCAAGCCAGCATTCTATGAAGCAGGTGTATGTGTGCTTTTAGTAATTGGCTAAAACAACTGCCTGTAAGCTTTAGCAATGTGCTATTGGCTAAAAAGTTTTTAAGATGCTTTGTAACAAAGAAAACTTGGGCTGCTGCTGGCTGTACCTGAGCTTTGCCATCTTCCCATTGCCTCAACCCTGTCATGAGGCTGATGCTGCAAATAAAGCTCAAGGATTGTACCCCAGCAGTGCTGTCCTTTTCATGAAATAACCACAGCAACACACCAGGCACCCTCCCTGTCCCCAGTGGCAGCAGTGCTGATGCCTCCCTGTGCCTCTGTCCCCCCAGGTGAGCAGCATGCACAGGGGGCTGGGCCGGAGCCGGGAGCGGCGCATCCTGCTCATGGTGGTGGTGATGGTGGTGTGCTTCCTCCTCTGCTGGCTGCCCTATGCAGCTGTGGCACTCCTGGCCACCTTTGGGCAGCCTGGCCTCATCACCCCTGCAGCCAGCATCATCCCAGCCATCCTCGCCAAGAGCAGCACTGTCTACAACCCCATCATCTACGTGTTTCTGAACAAACAGGTCAGTGAAATGCTCTCCTTCCTCCATCTGGATTCCATGTATGCAAGGAGTGAAAGAATAGCCAGCAGAGATAAAGAGAGCATCAGTGACATTGCCCAAATCTATGAGAGGGAAGCTCTGAAAAACGGTTCAGAGGAGCACATTTATTTAACAAATCTGCCCTTTTGGCAGTTGCACAAGCAGCTCCCCAGATGTGCAAATAGCAAATGATAGGTCCTTCCTTTCCATTGCACCATTTGACAAAAAGAGAAGAAGTCCATGTTCTGGCAAGAGTGAAAGCACCAGAAATTGTCTGAGGTGACTCAGATCCGTGAAGTGTTGTGAGGATGTGAGCTCTTGCTGCCCCACGCCGAGCCCCAGCACAGACATTGCCCACAGCAACTCCTCCTCCTCACAACACCAGCTCTCTGATTTACTCTTGATTTACTCTTTTAACCCCCCTCAAATCCTTCAGTCACTCTTTGGTCCTGCTCTCCCCTCCTGAGAGCTGGTGGGAGCCGTGAGCAGTGAGGAACTGCCAGAAAGCAGTGCCAGAGGAGCTGGAGCAGGGGAAGCACACAGCAGGCAGGAGCTGGGGTAGCCCCTGGCACAGGACTGACAATAAAAGTGAGGATGAGCAGAGATCTACAGAGGAAAACAGAGAGCATCAGAGCTCCTCCAATCCCTCAGCCAGGTCCAGCTCCAGCAGTCCGTGTGCTCATGCACATTTCACTGATCTTTGCATTGCTGGGATTAGAGCAGGTGGATCATTTGCTTCTGAGTCCAGCAAATCCTCCACTTGATTTTTGGAAGCTGTTAGGAAGCACAGATAGTAAATTGCTCACTCTCTCATGGAAACAAATGATGATGGTAAAAGATTGATTTAAGTCTGGCTTAAATTAGCTGTGGGTGTTTTTACTGGGACATGAGAAATTGCCAGGGAGTGAAAGTTTCCATGACACCATCCATCATCTCCTCAGCATCCATCAGCTCCACTCACTGCCACATACAGCTCAGGGGGGTGCAGTCCCTTCTCTGCAGAATTCCCTGACATCCTCCCTGGGATAGGAGCCCTTCTTTCCCTTCTCCTCTCTTATTTAGCCTTTGAATAAGCTCTCTGATGAAACCTCCTGCAAGGCTGGGGAGCTGTTGCCATCCCCCACCAGGGAAAAGCCCCAGGCACACAAAGGGTAACTCTGACTCACTCCAAACACATCCAGCCCTGGCTACATCCAGAGAGGCAGTTCAAAAATCCCAGGCTGATCTGAACGTGTGCATGGCTGGAAAGAGCACTCCAAAACAACACAGACTGTGCAGAGGGGTCTTCTACAGACAATTCTAAACTAATCTTTTTACTAAATAGCTTGCTGACACAAACAGCAGCTAGACACAAATTAAACTGGGTTTATCCATGTCAGATTCCTGAAGTTCACCATAAACTTTTACTACTAGTGCTCCATACACGCTTCATTTTGTTTGTGGAGGGTTTTTTTGTGGTGTTTTTGGTTTGGGATTTTTCTTAAATTCCACTTGGTTTCCATTGCTCAGTTAGTATTTTAGCAGTAATCAGTGCTCAGGTTTCTATACTCAGTGCAGAATAAGAAGTCACTAGTCTGGGTTTCTCTGCACTCAGGAGAGAACCTCAGACCAGAAGATGCTGCAGCCACAGCTGCAGCCACCCAGAAGTGTCAGGCATGGGAAAGCAGGAGGTGTTGGTCACCCAGAAAACCACATTCAACACCAACAGCATTCCTGAGGCTGTGGAAATCTGTAGGAGAAGCCCTGACAGCTCACACAGCTGACACTGCCCTCCAATTTTGTGCTATTTCTAACACCATTCTATGTCCAGGCTGCCCCCCCACTCTGGTAAATGCTCAGAAATCTCTAATCAGGCTGGATAAAATCTGAGAACAGGCCAGATAAAATAACATTCACAGGCAGGAAATGCATCCAGGCAAGGACCAGGTGAAGGTTGAACAGATTGAGGAGACTCCCAGTGTAACAGAAATTCACTGGGGATTGAACAGCTGCAGAAAGGCACCTGGGAAGAGCCATGTGACCTTGAGCATGAGGAGAGGGGGCAAAGCAAAATCCAGAAAATAGACAGTACTCCCCATGAGTTTTGAAGCTGCTTACTATTTCAATGCTCAGTGGTGAGAGGCTGATGAAAAATTTATGATTATTACAAAGATTTTAATCCTGCGAAAAAGCAGTTTCTCATTGAAAAAAAGGAACCTCAGCTGATGCAAAAATTGTGTAAAACTTAAAAAAAAAGCCATATTCCCCAGCAAGCAATGCTGCTGATGAAAAACCAGCATGATTTTTCGCTTGGCTGTTGATAACACGAGTTGTCAGAGCTCTTTGCTAGCAGCTGTGTTGTACAAAGAATTACCAGTAATGTTGTTTTGGACTCTTGAGTGTAGAGATCAGTTATCAGCCTTTGACCCTGCAGCTTTAGGGAGGCCATGCACACCATCCACACCACCTACAATACCTATTTTTTCAGCTACAGCTTACCTTCATGCTTAGCCCTTCCCCTCTGCTCTCAGATACACAGAATGTTTTGCCATGCAACTGAAAAAATCCCTCCAGTTACGGATATAGAACCAACCCCTCTGAGAGCTTAAACCAAGCTTTCATCTTTTCCCTGGTCAAACCCAAATGAAAGCAGCCAGCATCATTTTCATTGGTAATTCAGTTGGCTCAATCCATTCCATGCTCTGAGCAGTGGGATGTGTCCATAACCTGAGTGCAGGCCGGCAGCAGTGACTGGCAGCTCCCCAAAATCCCCGTGCCACAGCAGTGTCTGCATCAGCTCAGCTCAGTGACAGGTCCTACAGGCTGGAGAACATTTAGTCCCTTCTATTCTCTGCATTGCCACGAAATCAGTAATATCTGTAATCAAAAAAAAAAAAAAAAAAAAAAAACCACAGGGCAGCTGTTAGAGGCCTGTAACCTGTCCCAGAATTTTGCTCATGGCTCTCTCCCCTCTGTGCTACTCTGCTGAGGTCAAGATCTCTTGGCACAGTGACATATTTTATTCTTCAAAACATTTCAACCTCAAATACAAAATATTATCACACCCATGTTGTTCCAGAGCTATCCCAGGAACTTAATTAATACCAAATCATGAGATAAAGCCTGTCTTATAAAACCTGAGCTGAATTAAAGTCCTGCTAACTCACTGTTCTCTTTGTGTGACAGTTTTACAGGTGCTTTGTGGCGCTCCTGAGGTGCAACAAATTCCCCCAGAGTTCCTTGCCCAGGCTAAAAAAGCAACAACAAAACCCAGGTTCTGAAGAGCTTCTGCCAAAGCCCAACCAAGCCCAAAAGAGAGATCCAGAGCGTGGTGCTGTAGGAGGGCTCCAAGAAGCAACCTGCATGTGAGGAGAGGAGGTGAAGGGCTCTCCAGCAGGGAGTGGTCAGCCTGCAGATGGCCTCTCTCCCCTGCTTTGGATTCTGCTCCTCCAAAAAGTCTCACGTTACTTTTCAATACAAACCTGAATAGATCCTGATGAACTCTGCAGTTACAGACCTCTCCTAAAATTTAAAGTGCATGTATTGGTTATGTTTCAAACTTTAGAAATTGCCGCTGAAGCTTAGGAAAATAAGTCTTTTGGGGACTTTTCCTTTTAATTATCAGCTTACGGAGTTACTGCACCAAAAGATAACTTCCTCCCAGCACTCAGTGAAGAAGCAGCTCTGAATGCACAGCACTCAGCTGGGTAAAGCCCCTGCCTCTGAAATCGCTGGAAAATGCCAGTTTGTGCGCATTAGGAAGAAAGCAGGGCGACTCCAGCCCTTTGTGAAGGGTGGGACTGAGGGCATCCGTGGGGCCAGCAGGGCCAGGCAGGCAGGGGAGGCTGTGAGCAGAGCACAGCAGCCCTGGCAGCAGTGGGGACAGGTTGGTTTCAGCAGAACCGTCCCGTGAGCCCAGCAGGGAGGCTGGGGGAGCCTCCACAGGACCTTCCTCCTGGGGATCTTTGGGAGGGAAGGGACAGGTGGTGCCTCCTACAAACACAAAAGCATTGGAAAGCTTCAGAAGTGCAGCTGGAGGAAGAATTATAAACAAACAAACAAACAAAGAGGGGACAACCTTCTCCCTCGTCAATTCTGAGGACAATCTCAGTATTTTGACAAGATTTTCATCCTAAATTGGAAGGAAAACATGAAATAGCACAATTCTGTGGAGAATTACTTTTCAAATTCCAAATGCCATGGGAATGCCTTCTTTCAGAGGAGTTTCACACAGAGGCAAACCCACAGCCCTGCCAACACAGCTGTCAAAAACTTGTACCACAGTGCTGTAATTACCATAATTAGCCAACACAGGGGTCTGGGTGAGTGAACACTCCGTGCATATCATTACCAGGTACCTGTTCCAAAAGGATATTTTTGATTTTTCAGATGATCAAAGCTGTCTTTTTCTTCCAGGGATGTGGGTTTATTTTTTCTTTGCAATATTAACAAAAGCTTCCTTGTAGTCACAACATTATTTCACAACCTATTTCTTTCATTATCCCTAAACCACAATTGTACTAATAACCTAAATAACACCAAATGTTTTAAAATACAGAGGCAGAAGCCATGGATTGAGGTTTTTACTGAGGTTATATTACTGGATGAAATCAAAGCAATAGATGTACTTACTGCTAAGCAATACCAATAAATTATTTATTCCCAAGCACATATTTTTAAAGAGTAGCTTGTTATTTTCAGATTAGAAAGCATGCCAGGAAATTTTCACTTCTTCTTTTCCCTCGATATTGTCTCTAGGTGGATTGTTAAATTCCAGTATGAATTCCTGCATTAATAATAGTATTGCAGCTCTGTGACTGGTGGTTTTTGTACATGCAAGGATTTGTTCTTAGAGCATACAAATCTGGCATTGGTAGGTGTCTTGGAGGCTTTAAATAGTTCATGGTTTGTGATACAAATGTGTGTTTTCAACATAAATTGTTGGTTTCAGCTCCATTAACCCTGTAACCTGCTGCAAACACCACCTGAGAGCAGCTTGTAACTGCCCTGCTTGGAAACATGCAGGATGTTGTAGCTGTAAATAAAAATATTCTCCTGTGGTACCTCATCAGCTTCATCTCCTGAGCAGCTCACTACCACAGCCCTCACAATTCCCACATTTGGCACCAAAGAGACAGCAGCTTGCACCTGACTTGTGCTGCCCAGCAGCGCCTCTGGGGTTCTCTGGGCAATTTGCCGCATACCATCTAGGTGACACCAGTTTTATGAGAGACACACAGAAAAGGCCATACACACGCACCAGCACAAGCAAAACAACACCAAAATCCCCAGATTTCAATTTACACTTTTACTTGAAAAGGAGGTACAGCTCCCTTTTTTTTCAGTGAGTGTACAGGTCTGTACTTTCTGAGATTTATGAGCAGCTTGTAATTTCATTTCAGCAGGTAGGTTTGCTGCCATTGAAAGAGATGATCGTTTCATAACCATTTACCTGGATTCTTCTTTAAACAAAGCACTGTGGCTGCATAACCAGCAGTATCACAGGGTGTTCAGCAAGCAGTCAAGCCTTCCCTTACCTATTTTTCAGCATCTTCAATATATAAAAAAATAGCTAAATGACCAAAATTCACCCCTAGCACTACTTTTTTTTTTCTTTTTTTTTTTTTTTTTTTTTTTTTTTGATAAGGAAAAGCCATTTGGCTTTGAATGAATGCATTTCACTGCATGCAGACCCCAGAGAATCCCCAGAGAATCCTTGGGATACCCCAAGAGAGACTTTGCTGAGTTTTCAGATACAAACACAAGAACTGGGCTTAGAGTCAAACAAAACTGATACCAGTAAGGAAATTAACATTAAACAGTTCCAAGCATCACCATTTCCTTTAGAGCTCTCCCTTAGCATCGGGCAGGAGGAACAAAGGATGATTAGGGCACAAGCACCACACTCACAGGCAGGAGAGAGCTTTGCAGTGTCCCTTGGGACATATCAAGATGTGAGATGTCATCAGATGTCACCTCCCGAGGCACAGACCCCCTTGTACTGATCAGAGAAAAAGCTTTCAAGAACTCTTCCCTTTTCTATCTGGATTGTGGTGGCCCCGTTCCAGGAAGAAATGGTGCCTGAGGAAAAGTCTCTTCAGGCAATGGAGTTTCCTCACTAAGAGGGAAAAGACAGCTTCAGGCCCACACTCTGAAACTTAATTTAAAGCAAATCAGTTCTCAGTGCCCCTCTGCCTCACCTTGAATTGAACAGAAATACCAGCTTAGCTGTAAAAGGCCAAGGTCCCGATTAGAAGCAGAACAAGCACAAGTCATACAGGAAAAGGAGGAACACCTGCTGGAGCTGCAGGGACCTCAATCCCAAGGAAATTTGGGATTACTGCCCATGTGGGAACAGCCAGCACTCATTGTGGAGTTACCCTGCAGAGTTTCTGTCAGGTCTGTGGCCAGCACACCCCCCCCAGGTAGGCAGCTGACAGGGGAGAACCAAACTGAGTGTGATTAACATTCACTGCAGTTGCTACAGTGACTGATTTTATTGGTCTTCTACATGGGCTAGATGGCTTTTTTCTCCCCTCAGCCTTAGAAAATATTGCCCAAAAAAGTGGGCAACACCAGTCACACCGCTGACAACTGAAATAACATCCAGCCCCCAGGAAGTGCTTTTATGTTTCTTGGGTTTTCCATCAAACTATAAGCAAGTTCAATAACAGATGAACTAATTACACCAGAATGCCACCAGTACTTCCAGCAGCCCATAGCGGATTGTGCAACGCTTTCATGATGTTTTGGCAACCCAAGTAGAGAGATGAATACCAGGCAGCCCCTTTCCTTTACCTGATTCCTTGGTTTTCTTGTTTTCACTGAGCACCAGCAAGTCCTGTGGGTAGGGCCGGTTGAAC
This sequence comes from Vidua chalybeata, assembly GCF_026979565.1. Classification (NCBI taxonomy): domain Eukaryota; kingdom Metazoa; phylum Chordata; class Aves; order Passeriformes; family Viduidae; genus Vidua; species Vidua chalybeata. The sequence continues at coordinate 24,577,696 of NC_071539.1, forward strand.
TTGCAGTCTGTGAACAATTTTTGCAGAGCACCTTTCATTTCCACCCATAGGTTTTCTTGCAGAAGGCCTTTGAGCACCTTTTCTTAGCAGGAGAGAGGAGGCAGCATCCAATTCTCCAGCTCTAGGTCATCATACATGTGCTTGCATGTAATTTTAGTTTTGAATGTGTTACTGGCTTTACTTTGCCAGAAGGCTGGAAGGCAACACTCAGCTAAGTGTGAACTCCTTCTCTTGCAGAAAGTGTAAGTTATCAGTTGTGATTTAAACATAAAAACACTGTTTTAGCAGCAGTGTGGGGACTGCCAGTGAAATCTGTCACTGAGGTAACAGAGACTGAGAGCTTTTCCAGGTCCTTCCACGAGATTTTCCAGTTAGAACTGGAGCAGAGAGTGTCTTCCAGGCAGGTCTTAATTACAAAGGTGGCATTAATTGTAACATTACAATGTCTGCTCCTCAGCAGAGAGAGGCTGTTTCCAAGGAGGGAAAAGAAAGATGAGGCAATTTTAGGCCATCAAATTCCTTTATTTAAAAGCTGTTTCTGCCTGGGAGAGAAGAACCACTCTGGAGAGCACTGGGGCCCTGGACCTGACTGCACAGGGACACAGGGAAATCGACTGGAATTAACTTAGGGATGGGGATTTAAAGTTAATTGGTTGATCTGCATTAAGTTGCTTTGATTCTGAGTTAGTGGTCTTTACTTTCAGATATAATTAATCTGAAGTACCTGATAGCAAAGCAACACTATTTGAAATCCAATTCCACAGGAGGGTTGGACCAATCTAAATGGTCTGGTTTTTTTTAAATGTTAATTCAGGTCAACTTCCCACATCCTCATACAGCCAAAAGTCCCCCAAAGGGCAAACCCTGGGGTGTCAGCAGAGTCAGTCCCTCCTAATGCCACCATCTGGCCCTGACCATGCACTCTTTAATCTGCAAGATGCACCACAGCTCTGGGCACATCAGAGGTCATGCAAAGGCACAAAAAGCTCCTGCCATCCCTTCCCAGCTCCCCATGAGGTGAGCTTCACTGCAGTGATTTGGATAAGTCACTCAGCAGAGGCAGGGCTGCAGGCACTCCTGGAGGCAGGATTGCTGTGAGCAAAGAGCTCCTTCCCACAGCTCTGCCCTGGGCTGGGCACAGCACTCCCCATCCCACCCCATCCCAGGGTGGGAAGGAGCCTCCTGCACTGGCCTGCCCTGGACACTGGAGATACCCCAGCCCACAAGGGTTTTTATGAGGCACTGATGCCTTAGGATTTTAGCTTTTGTATTTCTCAGATCCTGTGCTGCATTAGTGCATAACTCCAAACTCCATACAGTGTTTGTTACTGTCTTCACATTTTGGTCAGACAAAACAATCCCTCTGGGCCTGAGATCCAAGGTCACCCCACAGCCTCAGGCCCCAAAAAGTACAAACAAAAGTGAATTGGGGGGGAGCAAACTGGGGGTAAATGACTTCATTAGCTGAAGCTGTAATTGGAGGATTAACCCCTGACATGTAAATGGACCAAACTCACAATTGTCTGAAAAACTGGTGCCCATTATCCACCTTGGGTGCAGCCTCTGGGAGGCTTCTGACTGCCCAGGGTGCCTTCAATAAATACCCACTTTATTCTCTGAATCTTGCCCAGCCCCTGCTCTAGGCAGCCCCTCCAAGGCATCAGCACCATCACTAGTTTGCTGTTGGCCCCAAGACAGAGTGATCCAACCACACACCTGCAGCACTCTGAGTCACAGCTAAAATCAAAGATGAAAATGAAGCCAAAGACCTTCACAAGCTCACAGGAGGCCTCTTGCTACATCCCAGTGGCAGCACATTTGCCATGCCACACTTGGTGCTGCTAACAGAACACATTTCTCATGGCTTGCGGTCCCACAGCAGCCAGCCTCACACACCACAGACATGTTTTCATCAAACAGTTCAAAGCCTGCTGCTCACACCTAATGAGCCTCTGAACAGTACTTCCCATGGATGAGATTTAAAAGCCTGGAGTGCTTTTTCAAGGCAAAGATGCTGAAAAAAAAAGCCCCAGTGATGACGGTTCATGCAAGTGAACCTTATGATCTAAATGTAGTAAAATGCACTAAGTGCCAGCCACAAATACTTCAGCAGAAGTTGCTGTGATCCAAGAAGAAAAACATCCTTTGAAAGGAGACCTCAGAGGAATGAATAGAGAGGCTCCTGTTCACTTGCTCTCAGTTAGCAACTGACACAGTTACACAGCCGAAACTGATGAACAATGGAGAAGGAATTTCAGCATCTATTTAAAGAATGATGGAAAATAAGAGGAGATGATTAAAGTCAAAGTGCTCACAACCCTGTTCCATCACAAGAACTGGAAACAGACTCATACAAGCACTAGATGAACAATTACCTGCCTTTGCTTTGTTGAACTGCCTGGGTTTAACAATTATTCCCATCAAACTGGAATTTGAGGAAACACAGGGAAAAGGTCCTATCTTGTCCATCTACACAAGCCAAACACAGACAATAATTTGAGGTATTATTGCACAGTGCCTTTTATAATGACCTCAGAAAGGACTGTTTGTTTCTTTGCCTTTATTTCTGCACATCAATGCTTAATCCTCACTACAGAGGGGTTTGCTTTCAGAAAGAAACCTCTACATGTGCACTACTGAGCAGAAGAGGGATTTAACTCTCCCCTTAAGCTCCAAAACAATGAATCCAGTCAGGCTGCAAGTTTTTCAGTGTAGCAGAAACCAGGTAGGAAAGTACTGCATACTGAGTCAGTCAGGTGTGAAACCTGCCTTCTCCAAAATCAGCTGTCCTTGGTGAGGATGTCTGTGGTCTTCTCCTAACTTTTTAGGAGCACAGCAGCTGGAGATCTTCAGCAGCCTGGTTTTCAAAAGGTGCAGATTTTGGGGTACTGGAGTCTCTTTGACCCCAGCCCCACACACCTCCATACAAGCCTTTATTTGAGGTCTCTTGAGCAGTTCCCTCAGCATCAGTGTGGTCAGTCCAAGATGAGAAGCTGCATTAAGTCTGCAGGATTCACCCTTTTCAGTGAGCTGTTCCTCTGAGTATAATAAATTAAAGACTTGGGTTCCTGGCTGGTCTCCCTGAGTGAAGTTCTCAGGCTTGCTCTACAGAAAAAGTCCCTTTGGGCCTTTGAAGAGCCAACCAGTCTATAAACAGCCTATGAGAAACATCTTACAAGTTTAAAATTAGCATGAAAACCACTGAGATTTCAAGTATCTGGCAGAAATAACCAAAGCTCTTTGCGTGGAAGCCCGAGGGTGACCTCTGTACGTGCACTCCACAGAGAGAGCCCTTCCCCCAGCAGGGCTCTGCCCCCCCAGCAGGGCTCTGCCCCACAGCTGACCCTGCCAGGGCACCACCATCACCAGCACACCGTGCCCAGCTCAGCTGGGGACAGGACGTGCCAAGGACCAGGTGACCCCTCGGATCCAGTGGGCTCCCTCCAGACACAGCAGGGTTTTCCACCTCCAAACCCCAACATCAGTCATGGTTTTCATCTTGAAAGATGAAACCAGATCTTACAACTGAGATATAAATGAGGGAGAGGAAAACAAAAGGAAAAACCAAGATGACTCCACAAGTAAAGAAGAAGGAGCAGCCTCTGCCCTAAAACCTCCATCTTGCTTTATAGATATTACTGTATTCTAAACCCTTAAACTCTGAGTTTTCCACCATGTAATATTACACACTTCTATTCAAACTCTACACCCACAATCCCAGTTCTGGAATTCAATTTTGGAAGCTTCTCCATGGCCTCAGGTCAAATGCACTGTTCTTTTGGGGATCAGAGCCTGTCAGCACAGAAAGTCCAAAATTCTCAGCAACCAGGGTTCCAACAACTTAAAAATATGGTAAATAACAAAAATGTTCCCTTCAATCTAAAATGATGATGATAGGATAAAAATATATTTATGGAATAAAGGAAGATTGATTAGCAACAGAAAGAGCTTCATTCAATCTTAATTCTACATGTTGAGGTTTTTAATATCATTTGTCTAAAAAACCCCACCACTTTGCATTGAAAACCAGACAATGACACAATGGTAAATCAATGAGAATAAGATTAATCAGATGGGCTTTCCAGTGCTAAAACATCTTCAGCTGAGTCTGAAACTGCTGATGGAACCAGGAGCCCTGGCTCCTGACTTGGTCTGATTTGAGGTGTCACGATCCAGCTCAGTGACATCAACAATTCCCTGCTCCTGGAGAGGGGCACTTGTTTCACACAGCTGCCCCGTGCTCATCACTGCACATTTCCAAGGCCCCCTCAGCAGGAAATGCCTCCCCCTCCTGAATTTTCCATCTGACCCCAAACCAGAGGAGAGGATCACCCCACACGACATTGGAAAGTTGCTCAATTAACCTGGGAGGTCATAGGCACGTCTAACAAACAGGGATCTGCGTTTCCAAGAAAAGAGAGGGCATGTTTGTTTTAGTTGCACTTCTCTGAATTTGCTTTCAGATAAGAATAAAATAATTAAGGCAAGGGGGACAGAGGAAATCCATCTAGACCTGCTGGAAATGACCAGGCAAGTGAGGGGGTTACAGAAATGGATGTGCTTGGCCAGGCTGTGCTGCTCTTGAGTGGATGCAACCCAAGGCAGGAGCCCAAAACCCCCAATTTGGGGTTCTGACCTGCCCCATCTGCCAAGGCAGAGGTTTATTTACAGAATCAGACTCAGGCAGGTGACACTGCAGCCTCCCAAAGAGCTGGCTTTTAATGAGCAGCTCCCCAGGTCAGAGGCGTGTTCTGCCTTTGGGTGATGTGCAGCCTTGCAAGGGGATGCCCTCGATGCAGTTCAGGTGACCCCAAGGGGATTTTAGCTTCTGCCTTTCACCCAAATGCACAGCAGGTTCTCATGTGGATGCCCTCCGGATACTGACTTACTGAGCATGACAATTCTCTGTCTTGGCAGATATCCCAAAGCAAATGCCATTTCCCACATTTCAGGCAGAAATTTCCCTGCAGGCTTCCTCAGGACGACTGCCTATGAGTCCCCTCTATTCCAACAGGGATTCTTACCAGTCAGTCTAAAGTCTGGGCTACAGACACTGCTGATTTCACTGTGGCTGAAACTGCTAAAAGCCTTTTAGTAATTTTCCACCACCTATATCTTTTAGGAATCCTTTAAACAGCTGTTTCTCTTTTGAGGGACAAACAGCCCAGTATCTGCATTTTTTTCCACAACCAGGGAAGAGTCATCTTAAGCTACCCAGTTCAACAAACCCTTCTTTTGCAAGTTGCTGTTGGTCTGCAAATTGGAGCACTAAGATGCCTTCAGCAATCCACATCCTGTCCTGAACAGTGCAGCAGGGAGAAAGGCAAGGCTCATTTAAAAGCTGGTGCCCCAAGAGTCAGGTAGGGCAGGTGAGGGGGAGAAGCCCTGGGGAGCTCCCCTGCACTGGGGGCTGTTCCCCCTTGCACAAACTCCTTGGAGTTAATCAGTCATCACACTCCCCCTGTTGCCTTCCCAAACATTCAGCCTGTTTCAATGCACCTCTCAGGAAGCTGAGCCCCAGAGACACACCTCAGGCATGTCACTTCTTCCCTTATGCAAATTTCAGTCTAAGCTTGGTGCATTGCTCATTGCTGCACCTCCCAGCAAAGAACAATAGTGGATAAATTAATTTGTAATTGGAAGATTGACTCAGAGCTGAACAGAGGCATTCAGTCCTGGGAGGATAAATATTAAAACTCTGGCTTCCAGGAAGTAGGTCAGAAAATTATAATTAGAAAAAAAGGTGCAAGAGGGGAAAAGCCACATGCACATACTTAAATGGTTGAGATAGAAGGGTATAATTTTTTTCCCAATTTATTGAAAACAGAGACATGAGGTCCCAACCCTGTACAACAGAGAATCTCCCATGGAGGAGAGAGCTCTCCTGCCCTGAGAGCCTGCTGGCAGCTGGAACCACTGTCCCTGCTGCCCCAGCAGCTGCCCTGTCCCCTGCCCAGAGGCAGCACATTCCCAGCTGTTCTCCCTTCTCCTCTGCAAGTCCCCAGGAGAACATGGAAGAATCCATCACGTGTTGCTTTTGCCCACCATCCATGGCCCAGCTCACCCAGCAGTGCAGTCCCACCCCTGGAATACCTCAAGGCATTCTGGGACAGGAGCACTTCAGAATCTGAACAGAAACAAATGAACTGGGGATAGGAAACTCCCCAAACATGGACAATTGCTGTTCTGAGGTGACAATAAATTGTGAGAAAACTACGAGGCTCCTGATATTTTTCCTCAAACAATTCAAGGGACCCTTCATTTTAAATACTCAATTCCTTAGCTTTGTCATGAGACAGATGCAATTGTGCAAGTTTTTATAACTTGTACCAAAGGCTGTTTTAATTTAAGTGTGTACTTTACTGTGGGAAGTATCTACTGCATCTGGAGGGAGGAGGTTATGATTTTATCCCATTTGATATATTCAGGCCCTTTTTTTTTCCCTGAGTTCTTTTCTTCCAGCCAGATATCTAAAAGAATCAGATTACCAGTCTTGAGAGAGAAACAGGAATAGCTGTGGCAGCAGACATTACAAAGCTGGGTTTAGACTACACTAGTGGCTTTAACAACCTCAAATACTACAAAACTAAACAGCCAAAGAGTGGCAGTGAAGGCACTGACCAACTTATGACAACCCGAATGGACTGGAAGCACCGACCCCGGGAACTCAATTATGGCAGGCAAAATTCATTAAACAGCAGCTGAATGAAAGAAACTAATTTTCATTTACACACAGCCTTTAGCTGAAGTGTGAAGATCCCTGCTGGTTACTCCTGCTTACATTTTGAAGCATGGCCAAATGTCTCCACTACCCAAATTTCAACCTGTGCCCCATCCTCAAAACTGTTAGGAATCCTGAATACTGGAAAAGCCAGGAATGCCTCTCGCTGCCATTCTTGCTCCAACACCCCTGCTTCACTCTGCAGTTTTGTGCTTCTTCCCCTGACGTGTACACACACACATCTCATGTAAAAGCAGGGTCCCAAGAGTGCACAAAGAGCTCAAATCACACGGAGTAGCAGAGCTCTGGCAAAGTGAGAAGGAGCTCAGCACTGCAGCACAAAGCCCCTCCCTGCAGGCTCCTCACAAGTTCTGGCTCCTCACTCAACCAGCCCAGGGGAGATGCTCCAGTTCCGCACCAGGCAAGGACCTGTTCACATTTGCAAATGCAAAGTTGCTGGGGCATTGCAGGATTTCTTACTGGTGCCTGTGAATTTGCCTCAGTAAAGGAGCTTAAAATATTAATAATGCAGCAAAATCCCATTGACTCAGGACACTCCCACCTGCCAAGTGGGAAGGTACCCGTCAGGTACTTTGCCCATTAGATATGTTGCTGGTAAGGTCGGTTTGTGGCTTTTGTTTTGTTTATTGAATAGAATTTCCTGAAACTGATTGCACAGCTCTTCCCATTCTCACTCAACATGCCATTTCCTGGTTACTTTCCCTGATGATTACTAAGTTTTTGTTATTGTTTGACCATGAACAAATGTCAAGTGCTGCTCTTGGTAGAATAATCACCTTCTGACTTTAAAGGAAGAGCTGTTTTTAAGAGCTGTGTTCTTGGAAATACTGCGCTCAGTTCTGCCCGATCACTATCTTTATGAATCAAAGCAAAAGGTACATCAGCAAATAAACAGAGAGCAAATTTTTAACTTGGCCAGGTCAGACAAATGTCACCAAGCCTACATGTTTTCATAAGCATGCAGTTCTCAGGCTTGCACTGAGCAGTCACTGGAGGCTCAGCCCTGCTTGAAAGGAAAATATAAAGTGTTTCTGGCATTTGCTGATCCATGGAAGAGCTTTGAAGTGCAACTTCATCACAACTGAAAACCTCAAACAAGATACCCAGGTGTTCCCAAGGGCTTTGGGGAGTTTGGAGGGATTAAGGTAAGCTTTGCAGTCCAGGGATTTTGTAACAAAACACTTGGCACAAAAACAGCTGTATCCCCCTCCATGTGGTTTGTACCAGAGATGCAGAAAATCTGCCCTTCAAGTGTCCTTGTGCTGAGAGCAGCGTGGTGCTCAGCTCCCACACACACTTGGTACAATACTGGTATCTCCTCTTCAGTACTGTAAAATTCCTTTATGGCTGCATCCCTCTCCTCATCTTCAGTGAGCTTCCTGCAGCCTTACACCCCCAGCTGCAGCAAACCACAAGGCTGAACGTTTCTGTATTGTTTTGTTTTTTTTTTTTTTTTCTCTAAGCAGCTCCCCTGTAAGAATCCCTCCCCCCACACACAGTGACAGCTGGGCACAGAGGGAATTTAAGCCTGCTGACAAATTTCACTTTGCAGAAAAACAAACCATGACTTCAGGTGATGGGATAGCTCAGCTGCTTTTAATCTGTGTATCAGCTTTTCCAAAGATGCTTTACTGCTTACACTGGCAGATTAGTGAATAACAGCATCCATGTAATGCTGAGGCTATGGAAATATCAAGCATAGCTCTACAGAAACCATCTGCTCCCAGGAATGGATGGATAGAGAACAGGGATGGGATTAGACCACAGGTACACACACGGCTTGCAGAAAGGAGAAGCACAGAGGTTTCATAAGGGAGAAACCCACAGCCATCACTGTCCCTTTCCAGCCCTTGGAGACTTTCTGGGGCAGGGGAAGGTGCAGTGGGGGGGCCACAGCTCCTCCATGGAGCAGGAATCCTGGGTGCCAGCATGGCCATTGCCACACCTGGGCTGACAGGGTTGGACAGAAACGGGGGGAGCAGGGGGCAACACAAGCCTTGTTCTAATATCAGTAGTTATTCAAGAGAATTGAAAATTAACTGAGCTTAAAATTATTTCCTGCACTGTTCATTTTATGGCAAACAGTGGTAAAAATAGCTGATTTCTTGACATACCACTTCCTTGTTCACACATACCACCAGGGCTACTCATTTGCTATTTTTTCCATTCTCTGCCACATATGACAGTGCTGCATTATAGCACCATCATGATATTTCTTTATTAACTAAAAGTGTAAAGTTAAACTGGAGTAAATCAGAATTCCTTCAGGGCACAGGTTTGGGTGTCTACAGGCAGGAGGGCATCAGGAGGCCAGGCACAGGCATGCAGAGCTGGATGAAACTCTCTACATGGAACCTGGAGCAGCACAGCCTCACCAAAGCCCAGCTTCCAGCCCCAGGTGTCCCTATGTACCCCAGACCCACTCACACTCACTTATTCTGCCCTCGTTTGCTTCACACATGTCAAGAACTGAGATCTGGAGAGTCCTCCTTCCTTGTAGGACACAGCCAGGGAGGAGATGGTTTTAGTGCTCTGTCAACCAGGGAAAGTTTTTGAGTTCCATACTAGTGAGAAACACAGAGGCTGGCATTGCTGCAGTGCAGGTTTGCCCAGAGCACCCCCACCTCACCCCAGTGTCCCAGCAGTGAAAAGTCCAACCAGCAATGACCGTGTGGGCTCAGTTTAGGAAAACACACCCATTTTATGGCTCTTCTTTTGCATCCCTCACCAGCAGGGCAGTCAGATGGTGGAATGCAAAGCAGCCACTGCCAGCTACAGCTGTGTCACCTCCATCTGGGGGTGGAATGACCCAGAGCAGGAGGCACTGTGGGGCGCAGGGACACCTCAGACCTCCACTCGAGATCAGCAGAGAAGCTCAGAGGCAACAGCTCAGCTGTGAGGTGAGCTCAAAGACAGCTCAGGCTCTCTCAGAGAGATCAGCCGTCAAAGCCAATTGAGCAAGGCTGCAGTGGTGTTGACATGATGGGGCATTTACAGCACTCCACACATCTGGCACCTCCAGAACCCAGCTGGACACAGGGAGCCCAGGCTGCTGCCAGGACACACAACTTACCCACTCAATTACCTCGTGCCAAAGCCAAATCTGCATCTCATTGTCCCAGTCACTTGCCAATCTCCCTACACAAACAAGGTCTAGAACTGGAAGCAGGAAAGAAAAACAAATAAGAGACTGTATATCTTAGCTATGCAAATTATAACTCTTATTAAAAATAAGAAATTAGTTTATATAACCTATAGGTCACAATTAGCCTGGTCAGACTCAAATTATTTGCCATGACAGCTCAACAAGATTAAGTTGCTTCTTGTCAAAACTGCTTTGAGCATTTCAGTTCTACCAAAACAAATTTTCTTTGTTGTTTCCCTTTAAATTCTTTGGCTTCAGTCCTGGTTCACACATCCTGTACAAACAGCCTTAAATTGGCACCTGGGACAAGACAGCATCTTCCAAATTCCCTATAAAACTCTGTTCCCCTAGCAAGAAACTGCTTTGCACTTTGTCCCAGGCACTGGAGGTCCAGCCTTAACCATTTGCTCAGCCTTTTTCCTAAAGTCCAATGCAAATGCCCCCTCTCACATACTTACTTAGGAAATGTGTGCCTTTAATGTATCTTTGGTAAACCAAGAAAGAATCAAATAGGATAATGTCTGTGAAGATACCCAAGAAAAAAACAGGCAGCTGAGAGGGGAGACAGATTGATGGGAGGATACTTCCATGCCTTATCCCAGTTAACGATCAGCTTCTCTTTTTTGGAAGTATTTTACGTGGTAATGCAGCTATTTAGCATTTCTGAATGGGTGTGGAACACTCAGCTGAGCAGGAGAAAACTAAGCTCCCCCTCCATGTACTTGTTAAAATTAGTGTTTATGTAACACTTCAGGCACCATAAATAACAGTGATTTTGTAATATATAAACTACACACTGAACATGGAATTCTGTTTTCCTATTTTTATGCGGCTGGATATACCTGAAACTGGCTTTTAATGAAATACAGCCTACTTTCACACATACTAGTGATTTTTATTTTCTTTTGGGAAATGAAATGAGTGCGACAAATGCTGGTACCACTTCCACCATCATTCCACCTGCATTTAATTTGTCTTTACTGCCAGAAAAAGACTCAGCTATTCCCCATTTTGACAAGTGAGGTTTAGAGAGCTGAAATGGCCCAGGGTACTTCAGCATCACCAGAGTGGTACAAGGTAAGCACACATGGAGGGCTCTGTGTGAACTACTAGAGGTTGGAACAGGAGATAACACACAGCAGAGCTGTCCTGGAGCAGGATTAGCAAAGGTTTGGCTGATTAATCCCCATGTTACAAGGACCCTTTTTTTTGCCACAGGTTAGAACCAGTGCTGGCCCATGGAAGCACCTTGCTGTTGTTTTTGTAAAGGATGGCAGGGCCAGGCAGGAAAAACACTGCAAGGTATTTGCAGGAATGGAAATAAAGACATTCCAAGTTGGTTTTGTTCCCATGGGCACAGCTTTCCATGCACAATGACATCCAAAACCAGCAGCACACTCAGACCTGGATGGAAACAGGAAGCCAAGCTCACTGGGGTTTGGGAAGTGTCTGTTTCTGCTTCAAGAGATCCAACTTCTGCCAGAAGTCACTCATTCCAAACCACTTTCAGTCCACTCCCTCTGCTCCTGCCCTTCTCTGGCTTTAAGAGACTTATTGCACAAATTGCACTAAACAAACACTTTTCCAAACCATCTCTCATGCCTGATTTTCCCTGCTCATCTTCCATTCTGCTTTTGCAAACATCCATGTACCTTCCTAAAACATATCTTGAACTGAGGAGTTTTTTTTATTTTTTCAAATACTCATTGCTTAAATTTTCTCCCTAAATTAGTCTTCTTCAATGTACACTGAACACAACTTAGTGTAGAGCACCAAGCTTCACATCCACCTGCCTGTCAAAAGATGCAACTTAAATTAAGTGCTCCCTTTATCACACATGAAGCTACAAGCTAACTGTAACCAAATGAACACACAGATGCAAACCCTTGCAAAACTTGGAGACACAAACCCCTGCAGAGGAGCTAACATCCTGGAGGATAAGGAGCAGCAGGAGCCACCTACCTACAGAGGAAAGTATTTCACAGGACTTGGGTGGAAGATGAGAGGTGCCAAGGCTGGCCCCTGGAAGGGCTCCTTCCCCTCTCAGTGGAAACACTGTGAGGGTGCTATGTTAGCAACCCTCTAGAACAATCCCCTGAAAGAAGCCTTGCACACCACTGCCAAAACAGCACAGAAGTTGTGCATGGCAGGATCTGAGCATTAGACACCAGATTCCCCTCCAGTGTTCTGTGCATTAAGGCCATTTTCCAGACCTTTCACAAGACAAGGCTGTTAAGCAGCTCACTGAGTTTAGATCCAAAAGAGAAGCAGCAGTTTGCTTAGAGCTGAGAGAGACACAATTTCACCTTCATCTGCACTTCCAAAACCAAGCTAGAAATAAGCACATCCTCTTCAAGTTCTGTCTTCAAAAAGGATCCGTAGCTCCTTCTGGAGCGAGGCACAAAACCAGCTAGGTCTCAGCTCGCTCCCAGCATTTCCCAGGGAGCTCATGAGCTGCAGGTGATGCCATGCTGAACCAGGTAACCCCACAAACTTTCACTTCTCCTATCAGTGCACAGGGATAGGAACTAAAGTATAGCTAGCCATGCACACCAATCATCTGCTCCAAAATGAAGCCTGATGCTTCCATACTGTGCCTTGATGCAAGTGCTGCAGTTTCCCTGCCAGGCTGGTACAATGCACAAGTGAAATCAAACACCCACAGCTCTGGGCAAGAGCGTCAGACTTCCCAGAGCAGAGGAGGATGAGCCATCCTGCCTGTGCCCACACCTTCAGCTGCCTGCATGCACAGAAACAAAGGCTGGGGCAGCTCGTGTTTCTTTTCAGCCACCATGTATCTCTTTAACCATCACGGCTGATTTACTGGTTGTTGTCAGATCGAGTTCCCACTCACCCACTCCATTCTTCTTAGGGCATCCAAGATGGGTATGTTGACTCAGGTACAATACAGTTTGAATTTCCGGGAGTTTTCTCCCCTTTTCTTTAGTGAAAGCAAACCACAAAAACCCACAGGCAGCTTTGTCAGCCCAGACAATGAAAATTCTTTAATGACAACAAAGTCCAGTGTTCCCCTGCCAGTAATATACTGTCATTCCTTCTACATCACCCAAATACTTCCTTGTCCAGCCACGAACTCCTGACAGTGGTACTCACCTCCTCTGGTCTGGCCAGATAATCTGTTCCCAGCCATGTCCATGGCTTTCTAAAAATGCAACGCCAAAGAGGGGTAAAAACAGGTTCCAGCTGGAAATTTTCCAGCTTTCCCATGTAATTACAGAGCATCCTTCCTAGTACTTAGTCCTTCAGTGGTTAACTAGAAAGGGCAGTGTTGCCCCTTTCCTCCTTTCTACATGGACAGAAAGCTGTTCACTCTGGAAGTGGTGAAGACTGCAGGAGGACAAGACCTTTGTTACAATCTAGCTATTACTGCCCACTAACTTACACCTGGCTCTTCTAAATACCAGATTTGTCATCACTTGCACTTTATACTAGATTTTGATCTAGGCAGAGAAAAAAAAGGAAAAAAAAAAAAAAGAGGGTTACCATTGGCTTATTTTAAGCTGTCATAATTCCTGTAAAATTCTGTTTAGATTGCAAATGAATCACATGTTGGATGTAGCTAAAACTGTTAGCATAACATTTGAAATTTCATGCTCAGGGCAACATTATTGCCCCTAAGTAACCAAGGGTTCTGAGAGATGTCAGGAACGTTTGACATTTTGTCTCCTTGTAGCAGCCTGCAGGGGAGCAGGTGGGTCTGGGACCCCAGGTAAGGAGCAGGCAGACTGTGCTTCCATCCATCCATTACACAGCCCGAGGCAGGGACATTGGCTGGGCTGGTCTCCACAGTGGGGGAGTTGGTTGAAAATAATGTTGTGAGAATTAACAGATGAAACAGCCGAGGAAAAAAGTGAGAAGCTATTTGAATCTCAACTAAACGCATAGTAATAAGGCAAATTGCTGTGGCAGATACCTCCTTGATCCAAGGAAGAGAGGTAGGGCTGTAAAAACCCAAGAGTGGAGATGGAGAGAGGATTACTGTGGCTTTCCCAAGCAACCCCTCATGGCTTTTCCTCTGTAAGCTCCCTCCTCCCCTGGCAGTGAAAAGGAATGCTTTCCAAGCTGCCGTCCTTGCATTCCTGTCTTAGTGGAATGTGGTGCTCCTGAGCAGTGATATGAGGACCTAGACCTTTTTAGCTGTATGTAATTTGTGAACACTGACAGATCCAATCCATCCCAAGAGATGGGTGTGCAGAAAGGCAGCCCCGAGCTGGAGGAGCAGCAGGGCACGAGCTGAGGGCTCCCTGAACAAGCAGGGAGCAGCTGTGCCCGCAGTGGCACAAGGCTGGTACAAATCCCCAGGGCAATGGGACAAGACATTTACCATTCACCAAAACCAGGCCAATGACGTCACAGGATTTATTCAAAACAGGAGAAAACCTTCTTAACAGACCTGATGAAACACACAAGTACAGAAGACAGGGAAGGTGTTCTCACCGACAAATTGAGATTGCAGAGCTACCCCTTCCACCTTGCTGCCACAGAGCCCCAGGAGCAGAAGAATCTGCCCTTCTCAGCTCTGCCTGTGTTTCAGCATGAGAAGCAGAGCACGCTCTCCCTCCCCACCACTCCTGAAGCACAGAAGTAGCAAACCTGCTCCCCACCTATGCAGAAAAGCACACAGCAGTTGAGAGATCCCCTCTGTTGGCTTGCAGAGGGCTGGAACTCATCTAGCAGCAGCTCTGTGGTGTTTGTGTTAATGGGTACAGCAAGTAATTAAACAATTGCAAAGATAGAGCAGCAGAGAGATGGAAAAAGGCACTTATTTCCAGTGCATTCTCCCATCTGTGCTTTGGAGCAGCTTCCCAAAACCTTTCTGATAATAAGGGTTCTTCTGTACCAAGCCCACCACTGTACTGGAAAAGCAAATGATTGCTAAAATTTATTTTAAATTATTTTTAAAAAAGTAAGAACGTTAAAAAGTCTTGCAAGATTCACTGAATTATTAATTGCTTTCCTTTTCCTTTGCCAAAAATGTCACCTGAGTTGTTTCAGAAGTCTTCAATTTGGAAGGAAGTTCACGGACTGTTTATAAAATCAAATATTTTGCACTTATCATTACAGAGCTTGACAGCATTTCCAGAAATCATCCCTACTCTGATGAGTCCTTGACTACAGGAACAAATTTTAAACAATTTTTCAAGTTTCTCAATGGCCCAGGTTTTTGGCAGTCACAATCCCTTTGAAGCAAACTGAACTATGTTTGTTGTATGATCTTGACTTGTGCAATCTCTGCTTAGAAAGCCTCTCCTGTGCCTCCCCTACCCCGTCATCGGCTGAGATGAAGCCAGAGGTATCCACATGCTGCAAGAACCTGGCTCCACTGGGAGTCCATTTATTGCAGTGACTCATGCAGGTCAGTGGCTGTACCACAGTGAGCCTTACAGCTCAGAATTGGTCAACAAAGTCCTAAGAGCAAGCCTTGCTACATGGAAGAGCTGTCAAAACACACCAGTGCTTAGACCTAACAAATCTGACAACCCTGGTTTAAAAAGTGCTTTGAAAGTCAAGGAAAACGAAACACAGTAAAACCAATCTGTCAGCAATGCACTTTTCGGAAGCCAGGCAGGGTGACTTTGCCGTGAGTGTAGATGTCCTCATCCGTGCCCTGGTTCATGTGCTTCACCAAGTTCTTCTCAAACAGGAGCGGGTGGTAAGCTCCCATGGTGCAGGCGTGGTCATGGAACTTCTGGTAATAGTGGCAGATGTCTGTCTGCCGCTTGGAAGGCAGGAATTCGTACACGTCCACTTGGTCACACAGTGTCATCATGAGCACGATGCCTGCGGGGGACAGAGAGCAGACAGCCCCAGTCACACCAGAGACAGCACTGAACATTCCAGAGGGACAGGCAGTCAGTGAGGAGCAGGCAGCTCCAAGGGGAAGGGTTTCTGTTACTAACGTTCAGAGCAGAGGGGCAGAGAACAAGTCTGGCCAGGCAGGGCTCTTTTCTGAAGCCCTCCCTTGCCAAGTGTATGATCAATGTGATTTCAGCAGGTTGTTTACACTGACAGCCATGCCAAAAGGACAATTTTTAAGACTACTACCATTATCTGTGACCTGCATGGAAACTTGGGTGTCTGCCAAGCGTGCGCTGCAATTAGCTGACCCGAACAGCCCATCTCAAACCTGCCTGGATAAGCAGAGATGAGACCTTCACATTTGTCCCAGCTGCCTCTCGTGAGTGCAGGGAACATGGGAGGGGGGCCTGTGCTGGGAGATGTTCAGGGAGACTGAGCAGCCTCTGCTCTTCAGGCTCCCCAGAGCAGAGTGGTGCTGCCCTCCTGTGTCTTCTCACCCGAGGACATCACACCAGGCAGTGCTGGGCACAGCCAGATCAGATGGAAGCCATAGTTACCAGCTATTTTTCTTCAAAGTGCAAGAAATAGCAACAATATACCAGAGAAACTGAATCAGTGTGCAGCATCACAGAAAATTCATGCAGTATCTGAGACATCAGGGACCATGAGGAACTGTAAGACATTAAAAGAACCTAAAGTATATTTTAAACATGTTTTCATCCATCTTTTCAAATGAAAAATTTTGATCACATTCAGGCCTTCCAGGGAACACAGAGGTGGAAACTGGAACTCATCTATGCCCTTGAAGTTGGCAAGGTGATTTCTTTTACAAAGCAAAAAGCAAGGGGACTTGGCCCAAAGTTAAGCCCCAGAGGAACTGCTGTTTGACGTGTGTGCCTTCAAGCCCATAACTACAGTTAAAAATTCTGCTGCTGAAGTCATTGACTGTGCTGTTACCCAGCTGCTCTACACATATCCAAGCAATGATGCAATGATTTAATAGGTGCTGGGCCTGGCAGAAACACGAAGCAACTCTGCTTACACAGAGACAGAAAGTGCCTCTGCCCCAGCAATGATGGAGCAGAGCTGGGAGCAGACAAAGGGAGGAAGCACAGCAGCTGGACAGTCTGTGGCAAACCAGACTCTACATCTATGCTGTGATTTCAAATACATGGCAGCTTCCCCAGAGGTTCACTCCTTTTCATTCAGCTGGTTATGAGAGCTGCTCTCCACTAAGCAGGAAAACTTTTGCAACAACAGAATGTAAAAAGGAGTTCCTTAGCTGAGGAGAGCATATCACCTTTTCAGGGCAACTATTCAGTCTGACCTTCCACAGACACCCAGTAAGTTGCTGAATACACACACATATTTATATATAAATAATATATGGGAAAGAAACAGGCACACCCTTAGAATTCATTTACAGTAATCAGATTTATTTGCCTGACCAGATCTGAGCCTGCAGGAGACACATCCTTCCTCTTGCAACCTGTGGGAAGTGCTCTGGCACTAGAAGCTACAAATCCTAGAGACCATCCCAGTGTTGCAGTCTGCTCTCCTGTTTCCAGCTGGAACTGGGCCATGTTTGTGACTGCTGTTTCAGAGGGGTGCTGCAAACCACTTACTGTAATACAACTGAGCTGCTGCTCTGAAGACAGGAAGCTTAAATTTTGGCACAGGACAAACACTGTAAAAACAACTCTGATAAGCACCATTAATTTGTAGTTGTCTTTGAAAAAAAGGCATCTTGGAGAGCTCCTGCCTGCAAACTGAACCAGAAGTTTAGAGGGCAATTATCTTACCAAGCATTCCTGATGATGGTGGATTAGGCTGAATATGCTCCAGGGAATTCTCCTGCAGAATATCCCAGAGTTGCCACTGCATTTTGGGATTCAGGATATAGAAGGGCTGCTCTGGATGTGTTCTACGATACGCTTTATAGCTTTCAAAAAAGTTGTAATCTGGTTTTCTGTACCACTGCAAAACAGAAACAGGAGGTCAGATTCTTTATTTCTGGCCCACTCTACTGTAACCATCAGGAAACAAGGATGAGTGAACCTGCTGCCCCAGGGGAAGAAGATCCTGCTACACACCCACACTCACTGTCCCCTTGGGCCACTGTGGTGAGCTGACTCAGTAAACAGAGCAGGAAAACCCCAAATCTCAATGAAGGACCGTTGAATGGTAATTCAATTTTGTAATTTCATTTTGCACTCCCCAACAGCAGATGATGTTGAGAACTCTGCCTTAAATGTTCCAGACCCAGATCATTCTCCACATTGCAATACCAAGTAGAATGTTCTGCAGGCAAGTGTTCCTAGCTCAGCTTCCTGATCCAGGCTGAGCTGATTTGCATCCTTAAATTTCCCCTTTCAGTAAAAACTAAGGATTGTTTACATTTTTCCTAAAGTCGAGATTTTTTTCTCCCGTGTTATAAATAGCCCATCCTAGTTTTACTGACTCTTAAACATGCTGTCCATAGCCCCTTATGCCTCCTAGAGCCATGGGACCAGGCACAGAAATAAATATCAGTGAGAAAACAGGAAATGCAGTACAGAAAAAGGATTGCAAAGACCTCTCAGTTACAGCCAGAATTTACAATAAAAGTAAAGAATGGACTATTGACTCCTACCTGCTTTCACTGTGAGCCTCCAGAGCTCATCACATATCAAAAAATGCTTTTTTGTACTCAAAATCAGAAGTGAATTTCTAGAGGGATTGCACACCCACAGGTGAAAGCTGACACAGACCTTCAGAGGGTTTCCCAATCCATTCATAATGCATCAAGTATATCCCATGGCTGACTGCTGCTTGAAATATCCAAGCATCAACCATCAGCAAATCTTAGATTAACAGTCAGAGAGAGGAAATCATCCTATAATGAAACAACTGCTACAACCAGCAGTGACCTCCTCTCTGTGCCATCAGCCCATGGGAAAGTAAAGGTGGTGACCCATTATCCTTGGCCTGAGGCCCTTCACAGGGATCAGGAGCAGGCAAGTGTTTTCCTAGGAGCACTCATGCATGGGATACTCACAGAAGTACACACAGATATATCCATAAAACAAAAAGGCAAACAAGAAAGGCCTTGGAATGAGTGATTGTCCACATTAGGAGGAAGTGGTTTAACAGAAGCACTTCAAAGCATGTGAATCTGATTTTATTTACAAAAAAACTCAGCCTTACCTCACGAATTTCTGCATGATATGGTGCTGGATCCCAGACAATTAAGATTCCAGTGTTATATAATGGTTCCCTCAGGAACTGCTGTTCTTCAACAGTTACAAGCTTGGAAAACAACAACAAATACAATGATATGGAGTATACTATCAGAATGAGCAGGCAGCCAAGCAATAAAGCACACCTGAAAATGGCCAGAGCCACCCCACTGCTGGTTACTGAGCATGGCCCGCTGTGTGCAGCAAGGACACAGCCCCTGCAATGCCCTTCCAACACACAAGCCAGTCCTGGCTAGCAGCAAAGGACTTTGTGGAGAGTCACAAGAGAAGCTGCCATAATGCTTCCCAAGATCTTCCATCCATCTCCAGTAACACACTAAGGACAGGAGGTGCAGAGTGACCCAGCCTGTGTGAGGATCCCATCACTACAACACCAGAAGCAGGAGGAACAGCAGCTGCTGCCAGCAGTCACCAGGACAGTCCCAGCAGAGCCTCATGCAAATACACTCTTGGCTTCCTCCATTTAACCCCCCCAAAAAGGGAACCTCCATTTAACCCCCAAATAAAGGCCTGCAGGTGGGTGGTTTCTCTGTTGGGTGCAACAGGAACCCTGGCCAGCCAGTGCTCAGCTGCTGAGACCATCAGTGCAAGAGATGAGAGTCTACAGCATCCCCAGCCAATCCTGCCTCATGCCAAGCCTGAGAGCAGCAATGAGAAGAAAAGCTTCCAACAGAGTTCTCTCTATACTTGGGACATAACCACCACTGCTTGGGACATCCAAGGGTAACCCAGGTTTGCAGCAGAAAGAAAACCTAATCAAACAATTAATCTCCTGTCCTCCTCACCCACCCAAAACCATAACCTGTACAGGCACAGCTCATAAACACTGTAATCATAAATCATAATCATAAAAAATCAGCAGGCATTTGTCCTGATTTTCTCCACAGATCTAATTATGAGCTAGCCAATTAGTCCTTGAGCATCCTGGCTGCCTCAGCAGCTGGCTGCCTGCATGGCTGTCCCCAATAACCAGAGTACAAGGATGCTGCAGCCAGCCCAGATGGGAATTATTCCAAAATCAAATAGTTTCCTCACATCTGTTCTTAACTCTATGGGATTAGGCCTCGGCCTTGACCATGTGCACTGCCTGGTTTAAATTCCTTACAGCAGCTAAAATATCTAGGTCACTGACAGCTGGAGTGTGCAGTGCTGCAGGTCTATCTGCCTGCAGTCTGTGGACACCAGGGGCAAAAAGGGGCACAGTAGCTGGCACCAGCCATCCCCTCAGCTGGGCACGAGTGGGATGGAGCACTGCAAAGGGGCAGGGATATGATGAGGAATACACGCACTTTATTTTCATGTCACTGTCTCCATAGCCATGCGAGTTGGCAGAAGCACACAAACCCCCAGAGAGCTGAGACACAAAAGCACAGGGACAAGGGACAAGCACAGGCACAAAAGCAAAGGGACAAGAAACCAGGAGGGGAGCACCTCCACAGCTTGCTGTGTCCTCCCACACACTGGAGCTGGCTCTTGGCACTGCCTGCTAGCTATCAGTCACTTAACCTGTCTGCTAAAGGAATCTGGCTCCCCATTTACCCTCAGTGTCCATTTGTCGTTTAATAGAGACTGATTCTTTCTAATTAATAAAATTCATTTAAATTACTACATGACTGACTTGTCTTGCCCAGATTTTTGATCCTAATTAGTTAAGTGATCTATTGGTTTTCTGATTTCTTCTTTAGCCAGTTCACTGTGTAATAGTATCTTGTTAATACAGTCCCTATCCTCTTAGTACATTTATTGCCCATATCACAATGATTTCCTTCTTTCCTGCTACCAGCAGTCAACGTCCTGCAATCTAAACATGCTCTCCTTTCCCACCACAGCCTTCCTCCATTCCACTGATGTGCTATCTCCTTTCTCTTCCTCCCTTCAGACTGTTAGTGCCAATAACAGCAAAGGCAGCCAAAGCAGAGTGTGTTCTCTGTGACAGCAAGAAGCCAGCCCAGGAGAACTGGAAACAAGGGCTGGGAGGAACGAGGTACTCTGGGCCTTGGTCAGCTGTGCAGAAAGGAGCTGTGTCCTCCAGCATGGCATTGGCACATCTTCACATGCACTTCAGCCCTTGTTTTTGCAAGATACGACTGCTTTCCCAAGGCAAATCAATGCCTTGTGTCAGACTGCAGGAAAACATGCCATTAAAAAAGCAGCAATACTGATAAACCAGTCAAGGCCTGAGAAAATAAATGAGGCAACATTAAATAAATTCTTTATTTAGCACAACTACCAAGCCTGTGGGCCTACAAGCATATCCTCAGATCTGGAGGTCCCAAATTTCTTGCCTTCCTGTCACTACCAATCCATTAATCTTTCTCTATGCACACAGATGTACAAGATACTCCACACTACTCCTAAAACCATCTGCCCCATGTATGTCCTAGAGACTGGCCAGCAAATTACAGAAAAGTATCTTAAAATAGTTATTAAGGAACTTAGGGCCACTGGCCATTTGTGCCAAAGGGATATTACTCAATACAGACCAGCTTTGACAGATCAGATTCAGGAGATCCCACTTCCTTCACTTGGGCAGCAGACTGAGGATTGATCAGCAGTAAGAGCCAAAATAAAAGCAGCCAAGCCCCAAACCCATTCCTTTTCTCAGTTATAACATAAGAAAAGCCAGCCCAGAACAAGAACAAATTACAGCTTGTCCAGTACCTGATGCCTTTAAGAGCTCTGGGCAAGGCAAGATAAGGCACAGCACCTGCAGCAAGCTAAAAGGAGAATGTGATCAGGCCACCCCACTAACAAGAAGGTTTAATTGATGTCACCAAGACTAGAACAGCACTGAACCATTCAAAGTGCAAATAAAAACATGGAAGAAAACCAGGCTTCCAATCCAATGGTCTCTGAAGTGAGCAGACTGCAGTCAGAGCTGCTCACTTCAGAAACCCCAGATGAGAAACTCCTGCACTACACACATGGAAAGCATTTTTTCCCCTGGTCAGCAGCCAGATCAATGCTCCCTTTTGAGTCAACTTCAGCCTCTAAAAACTGCAGCAATATTGCTCTCCCTGTAACTGACGTTTCCTAAGCTGGTGCCTCCATTCAGAGGGAACATCACCCATGACTGCAGGCTGATCTGCATGGAGAACAGAAGCACGATAATGACATGGCTGTAACTCCACTTGGTCCAAAGTAAGAGAATCCACATGGAGAGTCACATCACAGCTGTACAATCACACAGTTACCCTCCTCCCTGAGCAGATAACACTGATAGCACATAGGTCATGCACACATTTTATCTTCATATCACTGTAAGCTTGGCCATGAGCACATCCTCCAGAGAAAGTTTGCTTAAGTGATAACGCCCATCTGACATCAGAAAAATACACAGAGACAGGAAAGATTAAAAAAAAAAAGAAAAATGTCAAACAGGACACAGAAGTCAGCAGCCAGATCTGTCTGCTCAAACCAGAATGGTTCAGAAAGGACAAACTGTCACCCTTCTGACTGGGGGTTTAATGCAAGGAACAAGATACAGCAAGCAACAGCAAAGAGCATGGCAGCAACTGAAGAGTGACTCAAGAGCTGAAAGAGGTAGCAACAGCACTCACACAAGAAGCAAGAATATCCCTTAAAAGACACACAAAATGAAGGAGGCAAACTGGTTACACATTTGCTCTGTGTCTTCTTGCCTTTGAAGAGGATGGTCAAGCTCCTGTTGCTGTTTTGTGAAACTTCAAACCTCGTTACATCCATGCACTCCTCACACAGGGGCAGGTGAGAAAACTCCAGGCCTACAAACCTTAGCTTTGCAGTAAGGAAAAGAAACTGCCTTTTTGGTTCAGGCTTACAAAAGCTACACTTCAGCCACTCATCTCTCCTTCACTCAGTTCCTCAGCCTTCATGTGCCTACAACCTCCTCCTCCTCTTGTGAGGTGAGGAGATGCTTGTACTCAATGCTGCAGTGCTGAACCAGGTCTTTTAACCAAATGACTCCTGGCCTGTTCAGTCCTCCTTCATTCTCTCACCAGCACATCCTACTGTGATTTCCCCTTTTGTCTGCTTGTCTACACTTGAACATTTCTCCCCCCAGAAGGGACAGCCATGAAGGGTAAAAGGTGGAAAGGTGCAAACACACTGAGATGTGCCTACAAGAGCAAGGGTCTCACTCTATTGCTGGACAGTGGCAGACTGACTCTGCTAATGCACTGCGACACATGGTTCTAACCCCGGAGAGTTCCCCAAAGGGAATCAGCAAAGGGACACCTTGATACCTACGTGGAGCTCTCAGAGGCAGTGAAGATTTAACTCTGTCAGCAAGGCCTTGCATTAAAGGCACTTTTTGCCACGCTCTGCAATGAGGTCCTGGACCCAACAGAGCCCATCCCGCTCCTAGCTGTGCACAGGCTACAGCTTTAAAGGTGGGTCTTTTGTTAAGTGTCCTCAGCCACGTAGCAGCCCTGGTTAATGTGTTACCTACAGAGTCTGCAGCATGGCTGGGCAGTACACTGTTCTTTTATTAAAAGCCACATACGTGTTCTTCATACCCATCTCTGGGGCAGGCACAAGTCATCTCTTGGCACACCTCTCCTTGCTGACCTGGCTGAGCTGTTCCTGCCTCTCACTCCAAAGGCACAGCAGCAGCATGGAGCTGGCCTTTCTGTGCCTACACAGAGCCTTTGAGCAAAGACAAAACCCAGATTACTTTGTGCCTGCTGTAAATCACAAGCAGGCTACTGCAAGTTTGCAAGTGCATGCCAGTGTCACTGAAGTCACCTCAGATTTACCAACTGTCCCCATTCCAAGGAGAGACATTCCCATCCTACAGCCATATGCTAAGGACAGGAGAAATCAGATGAACAGCCCTGTTCTTCCCAGCTCCCAGACAGTGCAGCTACACAGCTCTGCCATGCTTGGCCTTCTTGGTGCACACTCCTCAGACCTACCTGGGAATTCACAAGACGAATTGTTGTCTTTTGCCCCACATCATCTTGAAAGCCCCTGACAGGAGCCCCATTGAACCGCAAGACGGCGTCGTGGCTGTCTGAAAGCCAAACAGAGGAAAAACCTGTGAGCCAGCAACTGGGTTTGAGTGATACCACAAACAAGTGACATTACTCACCTGCACTTCTAATACAATCTGGCTAATCCCTGGCTTTCAACCTAACATCTAGAAGTAGCAAGTCAGACTCTTTGGAAGAAGGTGTGGCTCAAACTTCATGATCAATACACTTTTTAAAATCTACTCTCTAAAACTACAACCAACTGCCACGTTGAGAGCACAACCCTAGCATTTGTTCTTCCCTCTTCCTCCTGCCAAACACTTTACCAGGAGATAGACCAATACACAATTAATTTACCACATGGCTGGCTGCAAACTAAGAAACTAAGAAGTAGTAGCAAGCCAGCATCCTCTCTCCCAGCCTGGAGGTTAACCAGCTCCAGAAACCAGCACACCAACCACAGTGGAAAGCCAAGCTGACCTCAGCTTGCCAACATGCCTCCCACAGAAATAAACCCACTGCTGTGCCTTCAACAGACACAGCTTCTTGCATGCCTTGGGATTCACTGCATTTTCCTCTGCTGGCATCATCTCTTAAGATAGCACAGCACTCCTCCAGCACCCTCCTCTGCCTTGGCACAGCCAGCCAGGCCATTGTGACCTCCTGGAGTCAGGCTACTGCTGTGACACGCAGGGAGGTTGAGCTTGTCACCTTGGCTCCTCCCTGCCTTGTGGTTGCATTTGGGTAAGAAACATTCCCTGTGATCAGAGGGGCTGAGTTAGAGAAGCAGAGTGATCTTTCCTGCATTCACACTGAGGCCACATGACTGCACCACACAGCACCTGCAGGAGGGTCTGTGGGAATTGCCAAGTTCCAGGGCAGAAGGACCCACCTGCTCCAGAACTGGGTCTTTTTGAGATCATTTTCTTGAAAATGGGAGTGTTCTAACAAGCAATGCTGGAGGATCAGTAATCCCTGGCAGCAAAGACTGATTTTTCAATTTTATTCTCTGGGACAAGTGTTGCTTCTTAAGAGCCCTTCCAAAGCATCATCCAAAACCAAGAAAGGGGATGTTTCTGAAAAAAGTGTCTCCATGCTGAGAAGTGGCTCTGCGGTTTCCACTACAGACCCTTAGCTCCACATCCTGCCTTGCACTAACGCAATACAGGGTTATGATTTCCCCATACGTAACTTCAGCCAGACACCAAGCATTCATATGCCCCAAGTTTGCACATTAAAAGGGTGTTTAGTAACTGCTCAGGCAGAGTAGCTGGCTCTGTCTCCATGTGGTTGTGCTATACGCGGTATCTCTCATATCAGATTTTTCAGTGGCAATTTATAACCCTCGGTAATACCAAGAGCCCAGTAAAAGGTGGTTGTTTACAACGCTGTGCTACTCTGCCAGCCGCCCTTACTTTACCTAATTGCTCATTTGATACCTTAACATGATTACATAGAACAATTATTTCATGGAGTAACAACTCAGCAACCCATTGTGCTCATTTACACAAATACTTCATTTTAAACTTGTAAGATTTAGTACTTTTGAGACAACTTCCTCCAACAACACCACAACATTTCCTACATGGAAAAAGTAGGAAAAACAGTACAGAAACACAGAATGCTCCTGAATCCTTAATACTCACCCTGCCTAGCTCAAGGTTGCAAGTGCTCAAATTCTGCAGAAGCACCAGCAGAGTTACCTGCTTGAGCAGAAGTGTGAAAGTTTGTGACCCAGGCACAAGAAACACAGGGCAGGGACACCAGCAGGGGTTAATGGCATTTGCCTCAGGAACACTACACAGTGACCTCCCCAGCATCCATTCCTTGTGATCTGGAACAAACCAGTGCTTCAGCGTGGGGAGGGCTCAGAGAGGGGCAGTGGGAACAATGAAAGGGCTTTGCCTGTCTGACATCTGTGCCAAAGCACAGCCCATCCCACTTTGCTGCTCTCATACCCAATGCAGCGGTGCAGGGACTGCATTCCGACACTCCAGAACATCACCTCCCACTCCTGCGAGGGTCTCCTTCCAGAGGAACAAGCACTGGCAGTAACGCTGGAGCCTGGGCATAAGCCAGCTGAGCTGGGGAGGCTGTTCAACAGAAGGTCACTTCTGTGCAAACCTTTAGCTCTGAACTCCAAGAGGCACCCAAACAACCTGAGTTAGGTACTTGAAGGAAAAGGAAGAACTGATTTCCCAAGTCTTGACCCATCTCACTTCAAACACTCCTAAGAGGCAGAATCAATTACATCAACCAACTCCCACCTGCAATTTGTACCAGGAGGCAATGCTGTTCTTCACTGCATTTTTCATAGCATTTTAACACACTTCCAATTGCTCAACCTCACTCTAGCTCCTGCTTATCTGCCTGTGGACACAGAGGAGTTCAGGGTGAGAACTTATGAGCAAGTACCAGAACTCAACACTCTATCCCACAAGGGACTATGATTCTGAAGGCTTTGCCAAAGTTGTCCATGAATAATGCATTAAAATCTATCCATCTACCTGTTTCAGAAAATGAAAGCTATTTGCAGCTGAGTGCAGGCCAAAGGGAACTGATCCAACAGACAACTTATGAATACACCAAAGCCTGCAAAAAATTTCCACTTGAGAGAAAACTCCCAGATTTTAAAACTTCTCCTACTATGAAGCTACTTGTCATGGTTTGACACTGGCGCAATGCCAGCATCCCCATGAAAATGCACCTTCCCTAAATAAATGCTGTGAGATGTTATCAGGGACAGAGCAGAGCAGGCCCAAGCTTAATAACAAAGGAAAAAAACTTTATTAAACTACTACTAATACAGAAAACACATAAACTAAATCCAGGATGAAGACCTTTTAAAACCACCCCTCCTCCTCCCAATTCCAAAAACACCCAGCCATGAAACATCACCCGGGATTCTTGATCAAATTACCACCCTTCAGGTAATCTATGCTTAAACTATCAAGGGAGAGAGAAGTCAAACCACGACACTACTGTTCAGCAAAGCATGAACCTTAACTGAGCTCCAAACATCAAAAAATGAAGCAAGCTGAGGGAGCTGCAGGCTCTGAAGAATTTTCTGCCTGGTACAAAATCCTGAGTTGAAGACTGAAGAGTTGGTCTCCCCAGCATGCTGCTTTTGTAAAGACAGAAAACACTTTGGCATCAAAACCTACTTCTTTATAATTCACAGTAAAAGACCAAAGCGTGGGTGGTTAATAATTAATGCATTAATGTCAGGTAAATATGGTCAGATGAGACCGCAAAGCATCACCAAACTTTGGACAAAGATAAATCCCTGTAAAGTCTTTTGATGGTCTTCTGGGCTCAAATTCAGCCAGCTGCCTTACAGCTCAGAATGAGGCAGTATCACTTTTGGAAAGCCTTGAGCAAGAATTACAGAATCACTGAGGCTGGAAGGGACCTCTGAAGATTGTCTGTGCCCAGCCCTCAGCTCAACACAGACTGCTTAGGGCTATGTCCAGAAGGGTTTTTTCCCCTTTACCATTTTCTTTAATTTCTTCTCTGAAAATGTCTTCCTGTATGAAATTTTTTCTGACTGTGCAATAAGCATTACACAACTTACCCCAAGCCCTCTCAAGAAACAAACACCTGAGGAACCAAGGCTGCTCAAAAATCAAAAGGACTTGCTAGAATAGAGCTACCTATTACTCCCATCTCCAGCTAGATTAAAATATTTACTGACTTTAGAAGTTTAACATTTCCACTTGTTTTAAACACCCTTTGATCACAAGAGACTTGTCAGTAAGAGCATGACAGCAGGTTTCTTCTACTCAGCCCAAGTTATAAACAATGATATTTGACTTCATGCAAGCTGAAAGATACCAACCTATCTCTTGTCCCAAGCGAGATGATTTCAGAGACCCTGCTGAGGACACGACAGCACAGCGACCCAGGTGTCCCACTGCTTCACTGAGGCTTTTCCCTGGCAGGTATTGCTGCCACTCAGAGGTACCAAAAGGACCATCCGACCTCTGGATCATGGTCACATTGACTCTGTCCCGCAGCTGGCACAGCAGCTTCTCTGGGCTGAGCTTAGCATTCCTCTTCCCATTGTAAGTCACATTGTACTTGTTCATGGCCAGGTAGTTTTTCCTGACCTTCTGCAGCCTGGGTATGAGATTTCTGGATGAGCTGTCCTTATCCCATACCTTACCAAAGGCTGCTTTCTTGGACTTTTCAGCTGTTTCAGAGGTGCTGCCTTTTACTTTGTTTTGGGTACCAAGCCACATTTTGGATACCTGCCCCAGTTCACTGGCTGCTTCATGGAAAAGGCCTTGTGATTTAACAGTGTTCCACTTCTCCAAACTCCTGTGCCCCTGCAAATCATCATTCCTGGTCTTCAAAGGATCATAGTAGTTTCTTCTCGTTTCTCTCCACAGGCAAACCGTCAGTGCTACCAGGACCACCACAAGAACACACATGAACTTTTTCAACACATTGATGTGAACCATAGTGCACGGTACATCCAGATGGGACACTGGAAGCTGGCCCTGGGAAAAGGAAACAGCTCAGTCAGGGCTGCAGGCACATGCACAGGTAAAATCATGGAGATCTGTATGCAGGGGGAGGGAAGAGAGACAACATCAGGATAATTCTAAAATTTCAGGCTGTTCAAAGATCTCATTTCAAAGTCTACCACCTCAAACACCAAACAGAAAGTCCTGAGCTGGTATCTGCCATCACATGCTATGTAATGGTGACCTGAGGTCCCTGCCACTCAAACCTTTTTTCTACTCCCTTCCACAAGTGACAGCCAAATTTAACACTGCCAGTATCATACCAGCAAGCAGGGCAAGTCTCCACATTGCTTTGCTTCATCTCCCATCCCTGACAGTCAACATCCAAATGCCAATAAAGGCACTTCCAGAAGAAGTGAGTTTTTACTTGACCACAGACTTTAACACTAATGAAGAACATTATAAAGCATAGAACTGCAAAGAAAAAAAAAAACAAACAAACAAAAAAACAAAACAACAAAAAAAAAACAAAAAAAAAAACCAAAAAAAAAAACCAAAAAAAAAAAAAAAAACACCACAAACTCTGAGTTCACAAGCCCCAGGAGCTTCACCAGCCTGGTACGTTAGTGACTTTCCAGGGAACTGCTGCAAGTCTGCAGTGGGCTGAGTACACTCTCAACATCAAACCTCACTGAAAACCTGCTGGAAGCCAATTAAGCCCCAGTAAGGTTTGGGGCATGTTTGGGCTCATAAATGCACTTGGGTAAGTATTACTCCAGGTAAGTTACCTCTGGAGAAAGCAAAGCCAGATGCTGTTGTACAGCACTGCCTGTCCTTGTTTGCACTGCCTCACACTAGCATATACCTCCAGATCCCATCATGTCATAAAGTGGGAATCCAATAGGAGGACTGCCCAAAAAGCAGCTCAAACTAAGCTGATTTGGGGGGGGGCTGGTGTATAAAATATACACTGATGCATAAATCCCTCACAAGCAGCACACAGAACCACAGAAGAAATTACAGCAGCTGCTCATATTCCTACATGCTGCTCCAGATGTGTCCAAAATCAAAGTATGGAGATTCCAGGTGTCCTCAGGAGACTACCACATGCAGATCACTGCCGTTCCCAGAGGGGCACAAGCAGCAACTTCCTCCCTGAGTAACCTGCTGAAAGCAAACACTGCCACGCTGGACTGCTGAAAGGTTACTGAGCTACAAACACTACCTGTGGATAAAGCAGCAGCTCTCCAACTCAAGTCATTTTTGGCTATTGGCAGGTTTTCCTCCACGGGTTTAAGCAGGATATCCCAAAACAAGAGTTCTGTGATGTGCTGAAGAGTTCAAGAAATACCTAAAAAAAAAAAAAAAAAGGGAAAAAAAAAAGAAAAAGAAAACCTATTAAGAAAAAACCTCAATGTTCTAGGGATGAGCAAGTATTGCCTCAGATAAGCCCTGTGGTCCCAAAGAATCACAGAATCACAAGGTTGGAAGAGACCTTCAAGATCATCGAGTCCAACCTGTTCCCTGACACCTCAACTAAACCCTGGCACCCAGTGCCACATCCGGTATGTTTTTAAACACATGCAGGGATGGTGACTCCAGCACCTCCCTGGGCAGACAATTCCAGTACTTTATCACCCTTTGCATGAAAAACTTTTTCCTAACATCCAACCTAAATTTCCCTTGGAACAGCTTGAGACTGTGTCCTCTGGTTCTGTCAGTTGTGGCCTGGTGAAAGAGACCAAACCCCACCTACTACAACCACCTCTCAGGAAGTTGTAGAGAGTGATAAGGTCTGTTACCAAGAAGCTGTTACCAAGGCCTGGAAGGACAACAGCAAACACATTAACACCACATAGGCATTTTAAATGCCTAAAAGCCCACTCAAAATGGGCATCTTCCTTCTTTGTCTGAAATCTGCTCCCAGCTAGAGCAGACACCAGCTCACAGGCTGCCTGCTCTCTGGTCCCACCAGAGCAACCAGATCCACCCCGAGCACTGGACACACCCAAAATACAGTGAAGGAAATAACCTGATGCTGGTGCTTAACTCAGTGAATAGGGGAAAAGAAAAAGCTAACTTTTCCCAAGGAAATATCTTACTGCCTATCCTTGAGTAATTCAGGCACTCCTGCAGAGAAGACTCCCTGCTCTTTTGGAACAAGACACATGGAAAGCTGCTTTAAAAACCATATCTTAATCCATAAGTCTTCACAGAATAGATAAATGTTTTAGACTTTACAGTTTTACTCTGCCAAGGAAATGCAGCAAGGGAAAGGGAGATTTGACAGTATCAGCTGAGAAATCAAAGTAGCTTGCTTTTACAGGAAGTCTGAGTCAATACAATGCCACAGAAGCTAAATTAAAAACACTATCCTTTACAAGACTAAATACTAAATTATTAAAGCATCCTAATGCTTAAAACTTATATTTTAACTTTATTTTTTATAAAGCACTCCACAATGAAAAAGCAAATATTGCTGTGTTCTAGTTCTTAACAACAACAAAAAGAGCCAAGAAACACAAGTATATCCAGCTTTTATTGAAATTATTTGCCCTACCTTGACAGACTGTATAAATTTTCATTTCCTTAAGTACAAATGCACTAGAAAGGCACACTGAAGTCTTTGAACCAGGAGAGGTACAGCAGTCTGGAGAGGTGGGTCACCAGGAGGGGATGCAGGGCACCCCTGTGCTCTGTTCTGCGAGGAGTAAGGTTCTCCATTCATGGTTCCTCTCCTGCTGTGGGCTCTCAGCCTCTCCCTGCTGCCTCCTGCCATCCCCTCTGCAGCTGGGACCCCGGAGGGACAACTCACTTGGGGCCTGCCCGGTGCCAGGGAGAGCAAAAAGCACCACGTGAAGGCAGCTGACTGCAAAGCCATGTGCTGATGGGGAAAGCAGTGCTGAGTCAGCCTCCACACTGTCAGGGCTCTGCTGGCAAACCACACACACAGAGCAATGCTTTCCAAATTCAGAGAACACCAAAACAGAGCTGTCCAGTGTCAGCTTAGCACCAAACTCTGAGACACCTCCCTCTGAGCATGCTGCTTCACACAGCCCCCAGCCTGACTTTATCCACGCTGGATCCCTTTACAAGAGGCAAGGATCTGGCTTCCAGAAAACCCAAGTAAGACCTTCTGTGCAGGGGGGACAGAGCCCCAGCACTGCTGGGGGCGCCCAGCAGCCTTCCACCCTGCAGAGCAGAGCTCTGTGCTCCAGGCCCTGAAGGACTCTGCCCTGCTTTTGACTTCAAAAATGTCTCCTGAGGGGTTTCCAGGTGGAGGTGATAGCAGGCACATCTCAGTAACCATCAGCTTTTGCTTCTCACACTTGAATGATCTAGAAAGGTGGCAGGTTCATTACAGTGAAACAACTTTACAGCTCTCTGCAAGTTCCTGCTGAGACACTCCTTGTAGTGATGCACAGCTCAGGATGCCCAGCAAGTTACAACAACTCCTCTCCTTTCCAGGCCACCTGGAAAACTCATCTTCTGCACAAATTATCCCCACCTTTGACTGTACATGCTGCTGCAATGTGAACAGTTAGTTTGCTTTGATTTTTAAGCTGGCAAAGGAGGCTCTGTAAACATGTTTTAGCAGAGCCACAACATTTCAAGATCCCTTCTGTTCCCCATGGATACTTTGCAATTCAGCTTAATTATTACTACTACTTCACATTATAGGATTTTCTTTTATTTGCACAAGCAGTGCCCTAAGATGGGGTCCCTCTCAAACATTATGACACCAAACCTCTGTTGTGGAGAAGAGCAGCAATCTGCTCTACCTGGCAAAGTAGGATAGCCCACAAGTGGCTACTTGTGTGCATTTCAGTTTGGCGGTGGTCAGCAGAAAGGTACCTTTCCAAAGGTGTTGGAAGCTTGCCACATACACAAAACACAAAGTGTCAGCTATGACTATGAGGACTGAAAGGACAAAAAAAGAATCCCCAAACCTAAAAAAAATACAAATAAAACAAATTAAACAAATAGCTGTCACCCTGAAACCTGACACAGCTGTAGGATACAGCACTGGCTGGCATGTTAAGCCCACACAGCAAGTCCTCTGAGGATAAATTAATCCTGTGCAGAGAACAAGTGAGGGACATGATATCTTCAAGGCAGTCAGGGAATTTGTCCACACATTCTAATACTTAACCTTTACTGTCCAATTTTCTTACTGGTTTCAGGTCTTAACCAGCAAAGTACAGGAGTGTGAAAATCCTGCTCCTCTGGTGTCCCAGAGGCTGCTGTGTGCCCAGGGAGCTACAGCCAGCAATGGCACAGCACAGAACATCCAGCAATCCTGATTTCCACACCCCAAAGCAGATTTACCCTAAAATTGCTAACAAGTATCCTCATCTCAAACAGCCCGTACCTGTCTCCTATTGCGCCCAACAGCCGGTACACAGACAAACCACAGGAGCATGGACAAAGGTATAAATATGTTTCTTCCAGGAAATGCACACAGCTTCCCCAAAATTGTGTCATCAGCTGTACCAATGCCCATCCTCTGCACATTTGTTTAATTTGCTCTTGAAACCACTCACATTTCCCTAAGAGCCCGAGGCAATGAACTCTGCAGCTGCACACAGTGTGCAGGCAGCCCCTCCTCTCTCAGCTTTTCCAGGCTCTGTCCCACTTGCTCGAACTCCTCCTTGCACAGCACCGTTTCCACACTTCAGATGCTCTTGGTCAGTCTCCCAACATGTAAGCAGGGCGTGACCGTCCCCCGAGGCAGGCACACCGGCCACCCCTGCTGAAAACACTCTCACCACATGGTCCACCAGCAACACAACAATGGGGCTGATTTGTTCTCCTTGTCAAACTTCCTTCCTTTATTTCCCCTCCTGACCACTTCTGAGCCCTGATCTCTACACAGTCTGCAATGACTTCAGGTGCTTCTGCAAGCTGCCCCTGGTGCAGGGCAGGAATAAATACACCTGACAGAGCATTATCTTACCCCTACTAGCAGAAGCTTCCTTTGCCCCTGTGCTGCCCAGCCACCCAGGACCACCAGAACACTCTGCAGCTGCTCAGGGTTTCCCCAGGTTCCAGCAGCCCTTCTGGGGACAAAGACAGCCAAGCTCAGAACTCAGCCCTTCCTCCTCTCCTCTGCAGATCCATTATCAGTATTCAAGAGTGGGGATCCCAGAAAATCCCTCAGGGCCTTCTGTGACCTTGTGGAACCTGACCTCCTGCTTTCCTACCTGCTAGGCAGCCACTAATCCAGGACAGCTTAGGTCATGGGATGAGAGGAACCCTCTCATCCCACGACAGCTTAGGGTGGCTTTTACTGAGGCTCCTGGTGAGCAATCTCTAAAACCTTGAAAATTCAAGGCATCCCTCTCTCCATGTTCAGAACCTTCTGAAAATGAGAGAAGAGGAAATAACGTAGATAGAGTTGAAATGTGACCCTTCTGCAAACATATGATTAGACTTTTCATTAGTTCTTATATATTCTATATGTGTCATTTTTATTATGTTTACTGGTCTGAAGCAATGGATCCTACCAGAGGTCCCTCAAACATAACCATGTCAAGACACATCTTTAATTTAATTTAAATCATGACTTGAGAGATATAACCCCTGGGGATTACAGGAGATGCACGAATCACATCCACCTGGTTTACCAGGCTTCTCCTTGGTCCTGCCATTCATACATCAGCATCATTCAGCTGCAGTTTTCTTCTCTCTGATGGATGCAAAAAAGCTTTTTACTTGAGCAAGTTGTTCCTCAATCTTTTTTTTTTTGATAATGTGATAAGTATTTCATATTTAAACTCAGAGCATTTACATTTCTTTCCAGATTTTCTTCATTTATGCATATCCATCTGCACCCACAATTATGCTGTGCCTGCCCACAAAGTAGGAAAGCTTTGTTCCCAACTTTTGCTGATGTATTTTTGAATGTTTTTATGCTACCCTATATGAAGATTTTATACTTAACTACACCTTTTTATTCTTTTTTTGATACATTCTCAATATTAACCCTTTCCTCCACCCAACACCCACTGTAAAGCATCTCTGAAAAGAGCAGTGGCTGGTACCAGAGGGTGAATGAGTTCCCATGTGTGTGGAAAAGACAACATGGAAATGTATGGCTTGAATTCTTCTGTCCAAAATAACATACACAAGGAAACCTAAGATGAGAAAAAATGTGGATTCAAAAAGTAACCTCAAAACTGTATCTGCTCTTAAAATTTCCTATTCCTGTCCTGAGGAAAAAATATTTCTTAAGACCCTTAAAAGCAATAAGCAAACTATGCTCATGCCATTTTGCAAATGAAGAAGCTACACTTTCCACATGCTGGATACACCAGATGAAAGGCGATAAAACATTTTCCAAGCTAACTGTCCCTCTGGAGCCAAGTTTCAGATCTCTCCAATATCTGATTTAGCCCAGCCTGTTAATTCAACTGTGTCTACCATGATTTTGTAAATATATAAGCAGGGAAGGCTTGCTTCTAGCAATTCTTGGTTTCTTTCCAAAATATCACTGTGCTGTGAAAATAAAACATCTGTTGAGCCACACATTTAGGCATTTCCAATGCCACCAAACAGAACAAAACAGAAAGGGGAGAATGAGGAAACTTCACATAGAGATTTGAGGGGAAAAAAAAAGCATTTTACATGAGAAACATGGTTAAATTTCAGGTGACACACTGAGGAACTATACAGGTCACTTATAATAAATAAATAATTCAGTCAGTCTTGCCTGTATTAAAAACCTCTGCATGTGCCACTGAAAATATGCTGCTGTCACAGCTGAAAAAAAAATCTTCAAGAGAACAGGGGAGGCAGATTCTGGGGGGAGGCACAGGGGTCAGATTAAGCATGTGTTTCATTTTAGTTTTACATGTCAACAAACATTAGGATTTAATATAAGTCAGAAGCCTTTATTTCTGACTGTGTCAGCCCTTTATTCTAGCTCTTTTCTACATGTCATGTAGGCTTTGGAGGGAAGCTATGCCTAGCAGCACTCTGCTTCCCCTTCAGCCCTCATTAAAAGGCAGCAGCTTTTTTACATATAATAATTATATACAAAGTATTTTATATGGATCTAGTACCTTAACCATGGTATACATATATTTGTGTTTTACCATGAAAATATTCTAAATACTAATAATATTTACATGTTAAAACTGCTTTCCGAGTCACAGGATGCCACATAAATCCAGGATATCAGATTTATCAGCACTTCATCTAATTAGAGGTTTACATTTTAGTCTTGCTATAGAGGGTGCTTTTAGTGGCTGATAATATGGATTCCAGTTATGAAATGCACTGAGCCAAATAAAGAGTGAATGTAGTAGACCATGCTTAGCATCCTCTTTGCTGGGTTACTCACCCAGAGGGACAGCATGTTTATGAACTCCATAACAGGACCAAGCCCTCAGCTGGTGGGACCAGCACTTCTCCCTTACAGAACCCCCTTCCTTCCTGAGACAGACAGACACTGCTGAATATTCCTTGTTAATAGCAATGGACAAGAAAGAGACCCCATTTGCCTGGGGTGTCTCCATGCCCCAGGCCATTTCTGCTCTCCTGCAGCATGTTCCCACTTGGATGCAGTTGCCAGGTGGCCACCATGCCAGCTCTCAGTACAGCTCAACACAGAAGCCATTTCCTGATGGGCACATGCCCATAGGGGTCTGTCTCACTCAGCAAGACACCTGGAGATGCCTCTTAGCAACAAATCTTTTCTGCCAGAAACTGCCAGTTTCACCTTCAGTTGGAGAAAAGTACATGCTTGAATAGCAGCAGCTCCTGAAAATGCTATTTCTTCCATACCCAGAGCCCCAGTGTCAGGGCTTTACAAGTGAGGATTTCATCATTAGTCAGCTTTATCACAGCCATTTTGCTGAAGCCAACAGCAAAAATCCCCCTACCCTGCCCAGCTTTAAAGACCAGGATGCAATTGCTCATTTGTGGCTTCTTACTTTACATGGAACATTACACCTTCCAATCATTCCCCACCTAAGCATGTGTTCCTCTATGACGTTCATCCTTCCAAATGAACGGGGGATGCTTCTTTATTTGAAATTAACAGCATGCGGCAGGCCAACACTACCATCTCTGCAAATACCGCTGTGTGCCAAGACACAACTGGTGCTCCTTGGCCCCAGGACAATGAAATTCCCTGTGTGCCAGCTACAGACACTACCCTTCAGGATACTATATCTGACACCAGCCCTTTGCAGATGGGAAAAACATCTTTATGACTCAAGGACAATGCAGTAACTCTTTATGACTTGCTCAAAGACTAATTTAATTTAACCTAATACCTAGTCTTTCACTAAGTGAAATAAACTTGCTCAAGTCCAGATCTACCAATGCTGGTTTTCAGTCCAATAGAGCTACCAAGATTTATTTTTCTCTACATACCCAGAGTTCATCCCTGTTGGGGATGGCAGGGCTGGCACTCGGCAAAAAGCAGTGTTCTACCACACCAACTTCACTGGAAGAAAGAAGCAAAGTGTCAGTTCTTGCCATTGACTTCAGAAAGCCCTAGTCAAACTACTCTATGTTAAACATTTAAAATAAATTGGTTTTCACTAAGAAATCCGTATTTTATAATGCAATGACACTTACAGCTGTGAAGACTGTTTATCAAAAAGTATCAGGCGGTGAAAAAAAGGCAGGACCTGAGAGACAGGCAACTAGAGGCAACTAAGAGAGCACTAGAAAGGACATCCGCTAGAACCCAGTAAAGGAAATAACTACCAGAGAAACTATAAAAACAATAATGTAACAAGCAGTTCAATTATTTATCCAGCAAAAATCAAAGTATCAAAAATCAATTGTTTCTATGCAAGGAACTTGAGGCATGGAGGACAAATGGAAAGTTCAAAATTAGAGTTAATTATTTTGTCTCTGATAAGAAAGGAGGCACAAAAAAACCCCATGTTTTTCCACAATCAAAACCACTTGGGTTTAGTCTCCATAACCACAGCAATTGGAAAGCTTAATTGATACCACTTCTATCTCACATCACCATTTCCACTGGTTAAACTGAGACTGAAACAACCAGAGGAAAGTCAGGTATAACTCAACTCACGTTGTTGAGAAAGCCCAGGTCCAAGCTCAGTGTCAGGCTGCAGCAGAGCAGCCAAGGCAGCAGTACACAGGAATCAATGTACCCCATGATCCTGGATGTCATTTGCTGTTGAAGCAGCAGCCAGGTTCTCAAAAGCCAGAGTACCTGCAGTAGCAGATGTCAAGTATCTTTTGCCAAAGCACATCAAGTCACCTCTTCACACAGGGAGCTCTTGGCGTGGCTGAACTTTAGTAACACCAAGTGCTGCCCTGTTTTTCAAACACATTTGTCTGGGAACACTATGCCCCTATGTCAGCATTTCAAATATATCTGTCATTAAGCCCACAAAAATATTGCCAGGGAAGCAACCTTGCCTAAATATAATTCAATTTTATAAATCATAGGCAATATAAATGCACAGCACTAAAGTAGGTGCCTGGACATATTTGAAGACATTTAAAGAGCTTAGGACACTCCTCCACCCTCAAAGTTTCATGTACCTATTTAGAGGAACAGGAAACATTAATGCAACCTTCCTGAGAAAGCCTGCATTTGAAACCTCCTTTCTATTTCCTTCCCTCAACATCTTCCCAGATGCTTAGGAAAGAAAAGCAGGTTCAGCAGTACCTCCTACCCAAACCCAAGATTATGGCCTCCACTTAAAGATCCAGCATGGAGAACACTTTGCAGGAACAATCAGGTGCCTCTCTGATGTGCAATCCCCATTTTTTTTGGTGGGATGGAGGACTGGGCAAAGCCTAGCACCACCTCCAGCTGTAAACACCCAAAAAGAGCATGCCACCCATCTGGCAGCTCCACGGTGCACATACATCACAGCCAAAGAGTTCCCTTTTTCTTCCCCAGTTACTGACAGCATCCCAGTGACAGATCACTGTTGCTATGGGCATGGCATGAATTGGTCTGAAACACAAGTCTACATAGTTGCCGGAGGGAGGAAAACACCATGCTTGAAACACATGTAAAGCTTACTGGCTTTCTGAGAGGCCAAGAAGACAAAGGCCACTTTAATGTCATTTATCACCTCTGCCCGGTGTTTTTAGCCTGCTTTCTTCACCACCAGAAAACCAGGTGTAAAGCCTGGAAAGCACTAGCCAGCTCCTGCTCCCAAACACATCACTCACTTCTTACAGTCAGAACCAAGTCTGGCAGCAGAGCTTGCAGATGACAAGCGGATGGATCCATCATGGATCTGAACCACACCCCCACTCCTTGAAGCAGGCAGATTTCTGCCCTCTGGTATTTAAGACATTTTATGTACGTGGGACTTTGAGAGATCGAGACAGAAAATTCCAACAAAAACAGAAGTTACTCCCTAAAGTAGAAAAGGAGGCACCAGACGTTTTTCATAACTCCTCCATTCAATATTGGCTCTCATACTGCCTTTAGTACAACATGTTTCCGCAGTCTCAGAAATAGGCTGTAAGACTTAAAAAAAAACTCTGAGCCTCCCAGAGCAACGAAAGGTCCTCATCTTCTCCTACAACCAGCCAGTTCTTTGGTGGAAGGATGGATGTGATATGCGAGGAAGGATGATACACGGAGGAAGGGAAAGAGGATGTTATTGCCAAGGGCTGGACTCCTGCTCACAAGCACACACAGTTCCTTCTGGCCACCCAGTGCCACCTGGCCACAGAGACACCAGACTTCCTCCTTCATAAAGGGAACTCTCCCCAGACGCCGAAGTCAGGCATCTGTCATGCCTGGAATAGACGCACCCCAGTGCAGACAAGGAGGCTGCAGAAATCCAGCGGAATTTTTCCATGTGCTGCTGGCGGCTGCCAGCTGCTGGGGTGACTCCCAGGACACCCTGGGGGGACACCATGCCTAACTGCTTTAGAGCAAGAGCTGTTGGGTGTTTCCAACAGCAGGGATCTCACTCAGTGCCACAATATCCCACAGTGCTCCGGATCGGGAGAGGATCTGATGCCACCTCTAACACAAGGCCATTTCTCCTTGCTGCTCAACATCCAATCCAAGCACAAACAGGAAAAGCATGGGGCTTAAAATTCACTGAACATTAAACAACTTGATCTGGCTCAGACCAAGCTTCAGGTTAAAAGTTACTCATTAATTTTATTTATACAAATCTGTGTACCTTCACTCCAGTACACTGCTAAGAGACAAGTTTTCAAGCACTTCAGATGGGAAGCTCACATGGGAGCTGATCTCAAGTGACCCTTCATCTTCCCTTTCCTTCCTTTTCCTGTCAAAAGGATCCTTAACAGCAGTATACCTTACTCTCCACAAACTCCCCTCCAGGTTAACAGGATGAGAACTTGGTGTGGCAAGCACATTTCTCTCTCTCTCAGGATTTTTATTGAGGTGCACAGAGAGAAATGAAAGAGAAAACAATTTCTATTTCTGCTCCTTGTTTTTCTCTTGTGGAATGTGTTTGGAGAATTGTTTACCTGGGGCGAGCGCTTGGTTGGATCAAGGTGGATTGTTTGGGCCTGATGGCCAATCAGATCCACCTGTGTCTGGGCTCTGGAGAACAGGGTCACGAGTTGTGAGTGAGTTAGATATGATAGTTAGAGAAAGTAGCATGTAGTATTTAGTATCCTCTTTTATATAGCATATTAATGTATTATAACATAATTATAATAAAGCAATCATTCAGCCTTCTGAAATGGAGTTAGACATCATCATTCTTCCCATTGGGTTTGCCGACATCTACAACACTTGGTTGCCACCATGCTGTGTTTTAAGCTTGCACAGGTATCTGAAGGTAAAAAGTCCTGGATATCTCCTGACAAGAGGCATATAATATTTTTCCCTCCTCATTCTGTCATGCTGTATCCCCTGAGGCTAAACTGATAGAGAATCCTCAAGCCTTTGGTATGCTGATTAGAATAACTCCTCATGTAGGAAGAGCCACTTTAATATTAAAGCAAAGGAAAATAAAGAGCAGCCTAGCAAAGTTGTCATAAACTATTTTAGGATTTTTAATTTGTATTTCACTGGTCTTTTTGTGGGTTTGTTGGTTTTTTGTTTTTGTTTTTTTTTTTTTTTTGTTTTGGTTTTTTTTGGGGGGGGGACTTTTTTCTAATTATTTTTGAAGAATCAGGCCAATTCAGCTAAAGTGGTTCTGTTCCACTGAAACATGTACTCTCTCTCGGGTTTGTAATGAATACACGTACTTATATATTTACATACATAGCCTCATCTATTTTTGAGTTAAGAAATAATGCATTCATAATACAGTGACATTTCAGAAACAAAAGCTTTTTCATAAGCTGCCCAACACACATACAGGCCAGAGCTGTATGTTGTCAAGGGAAATTACTTTCATATGGCATTAGCTCTGAATTTTTCTTCCTCACTCCAAAGTAACAAATTCAGAAATCACTAGTTAAAATGCATCAACCTGATGAATATTTTCTGAAGTCTGCTAGAACAGCAATTTAAGGGTATTTTCCCCAAAGTACAAGGCAAAAAATTGTAAGCCAGCTCCAGCTCATAGGTTCTTTATCTTGTCTGCATCTCTGTACAGCATTATCTGGAGGCATCTCAAATAGGGGAAGCACCAGTGTTTCACAAACTTGCAGCAAACCTCCCATGCCATTTTTGGGACGTCTTTAAAAGCTGACTGAACATCAGAGCTCTTTCAGAGATCGTGGCAGATTATGGCCCAAAGAGGTGAAAAATCATTTGCGTGAGAGCAGGGGAGCAAAGCAGAAATTCCCCACACACTCGTCTGGAGGCGCCGGCTCCCCAGAGCCTTGGACGTGGCCACGGCGCTGCTGCTGCTGCCAGGGCAGATGGAAGCCCCGTGCTCTGCCCTGCCCCAGCCCGCCGAGCGGCGGCCCCGGGCTCCGCTCTCTGCCCCGGCCCGCCGAGCGGCCGCCCCGGGCTCCGCTCTCTGCCCCGGCCCGCCGAGCGGCCGCCCCGGGCTCCGCTCTCTGCCCCGGCCCGCCGAGCGGCCGCCCCGGGCTCCGCTCTCTGCCCCGGCCCGCCGAGCGGCCGCCCCGGGCTCCGCTCTCTGCCCCGGCCCCGCCGAGCAGCGGCGCTGCCGCTGAGCGCCCATCGCCAAGCCCGGTGGTTCGTGAAGGGCTGCGTTCAGAGTTCAGCGACGCACAGCGCTGCGTGGAGCAGGGGAGGGACGCTGCAGGTGCTACCCACGAGAAACTGGGTGCTTTCCTACTGTCTGCATCTCCAGGACTCTCCTCTTCCTCCTGGGAAATCTTCCCCTAAGGCCCCTCACATCCCTTCCAGCATCCACACAGCACAAGGGGATGCCCTAATTTTTGTGGCAGCCAGAAGCTGCCTTCCTGCCTTGGTGAGATCCTACCACCAGCTCTCCTTCCACCCTCCACTAACCTTTCTTCTTGGAAGTCCTTCCCTTATCTTCAGTTTTAGTCAGCTTTCCCGCCCCCCCCCCCCCCCCCACCTCTCCCAGATCCACTGCATGGAGCATGTGTTCTGGGCTTATGGCCTCTGCTCACCCAGACATTTCAGAGCTTGTGCACAAGTCCCACAAAATAGTTCAAGTGCAAAGCAGTGTGTGAGATGAGTGTTACCTGCCACAGCACGGACCTCAGAGAGAGGACAAACCATGAGTACACAGAAACAGAGTGGGCAGCAGTGTGGAAAGAGGTCACAGAGCCCCATACACCAACACCCAGCTCCTGACAGAGCTGCCCAAAACTGACAGCACTGGTGGGACTCCTCCAAAGCACACATGAAACTGCAGCCAAAACAAGCAGATGGGTTCATACTGCACTTCAGCACAAGTAGAATTAACTGTGCTGTTAATCTTACACAATACTATTCCACGTGCATCATCCCATTATCTGAAAGGAAACTACTTCAGTACATGGTCAAAGACTTTGTTGATGGTGTCCACTTGCCTGGACACTCACCTTGGAAAACCACTCCTAAACCTGGACACAACACACCAAAGCACATCCCTATCCTCTCCTCTGCCAGTCCATACCCAATACACAACAAACCCTCTGCTCCAACAGGCAGGCTCTGCCCCTTTCTAAAGCAGGAGGGGGTCAGAGGCTCCCACACAGCCACAGCATGAAGGGGTGTGTGTGCCTATTTTTGGTTTTACTTCCCTATTTCAAAGGAAAGTCCCTTTTCCACTTCAGATATTAACATATAAAACAATGTAACTGCTGAGAGGAGGCTGGACACAGATACAGATGTTACAGACCAAATACATCACTTTGCTGGTTTTCAAATATCCATCTCCTCCAGCAGCCTTGCCATCTTGCAAGCCAGGCCTAACCAGACCTCCCTAGTCTGAAATCAGACTTAGTAACAGAGGGCTCGGTTTGACTGTTTGACAAGGAAGACTTCTGAGAATTTCAAAAGGGGCTCAAGATTTTGTTCTGGCACAAGCAGAAGGTGACACTTCAGTGCTACCAATGCTGATTAAGAGAATTAATATCTCCACACAAAAAGTGTATCTGAGTTTGAAAGGTCAGCTTGGCCTTGGGTTTCAGCTGTCCCAAAGGCAGGCACCCAATCAAGGCCA
Source organism: Vidua chalybeata (assembly GCF_026979565.1). Classification (NCBI taxonomy): domain Eukaryota; kingdom Metazoa; phylum Chordata; class Aves; order Passeriformes; family Viduidae; genus Vidua; species Vidua chalybeata. The sequence goes on from NC_071539.1 coordinate 24,620,600, forward strand.
GCAGTCCCAATCCCTGCTGCCTATCTGTGCCTTGCACATGCATATGGGTGTACCCTGTGCTGCCACAGCCTCAGAGAGGACTGCTCCCATGTCCACATGAGATCCAGCCACCTCACCAGCTCACCTGCCATCACACCCCAAGTCACATCTTTGTCCAGCGAGCAGAATTCCACAGAGGAACAAAGAAGAAAAACAGAACTGAAAAACTCTTTGTTTCTGTACAACCGAAAAAGGAAGTTTTGCAGCAGAGGATTGGTGGACCTGCTTCTTTAATCCTTTATTCTCCACTCAAATCCCACCTAACCAGAAATCAAGCTGTCTCCAGCTTAGTTTTCTTCTTTCCCCACGAAAAGAGCAGCTGCCAGAAATACCCAAGGCAAAGGGCTATGCTTTTTCTTTTCTACTCACCTACATCCAGCAGAGCATTCCCACTCCTGCCAATGCTCCCCAGGCTCCATACTGCTTCTGTCTTGACCTCTGAGCAGATTTTGGCTGCTCTCTGCCCAAAAGAGCCTAGGCAAGCAGGCTGCTGGATCTCCACCACCCTTGCCCAAGTGTTACAGTTTGCAATGCTAAAGGTAACACAATACTGGGAGAGAGAAGTGTTGCTCAGCCAGAAAGTAAGAAAGGGTGATGCATTTTCCATATTGAAGATCAGGTTTTAAGTGGAGAAGACGACATTAGCATGTTTCCAGCAGAAGAAGAAGTAAGGAGCAACAGCTGGCACTCTTGATGCCAGCAAGTTAAATATTTAGAGAAGCAGCTATACAATGAGGTCCTCCCAAACCCTCTCCACGCCATAAACCCAATACTTATATTTGCAGTTCCTTCTAAAAGTGTTTCCTAGCAAGTTAGCTTTTCCATGCACAAGAGAAAAAGGGAGGTCCCAGCATCAGCACCAGTCACTGCAATTGCTCACGTGATGCTCGGCATCCTCAAGGGCAACAGCCAAAGGACCGCAATGCTGTGGTAAGGGGCAGGATGACAGCAGGGAAATGTGATAGGAAAAGTAGCGGCACCACCGACAGCAGGCATGATCAGCAGAGGTCAGCTATGTAAGTAGGCAGCTAATTACTCTAACCTAGAGCCAAAGGCAATGTCCCCAAAGAGTTTCTAGGGAAAGCTTTACCAAAATGAGCCCCAGTACACATCTCATTCATTTTATACAAGTCAGAATATACACTGGATATCAGACTCTTATCTCTGGTGCACAGCCAGTACATGGCAGCTTCTACAAGGGCTCCTACAAGAAGCAGAATAAATGTCTGATTTTGCTTTAAAAGAGAAATATAGGATAGTTGCTAAGGGAGTATCAGGGAACCCTGCCTGTTTTCTTTACTATCCTTCCAGTTCTGCATGTAACACGAGATAGCCCCAGTGCAAACATCCATGCCTCAATGTATGTGGCCTTGTCACACTGACAGCAGCCCCGCTCTTGCTGCAGACATGGAAGTGATAAAAGGGGCAGGGGAAAAAAAAGATTAAGAGCCATGGTCATCACCTTCATCTCCAGGTTCCTTTGCTGTCCACAGAGGTTCCTGTCAATCCCTTCCAGGCAGCAGCAGATTGCCAGGTAAGAGCTGTAGGAGATACCACCACAGGCAGCACATCTGTTCTCTCCATGCAATTCCTCATGCTCCCATGTCCCTTTTAAATGAGTTCTCTAGCCTAGGAAAGAAATTAGGGCAAAGATGTTAGACAGCCACATCAGACTGATCAGAAACCATTGGACAGGAGACTACAGCCACCAGCCAAGACCACCCAGCAAATCGGCAGTGGCATAGAAACACGCAGAGCATGCAGATAGCGCTGTGTCCATACCGTGTGTCCTTGATAAGGCCAACAATCAAGCTGCTGACACCTTGAAATATTACTTGAGTAAAACACCACACAGAGCCTTGTTTTGAAGGCAAAATCTGGTGAACACCTGCTGGCTACAGAACTCACCAGAGTCTAATGCCAAGAGCCAGGGTGTGCTGGTAATGCTGACATCAGGGCAGAAGAACTCACCCTTAGTGCTGTGGCTACAGGTACCTAAGGAGATTTTAAGAATGCAGCCTGTACAAAGACATGTGCAAAGCCCTTCAAGGATCCCTCTCCCATTGAGCCATCCATAGCAAAACCTACTGCCTACTCTGACACAGAGCAGTGATGCACTGCAATTACCTGGTGACCCTTGTTGGAAACACAAAAGAGCCTTTACAGAGTTTTTATTCCTAACCTCTCCCCTACTTCTGAAAGAAACTCTGTGCAACTGCAGCACATGTCCTAAAATCCTCTTAAATAAGATATTAATCACAAGACTGTTTAGCAAGCAAGAGCACACGGTCCACTTGAGGAAACACTGCCTCCCATAATTATCCTGCCCTGGGCAGGTTTCCAGTGTATGTGCATGGCCTGGCATATGCTCCACCTCGAGTCCAGCAGCTCAGCTTTCTGCTCTCAGTAGGGACCCCAAGCACTCACAGCTTAGTAAGAGGTCCCAATATGTCCATATCCCAAATTACTGCCAGCTGGAACCATCCAAGGGACCCTAACCCACAGCAGCCTACCACAGCAGGGGAAGCAAACCAGTGGGAAAAAGATAAGCTTAGGCTTTACACATTTTGTGTGATGAAGGAAAGGAGGAAGATGGGGAAAAAGAGAGGTAAAAAGCAAGAAAGGAGGAATATATTATAAAGAGGGGTGCTGCCCGTGCAAAGAGACATAGGCATACAATGCCCTACCTCAAGCACTGAGGTCCCACCAGCATAGGCTGGTGAAGTTTCCTGCCAGGTGAGAGAGAGTGAAGCTAGAATGATACTTGAGGGTTAGGTCAAAAGGGAAAAACCAGAAACAGCTACCTGCTAGACTGAAAAACAACATTCTCGGTGTCTGCCAGCCTACAGTAGTACCTCAGCATAGCTGCATCTTTGAGAAGCACTTCACTGAGCAAGGGGTCAGCCATCACAGCAAGTGAGGAAATTTGCACAGGCAGACCCCCAGGACAGCTGTAAGGCAGTCCAGGGAGGCTGGATGAGTAATGGTGAGCCAGAGCCCCAGCACTTTCACATGCCAGGCTAGGAAGTCCCCTGCCTGCAAGCTCAGCAGGATCCCCTTGCTGCAAGCTGTGTTCACACCAGCCTTTGTGGCCTGCAGAAAGGGTGCATTTAAGTGAGAAAAATTATGCAAACGGGAGGTAAAAGGGATGGAGAGAAGCACAGACAATTGAACAAGGCCAGCACATTGGTTGTCCAGCCAGGCAGCAGTTCTTCAGGGGCAGCAGTTTTAAAAACATGCAACAATCCACCCCTGGCTACCTGCTCCCTGCTGAAGTCTGCCTTTATAGATGACTGGAAAGTGAGCCCAGAGATGCCACCAGAGGCAATGCAACTTCTGCTGTGGCAGAGCCTGGGCAGCCACAGAGCTCTAAGAGGAAGCACAGCAGCCAGGCTGGGGCCAAGGGAGCTACCCAGGTATCCACCACTCCTTCCTGCTAACAGGGCAAAATGCTCAAAAATATTCACCAGCATCTCTGGGAGGCAAAAGGATCAAGGGGACATGCACTCCTGAGCAAAGCAGGACAGCAAGAGTGCCTGCTCAGGAGAACCTCTGAGAGCCCAGCACCTCCCAGATGTGCACAGAGCCTACGCTAGGTGCTGAGAGCCACCATCTGCAGGGTGGGCAGTGTCCCTTGGCAGAGCTTGAATTCTCAGCACTAGTTCTGAAAGCCATGAGCACAAGAGTGATCAGGCCTCCTTGCCTTCTGGTCAAACCAGAATTTGAGGAATTCATCAACACAACATTTCTACATAGCAAGTTTAACCATCAGGAATACAAGCAGGTAATTACTAAAAGAGGCAGAAGCTTGAAAGATGACAAGGTTAAGTAGGAGCCTAAAATTACCCCCAAATTCAGAACAATGTAAAAGTCTTCATTAATTTGTCATTAATTCTTCTTCCCTCCTAAGACAGAGGATCTATAGGGAAAGATCCTGGAAAGTGCTGTAAATTAAATACCAGCCCAGAGTTTGTTTGCCTGAAGGGATTTAATACACTCTGGTAACATCCAGGCTCCAATGTGACAGGTCTGTGCACTAACAGCCAGTAATCACCAGACTGTGGGACCAGGAGGAGGAGGCAACAGCCTCCTCTGTCATTCTGCATCCCTCCCACTGGCAGTCAACAGAGACTCATGACTTATCTTTTTTCTATGAGTGAGGAATTATCTCTCCTTCCCACCTTACCAGCTACAGCTTAACTAATAGCCTGATGGATGCTTTGGCAGAGGAAAACATCCTGCTGTCTGTTGCCTTGTAAAAGAAACGGTATTTGTTTACTGCTTAATTGTTAATGCTGATTCATCCCAAAGTTAGAAATGTTGCCACCACCACTCTTCCAGACTGCAATAAGCAAAGCCCTGCCTGTCAGGTTAATCACAGTTAAATGGAAAATCATTAAAGCCTCCGCAGAGCAGAGCACCAGCCAGGAATGCCCCCAAGCCCCATAGCACAGAGGCTCAGCTGGGGGCCAGCATGGCTGGGAGGGCAGAGACACTGGCTGGGAAGCAGGGACACGAACAATGCCACCAGTGGCAGGGACAGCAGTACTCTCTGGTCACATCAGCCAGATGAGAAGATGTGAGGAACAAAGAAGCCAGAATGGAGCAGGTCTACCAGACACAGGGGAGCAGGATGTGAAACCCAGACAACATCACAGACCAGAATGGGATGCTGAAGAGCTTCAGACCAGGACTGGTCCATGAAGGCCACTAAAGCAAGGACTGGAAGGCAGGCTGGGAACAAGCCTGAAGAGAAGCACTGACTGGTGCAAATAAATACCTGCTCTTGGGCCACTGGCAGAGCCCATGGTTGCCCTGGTCACTGGTGTCAACCAGCTAACAAATCCTGTCTGCACAGCCTAGCCTCCCCACCGAGGCTCCACAGGGAGGACAATGTTTCATTAGCACGACTTGGTGATGATTCAAGCAGGAAGAGCCTGTGTGGTGGACAGCCCAGCCCTCTCCAAATAGCACACAAAAAAGACCTAATCCTGCCCCTCATTTTGTCACAGCATACTCCTTTCACACAGCAGAAGCACTCGCTGAATGACAGCACTGAAAAAAACATTCTACCTGGGTGGGGCTTTTTCCAGCAGATTTTTTTTTAAGGTGTAGTAAATAACGTACAAAAGCCAGACAGTCTCAGGAGAGGCAAACCAAAGTTGACAAAAAAGTGATTCCTGCCTCGTTTTTTTTACAGCTGCTATGAAATCAAACAAACCTTAAAATAAACTTCTCACATCCTTTTTTGCCAGACCCTTGCAGAAGGAGAGACCCATGATCAGGTCTGCACATGGGCTGAGCTCTCAGTCACAGAACTGCACTTCATGGACATCAGAAATTAAGAGGAGAGAGTTCCTGGCAGCTTCCCCGGAGAGCACCCAGAATTGGCTGAGTACCCTGTGCACGCCTCAACTCCCCTTTTACAGAGCTGCCTTCCCACAACACACCATGAACTGCAGCTGCTCAGACATTTATGAGCAGCACCACGGAGGAGCCTATTAGACAACTTGTGTTTCTGTTCTTGAGGCAGAGCTTAAGCACACAAGTAAAGCACAACCTCAGAGCTGCAAAAAGGAAATGAAAACCCCACCTAACAACTACAAATACAGATCAATCATGCACAATGAGCAAGGCAGCATCAAGCCAAGCAGCAGCTGTGGAACCACAATCAGAACCTGCAGTGCACAGAAGTCAGATTTGGGCTGTATAACTTAAAAGCTGTCCTGCCTTCTGAGAATCTGGCTTTGCAACCCCCTCTGTATTTTCAGAGAAATACAGAAGTCCTTCCACTTTCATTAAAGATCTATTCCCTTTTATTAAAGCAAATTCTAGGACAAGTCAAGGGCTACTGCAGATCACTGGCAATTAATTCTATAATTTGGCAGCTTGTGCTTAAACAGAAGAAAGATCATCATCTCAGAGGAACTGGCTCTGTGCAAATACAGTAACTTCAGCAGCACCACAGAAGAGCAAGAAACCCAAAACCATGCCTTCTGCAGAAGAGAGGCTTGGGAACCAAGAACACAGAGAGCAGCAAAGGCACTCGGGCAGTGCCTTAGTCAGGGATCTGAGATTGATGTGATCACTGCTGCCAGGCCTCAACCTCTGCTACCCAGAACAGGGGTAGGAATTGAAAATCCAGTTACTGATTGCTAGGCTGGCCACAGGCCTGGGGAAACACAGACACAATTACCAGGACATTACTGGGATACCCTAGAGAAGAAATCCCCTGCTGCTAGACTTTGTTCCCAGGATCAGAGAAACTCACCTGTTGCAAGGCAAGCTGGAGCAGGACTTGGTCTCCCACATGTCTCCAGGATAAGATGCAGCAACAGGGACACTGCCAAGCCCCACAGCCCAAGCAGGAACTATGCCATGGCCATGGAGAATGATGACCTGTGCAAGTTATGGCTGATCCAACCTCTCACCCAGCCACAGCCTTGTCCCAGCAATGCTCCAGCAGAATCCTTTTCCCACACCTACCAACTTTCTCACTGCCTTCCCCAGGTACTACAAAGACCAATATTTCCATTTCAAACCCATCCTGTTCAAGATGAACTGAACTTCCTTGAGCCTCCTCCCCAAACCAGAGACAAAGAATCTCTTTCTCCAGTGAGCAACACCAACTTACCTTCTCCACAGGCCTTTTTTTAAGGGGGTAGTTTTTGCAGCTTATCTGCTCTGAACCATTACACCTACTTTTTGACACAGACACACAGCCAATAGTCTCCTGGTAACTGGCTATAAAAAAAATTCATTAGAAATACTGATAACACCAACAGCTAAATTCAGTTTTGTGAAAAATAATACATGCAACTACAGAGAAAAGAGGCAGAATGTATTTGGACATTTGGAGAGTGTGTAGGGGTTTTCACTGTGGTATTTTTGGTTTTGGCTTGGGATTTTTTTCTCAAGAGTTTGTTTTCATGAAACCTTAGAGAAAGAAAGCCAAGGATGTGGGAGGGCTAAAAGATGCTCAAGGACCAGAGAGACTGAAAGCTGTCTAAGAGATGGCTGCTTAGGAATCTGGCAGGAGTTGAAGGGGGCTACAAGGAGCATTACCAGAAGGATGAGAAGGTTTCTAGAAGCATATGGCTAGCCAGGAATTTGGCCAAAGGAAATGCTCCAAAACAACTTCAGGACTGTAAGACACAGCATTAAAACACTCCAGTGGTGTAATCTAGAGGAGGGGAAGCAGGATATGATCACCTCACATAGCCTGAATTTTCCACTTCAGAAAAACAGCCAGTGCTGGAAAAACCAAGCCACAAACACAGCCTGTGGTTACTGAAACCCTGGTAGGTGGGTTTAGGGCAGCCATGGGGGTCCACACACTCTCCAAGAATCATCACCACCATTCTGCAGTCTCCAGCACGAGCTGGCCAAGAACAGCACAAGCATTCAGGAGAATGTGGGGGGCTGGCAACACACAGCTGCTCCCCCCACTTACTGGGAGCCATGCTTAGCGTTTAACCACACCCCATGTTTGTTTTCCTCCAGATTAGGGAGTTACAGCAAACAGGGGAAATCCACGTGGGTAGAATGTGGGAAGGAAGACCAGAGATGTTCTGACAGCAGCGACTGGTTCTATGACTCCGTCCCGGATCAGCTCCCGGCTGAGGTGCGAGACGGGTTGTGGCACACGGCGGTCTGAGGCTCGGCTGAGCAGGGCTGAGCCAGGACAAGCGGCTGGGACACACAGCGGGGACAGAGCCGCCCCCTTCCTGCCCCGCAGCCTCGGAGACAGACACTCCACTGAGGCAGAGTGTTTCTGTCCTTGGTTTACACCCCACGTGTGGCAGGATGCAACCTTCACGCCTGAGAACACCTCACGAATGTGAAGCTCTGGCAGCAGCAAGACAATGTTTAGGTGCACAATTAAGCATCTGCAACATCACCTGCAGGGTTCGACGTGCTGTCCTCACCCAGCGTAAAATCTCAGCTCAGAGGTCACAAAGGAAAAGCGCAGGGCAGGGGGGGAAGGCATTTCTGCAATACCTCAAGTACACGAGGCTTCCAGAGTGTTGTCAGCGTGAAGACAGAGGGGGAAAATCAAGCCTAATTAGTGCCAGAAATTAATTTTAAAAGTATGAGTTAACATACATTACTGACCTTGGTACACTCCCACATCTGTAGCCATGGTAAGCTTGAATTTCCTTCATTTCCATTCACTTCCAGCATTAACTAAAATTTTAATTGAGAGGGTCCAGGCTGAAACTTAGCACGATTTCTGACATCAAACTTTCTAACCATTCCTTAATTAACCTCTCTGAATTTTTATCCTTAGATTGCAAGCATATGATTATCTGTCTAATTAAACAATTCATCCATGAATATCTAACAAATAGTTACCCAACTGTACTTCCCTAATAACTAGGCAAACTTCTTAACCTTGGAACATGTAGTGCATCTGAAAGAGACGGGTCTTTTGCAGAGTGATTTACAAATTGGTAAGAAGTCTCCAAAATTGAGAGGGGAGCTATATCACACTTGAAAATTAATTTGACTGTTACCCCAGGTGCAGACTTTAAGGAGATCACCTCAATTTTTAAAAACGCACTTCTAACCACATTTGAAATTACTGAGCCACATCCACTGAACCTAAAATAATTGCCACTCCATATCCACACTATGTTATAAAAAATAAACCGGAAGATACAAGTAACAACTGCTCTGAAAACCAGCAGCTAAATCTACAGAAAGTTACATGGCATCCACATGGTTCCCTCACCTTTGTGCTCTGCTCAGACCCCTCTAGTAGAGCAGCCCGGCAGTGGTCCCTGCACACAGCACATGGAGCCACTGCCCAGCTCCAAGGGTCCATCACCTTTTCATACTGCTCAATCCTCAGGTAGCTGCTCAGACTGCAGGATTCAAGACAGCTGTTCTTTAAACAAGCATTACATTAAAGTTGAAGAGCCCAAAAATGCCAGTGATCCCTCACTTTGTCCCCTTAGCAGAAAGTCTGACTGACTCATCACACAAGGCATTCCAGCCACTGCTCTTCCTTCCTGTCTGACTGGGGACTCCCCTGTCTCTAAAAATACCCTTTCATGTCACAGGCACAAGCAACACTTATTTCTACCAATTCCATTTTTGCCTTTGGGAATCCCCCACATCCAACTGAAACCTGCCCCTGCAGCATTAGTTGGAAGTAAGTCATAACACATCCCTTCCTGGGGAGGAAGTTTCCCTCCACAATGGATTCTGTTCAGAAAGGTGCAAGGCAGCTCCCTAGGCACCTACAGACTTCACAAAAGAAACGTTATCAAGCACTGGAATTTGTTAACCAGTCACTCTGATGATCTTCCCAAGAAAGCAATACTCATGGACATAAGCATTTGTGAAAAAAATTATTTGAAGATTGCAAGAACAGCTGTTATTAAGAAACAAGCTTCGTATTCACAGACACCATCATCTGGATGAGAGCAAAACCTATCCAGCAACTTCCAGACTCTCATAAAACATATAAAGTATTCATCAAAATTGCCTGTGAAATACCAGCCCAGAGGAGCCAGAACACAACTTTTCCATCTTTGCTGCATTTCTGCTAATGGACCTCACTTACAAAGTGCCCAACTCCCTGACAATTATTTACACTGAAGCTCTGCTGGAGAAGGACAAATATAAATTTACATAAAAACATAAGCAACCCAAAAATATAAAGTATCATAGAATCATCATAGAAGGTTTTGGGTTGGAAGAGACCTTAAAGATCATCTTGTTCCAACCCCCTGCCATGGGCAGGGACACCTTGCACTATCCCAGGTTGTTCCAAGCCCTGTTCAGCCTGGCCTGGGACACTTGCAGGGATGGGGCATCCACAGCTTCTCTGGGCACGTTGTGCCCGGGCCTCACCACCCTCACAGGGAAGAAATTTTCCTAATACCTAATCTAAACTTACTCTCTGCCAGTTTGAAGCCATTTCTCCTTGTCCTGTCCCTCCAGGCTCTTGTAAAAAGTCCCTCTCCACCTGTCCTGCAGGCTCCCTTCAGGCACTGGAAGGCCACAGTGAGGCCACCCTGATCCCTTCTCTCCTTCAGGCTCAGCAATCCCAATTCTCTCAGCTTTTCCTCACAGAAGAGGTGCTCCACCCCTCTAATAATCCTGCTGGCCTCTTCTGGATTTGCTCCAAGAGGCCAATGTCCTTCTTGTGCTGGGGACCCCAGACCAGGTGGGTGCAGCCCTCCAAGTGGGGTCTCATGAGACCAACAATTACAACCCTGTACATTTAAATTTTTTATTTCTTTAAGATTCCTTGCAAGCACAAAGAATGGCAGGAACACAGTCAGGTCACAGGGATAACCAAGAATTAACACAGTGATAATCCATCCCTGGACCAAAGTAAAATCTTGAATTTAGGAAGAACTAAACCGTGAGGGAAGGAGATAAAAACAAACACTAACCAAATAAATAAACTTTAACCCAGCTTAGTTAACAAAGGATCATACCCAAATTTTCAGTCTTGTAAGGCAATGCAGCTCACAGCATGAAGACATCTTCTTTGAGAAGTTTTTTATTAACTTATTATTTTAAGATATAAACTAATTGCTTCTGGGATGCTCTGTGCCTTCAGAAGAGAGCAGCTCAGGCAACAGAGCTCTCCTTGCAGCCTTTCCTAAAGATTCTGCCTTACAAACAATTTTAGAACAAAAATGTCATTACTCTGATATTATACATTGAATAACACTGAATGTTATTTCAAGGTAAAAGCAGGTCCTTGAGATTACCAGGGGGAAACCAGGACCACAGATGTCTTTTAGTCCCCAGGAGATCCATTTTAGAAAACTGTCATTGCTGCACAACTGCCATGGCATTTTCTGTTGTCATTCCATCCCAGTGAGGGTCACCACACTCTCCCCACATATTTGGGACTCTGCTGGCACACACAGGGTACTTGCAGAAAATCCAGTGAACAGAGTCAGGTTGATTGGAACCCCTCTGATCTCCTAATCAGCAAACACTGTACCACAAAGACACAAAGGGCAAGCTGCAATGGATATTAAAAAATTAATCACTGCTGTCAACAACTCTTATTTTTCTGCAAAATTTTACAGCTGAAAACCCAAACTGCTGCAGACATTGTAAGCAGAGTGGATGCAATATTAAAGAAGGGAGTATTAGCTTGTTTCCAGTTTCCACCAGCCCCAGGAGTCCCAGGCACAGCATGGCATGTACAGCCAGCCAGCCAGATTGGCATCCTGTGCTGGGGGCACTCAGGCTCTCCACTGCCTCAGCAGCACTGAGGTACCAGGAGCAGCTTTGCTCAGCTCATTTTCAGCAGCTGCCAGTTCCCAGAGTTAACACACATCAGGAGCACAGAGAAATGTTAGCACAGTCTGGCTCCCTTCTTCCTGTCCAGACAGACCATTCCCAGGCACAGGAGTCAAGGTAGAAAAGCAGAGGCTTCCCTGAACTTCAGCATACTGTTAGAAGGTGAGGTATTATGTGCAGTGTTTCCAATCTCACAAACAGACCTTTTTACTTTAGCTATTTATAGAAAAAGAAACTGCAAGATGCTGAGCTGCAGCTTTTGACACCAACCTCTGTTTGAGAGTGGAGGTTGTGGGAACTTGTGAGCAACACACCACAAGCACACCCTGAAGACCACCGGATGACCTGGTGGCAGAGCTCTTAATTTCAGAGACACCCCAAGCCAAGCATCCCAGGCAAATGCACCACCTTCCAAATGCCGCAGAGGGACCAGCAAACCCCAGCTAGGCAAAGGCACCACTTGGAACCTGCTGAGACAAAAAACTACAGGGCAGACCTCCTCTGTTCTGGTTTCACAGAAGAGCTCCTGGACACCCACAGATCTGCATGTGAACATGCTGCTGTACACACACTCCACCCAGAAGGACTTCACTATGGCCCATGCTACTGGTACATGCTGGGAAGCACACACACACCAGTACATGCATTTCTCATTGCTTCCCAGCAGCCTTCAAACCAAAGACTCTATATCCTGAAGAGCTGGAATCATGATGACAGATAGAAATGGGCTTAAGTGCTGCCTTAAATCAGCCAAGTCACTCCTTTGCAGACACGGTTCTGGACTCTCCTTTTCATCATCGTTCACCTTGGCGCTCTGGGAATCAGCAGGAAAACTCATCTGCAAGTGGAAGCAGCAGATGTGCATTCATATTCAGTGCCATCAGTGACCCACAGGGAGAGATTTTACAGAAATTTTGGGTTCACAGCTCACCAAAGACTGAGCTACAGCACACATTCAGAAAGGCAATAAGCCTTCATTTTTACTTACAAGCAAGTGGCTCAAACATGTAAGTTTTTCCAAGGTTTTTAATCACACAAGTTATTAGAGGATCTGATAACAATGATCCCTACTGGCTCAACATCTAAGAGCGCTTTATACAGAAAGCATCTCATTTCATCTTCTAGGTTTTTTTTTTTTTTATCAGCACAATTATAATTAAAAGAACTTTCAAAGGAACCACTTGTATTTCACACTTCACTGACAAGTTCCCAGTCAAGCAGCACAGACTTCAAGCACATCTGAAGCCACCAGGAATGTTCTTCAAACAGAACCATGTCCAGCCACTGGGACAGCTTACACTGGGAAGTAAAGCCTGTCCTTGGTGAAGCAGTTACAGTGAAAGCTGTAATATGTAGGTCAGCGTTCTAAGAAGGGCTGTGACTAAGACAAAGTATCAGATTGATTCATAATGCTCTCTGATTGCTAATCCTGTGCAGAATTGTGATTTACATCCCTCTTCCAAAATCTGAGGGCTACAGAAAAGGTCTGGATACTTTGAAAAAGACCATGGAAACAATTCTGGCAGACCTATTACAGTGATCTTTACGAATGTTGAGTAGAGCACAGGAAAACAACATTTTCACCGGTGGCTGTGCACGCCACTGAACCTCTCCTGCGGAACGGGCTGAGGATCACAACTGCAGCAGCACTTCTGCCCTTCCAAAAACTGCCAATGCAACAGGGTAAGGGTGTGAGGAGAAGCCCTGGCAGCCCAAGAACTTGAGTTCAATGATATCCTCCATATCAGTCAGCCTGAGAGCAAAGGGCAACACAACCTGGCCCACTGCCATCCCTGGCTGGCTCTCCCAGGGCAGGACAGGAGCTGGGTGAGACTGTGCTGTGATTAAGGTGCCTCTGTGAGTGTTGGGGACACAGCCCTCGGTGCAGGGCTCCCTTCAGCACCCACCTGTCCCCTGACAGAGCCACAGGGACATAAACCTCTGCATGCACAGCGATCAGCTCCTCTCAGCACCGTCTCAAGGACAGTTAAGATACGGAACGTTACTGGCTGCATCTGCTCTGCCCTTTGTTAGACCACCCCTGCCCACCTCATACTGGCACCTTTAATTCCTCTCATATATTCCCAGCTCCTGCAGGAGATGACTCTGCCAGCAGTCTCTGCAAAACAAGGTTTAAGTACTCACCTATTTTGTCCCTAGAAAACCAGGTCTCCATGAACAAAGATACACCTGCATTTCCACTCTTTGGGTTTAACCAAGTTACGGAGCACACAAACAGCAGCCACCAGAGTGGGCAGCCTGCTCAAAGCCACATCAACAAATATTTTTGTGTCCAGGAATTAAGTTGATATGATCAGATATTCCTCTTTTCTGAAATCTAACCTCACTTTTGCTGCCAAGCAGGAGACACATAAACACCCAGCTGAGCACTGCAGTTCCAGTGATAATGTGGCAGCTCACTAATGTGAGCATCTCCATTTTCAGGCCATGCACGACTTTTGCCAGAGGCACACAATTTGGCAGAGGACCCCACAATTGTTCCCACTACACCCACAAAACACAGCTCCTTTCACTGTATTTAGTTTACCTAAGGAAAGCAACTATTAAATGAGAGAAGAAAAGCAGTGGATATATTTCTCTGGAGCCAAGCTGCAGCCTTGCACAGCTGTTCTGTCCCCAACACTGACAGGGCACACACCTTGGCACTACAGAGCTGCTCATCCCTGCAGCACCATCACCAAACCAATTTATTTGCTGAACCAGAAGAAAATAGATGATTTGTCTCGACTCAGCAGCTGCATCACCTGCAGAGCAGTGGTTTATGCCCAGGTGAGGTGATCAGGTGCCCAGAGAAGAGCAGACCTGGGGATGGGCTGCTTGCCCTCTGAGATCCCCACATGGGCTCACTCCAACCCCCCCAGGCCCTCACCCTCTCACAAGAACTGCAGCTAACAGGAAAAGTCTGCTTCATTAGATACTCTTGGCCTCTGTCCCAGGGGCTTTTTGGGGAAGATTTTTCCTGCTAATATTCTTCCTCCTGGGGAAGATTTAGCATCACTCATATATATATATATGAGCTCCTCAGGCATTTGGAGCTCCACCTAAACCTTCCCTGACACAGTGACCCAGGGCAGTGATGAAACATGTGGGATGAGTGTTTGTATTTTGTCCTGGACACCAGGAGGTGAGGAGGACTTTCGAAGATGCACTACCAAGGTCAGTACAATACTCAGTTTTTGCAGCAAAAGCTGAGGACAGAAAGCTGTCCCTTTCCCCCCCCTCAGTAACACACCTTATGTACACTTACCCCATTCTGCTGGGGTCTCCTTCCACTGACTCCCCTCTGAGAGCAGGAGGATGATGCAGCCTTGCATCACAGCACTCCCATCTATTTCAAGTTATCCCAGGTCAGAAAAAGTATTCCAGGTTAGCTACCAGTCTTTAGGCAAGTGCAGTCGTGTGTGTGCCACTAAAGGAGGAGTCACAGAGAGAGAGACTCATTCCTCACGCATTAATAGGCAGCTCTGGTTTCTCACTTCCTCACAGCCAAGAAAATCTCCTGCTACATCCAGCTGCTCTGCCATGGCACCTTTCCCCTTACAGATATTTCTGTTTTGACACTGTCAGTGATAAGATCCAGTTGCAGCAAGAAGATATGGAAACAGCATAAAGCAGCAGCAGTTCCCACTCCTTCAGCCCCTGATCCCCGTCCACTGCCCTGATTTAACAGGGGCTCATAAATGCAGGAACAGAGACTTGCCTGAAAGACTAGAAAGACTGACACGGCAGCAAAAAAACAAACTACACGTTATTTATTCTCTCTGCAGCCTGACCTGCTGTGCGCTAGTAGAGACGAATGCAGCTACTTCTAAAATTACTCACAGATTAAATCCCTTGCTATGACTGGCGGGTCCCTGCGGGCTGACCCAGGCCAGCAGAGATCTGTCAAATTCAGGCAAGGGTGAGCACAAACCGGAGGCAGGCAGGGGCCGGGGTCTGCCTCATCTCCCGCCCATCCTCCCTCCTCAGTGCCGCCACCGGGCGGGCTCCGCAGCCACCGGGGACTTCTGTGCTACCAAAGCCCGGCGAGCAGGGAGAGCAGTACGAGCAGCGGGGACGGGCAGCCGCCGCCATACGTATCTGCCGCTCTTAGAAGTTTATACTGATGCGGTTATAAATATGAACAATAAGAATTAACAAAAGTTACGCCGCAGCGGAGCTGGCCCTCGTCCGCCCCACGCTGCCCACCGGAGCCCACTCACACCCGGGGGCCGCCCTACGCCAGAGCCGAGACCCCCGAGGGCGGCGGGACCGGGCGGGACCGGGCCGGGCGGGGCGCGGCCCTTCCCGTCCTCCCGCGGCACCTGCGACCCCCGCGGCGCCTCAGCCCTCGCCCACCGCCGACCCTCGGTGGCTCCTTCACCGCTAGCCCGGCCCCGCTGCCCCTCAGTCGCTCACGGCCAGCCCGGCCCCGCTGCCCCTCAGCCCTCACTCACAACCGACCCTCAGGCACTCACCGCCAGCCCAGCCCAGCCCAGCCCAGCCCCGCCCCGCCTCGCCTCGCCTCGCCGACCCTCGCCGACCCTCGGCCGGCCCCTCACTCACAGCCGCCGCCCGCCTTTGTTGCCGCCGCGGCCGAGGCATTTAAGGCGCTGAGGCGAGGGGGAGGCGGGGGCCGCCGCGCGGGGGAGGCGCCGCCGCCAGCCCGGCTGCTCGGCGGACACGGGGCATCCTCCTCGCCCTCCTCATCCTCCGCCCCTCACGGCACAGCTGCGGGGAGGAGGAGCGGCTGCCCGGGAGCGACAGCCCCCGAGCACAGCCCGGGTGCTCCCTCGGCCCGGGGAGCGGTGAGTGGCAGCGGGCTGCGGAGCGCAGCCCCAGCCGAGGGGGCTGGCTCGGTGCTGCACACCCTGCAGTACCCTCGGTGGGAGCCCCTGCGCCGGCCCTGCCCGCCTGCCTCGGTGAGCTCTGTGTGGAAAGGCACAAAAAACGATCGTGCCCCGTTACGGACACGGGCAGAGCCCCGCGCTGCAGAGCTGCCATCTAACTCCGTCAGTCACTATGGGCTCGTTTCGAATATGCACTGCAGAGACATCAACAGTTCATTAGCGAGCCGCAGGCAGCTTCCCCCAGCACCTATTTCAGTGCTGCCCGGGAGAGCCCTCGGGGCCATGGCTCCTTCAGGGCACCCCCTGCAACCCGGGGATGCCCACAGCGGGGCAAATGGGGCACATGGCTGCAGCTGGCTACAGCCTTAAACTACTTTTGGCCTCTTCTCTATCAAACAAAAGCACAAGCAGGGATCAGTGCGTGCGATACGTTTTGCCAAGCTATGTACTAATCAGGGTCCAGGCAAGGCAACCTGATCATTGTGATCATAAAAGCTCAAACTCTGAGCCATGTAAACCACAACAAATGCCCTGCTTAAATCAGCGCCAGTTCCCATTGGGACTGCAGGACACGGTACCACTGTGCCTATCCTGGCTGCTGTGCTTCCCATGCTAACTGGAAAGAGCAAGCAAACTGTTTCTGGGGTTCATACTTGAAAGGAGTCAGCATCTGGTGTGGGGTTATATCATACAAGTCTGTGTCCAAAATCAGCATCTCACTGTGCATTACTCCCACCTTGGCTGCAGATGATGTTCCCTCGCACAATGTACCTCTCTGCTCCAACTGGACGGAGCAAGGTCTTCCCAAGGGCTTTCCAACATCAGAGAACATGAAACACCTGCAAGGATACATAAAATATTACAAAATAAGCCCTCAGAAAATAAATAGCACCCAGAGCTGTTGCAGCATTCAGCATTCACATTGCAACCCCATGCACTCCCCAGGTACTCCCATTTCAGCTGGTACCATCTGAGCCAGGTGCTGGAGGGAGAATTGACAGGGGAGAATTGTGACTTTCAAGTCTCCTGGTGCCTCTCCGTGGCTGCAGAGGGGCTGGATGTTACCTGCAAGCAGTTTGATGCACTGCCTGGGAGAATCAGGGAGGCAGAGCCTGCTTGCCTAGACAAGGTGCAGGACTTGGGTCTTGGGTGGGTTTACACACCCTGTGCCCTTCAGAACCCTTGGCTGAGAGTGCTGCTCTTGGAGCATGAGCACTGAGGCTGGAGGTTCACAGAAGGCAGACACTTTCCTGGACAGGCAAAGTGGTTTAGGGCACTTCCTGGCCTTTAAAAGCTAGTTAAGCCTTACATATGTGCTGAAGCCGAAGGCAGATGAGTTCCTGTGGCTCTTTGAGTAGGGACTTAAGTGAGATGGGCAGCTGGCCAAGCCACACTTACCACTAATTGGGGTATGTTTATTTGGATGTTTGCTCGGAGAGGTCTTAGCCTGAGCTGAGATACTTCACTCAGCATCTTCTCAGTTCTTTTGTACTTAGACCGGGTGGAGGTAGGTACCTGCTGTCAGTGCAAGGAGCTGCACAAAAGCCCCCTGCCCTTCCCTTCAGGGCTTCAGGTCAGGAACACATGGGGCTTGCTTTCTGCGTCTTCCCTCTACCCACTCTCCTCTCACAGAAGTCCCCTTCTCCCTGCTCCCTGACTCCATCTCAGATTCCCTTTGTGCTGTGCTGCTTGCAGGAAGAAGCATAATTTAACAATTTCACCTGCCTAGATAGTACAGAAATCCCCAAACCACTGTAACACTTCCCCAACACACCCACGCACACACACAAACTGCTCATTCCTCCCTTCTTTCTGTAATAAGGTTTCAAACCATGAGGGTACCTGAACAGAGACCACCCATGGTGGAGAAAACCCTTCCCTACCTTTGGAAACTCTTACAAAATCTGCAGTTAACCGAAAGCAATGTGCTGGAGCCCAGGAGCCTCTGGGGGGTGAACCTCACCCACTCACCTTGCCATGCCCCCAGGCAAGCAGCAACAGGAGACCACAGGGGGAGTGAGGGAGAGCATCCAAATTCCAGAGGGCTGTGCAGAGCTGTGCTGGCTTTTTCAGGCTTATGACTCCTACCTTCCAGCTGAGCTTCTTTCTGGAGAACAAAGCTGGCATCAGCATATTCGTCCAAGTCATTTTTTCCTATGCTGCAGAATGAGCAGTTCAGGGAAAAGTGCTGGGAGTCAGTCACCCCGCTTTATTTGTCACTCTAAAGAGACGGGGAGAGTCAGAAGAACAGCATATAAAGGTGGCTCTTGTCCAAGCATGCTCTTGTCCTGTCCCAGCCGCATCCCAGGCCAGCTCAGGGATTCCTGTACCACCCCCAGCACTGGCAGCTGCTGCTGCTGTGTCCCAGCACTACTGATTTTCTGGGCTATATGTGTGTGAGTTCCAGTCATGACTGAATCAGTGGGGAAGGGACACACTTACCTGTGCAGTGCTAGAAACATCACAGAGCAGCACTCTGCTGCTCAATGAAGTGATTGATATTTATGTTCTAGGCCTGCTAATATTAGAAGGTTGAGAACAATAGAAAACGCTTTTATGGGGCTTTTAAATGGAATCTTCCTCAAAGACTCCTTCTTTTAGTGAGAAGCCTGTAAAAGTGCGTTTGAGTGGCTTTTACATGAAAAAAATATTTTGCTGCATCTTCAATTTCTTAGCTCTTTGCTTAAAGCTCTAATAGCTTTATGATAAAAAGTTGCCACCTCCGTGATTGCCTGACCTGCCTGTCCTTGAACTGCAGGGAAACCACACATGCTGGGCAGAGCAGTTGCAGGGAAGTCCCACCATGTTCGGGATGTGCACAAATACCTTCACCCTGTGCAATGGCAGAAATTTTCTCCAGAAGCTTCTGGCTTCTGCACAGTGAAATCAGCTAACAAAAAAATACTGAAATTAATCTTAACACTGCACATTGTCCTTCCTTGTTGCCAAAACCTGCATTCTTGACAGAGGTTTGTCTAACCTGGTCTTAAAAACATCTGTTGGTGGAGATATGCCAACCTGTATCTTTTCCAGTCCTTATTTATCCAGCAATTGGAAAGTTTCTCTCAATGTCTTTTCAAAAATATTATTGTAATTTTCCCCTATCCCCAGTGGGAGACCAATTTACGGCCTTACTCTGTGGTAGTCTTTTGTCACTGGATAGCCACGTGCAACCTAACAGTCTTTTATACACTTAAAGGTTTATCTCGTCTCCCCAGTCCTCCTTCCTCTGGATTAACTAATGCCACTTCATTCCTCCTGCTCTCACAGGTCATGTTGCCAAGTCCTCCACTCTTCCTTGCTGCCCATCTCTGGTCCTTCCCCAGTCAGGCTTTATCTTTTGACATCTATCCTGAAGCCTGCCCTGCCCTGAGCAGAGGGAAAGGCTTGCACTGTGTACGCAAGTGCACTTCTGTTTGTATTCTTCATTTCATTTATTCTTCTCATAGTGGGGAGCATCTTTAGAGGCTCATGTTCAGCCTGACCAAGGATTTTTTTGTAAGATCAGTGCCCTCCAGCCCCTGGCCAGGCTCCCCAAGCAGCAGCAGCAGCCAGACCCCTCCTCAGAGAGGGATGTTGAGCAGAGAGGAGAACTATGCCACTTGGTCCTCTTGTCCCCTGCACATGCTTTTCCTCCTGGCCTGTTTAGGATCCTTGGATTCTTGCACAGGCAGGATGAGTATTGTTTTCTGAATTCCCATGGGTGCACTTCACAGGCAAAAGTGAAGAAAACAAGAGTTAGACCATGGTGTTTCATCCCTTGGCCTGCTCCAGCTTCCTGGGGCTGAGCAAGTCCATGGAGCCCATGATTCATTATGCCTATGTTGTATTTATTTCTTCAGTTGGGACGTTGCTATTCAATAAAAATATGACACATTTAACTGTGGCAGAAACAGCACACCCCAGGCAGCAGGAGCAAGGAGAAGGGAGGATGTATAATCCAGGCTGGCATACATGCAGCATATACACACAGCAACAATTAGGCAGGTTCAATTGTCTCAGATCTCAGGTGCAGATGTTACGAATGCAAGTCTACACACAGCCCAAGCTAAAACAGGCAGATCCCATCTTTTTGTCTGGAAAACTCTGTGTCACTGAATTGCCTCCCATGGAAGAAAGCAGTATCTCACTCTGAGCTAGGATCCTGCCTGCAAATGAATGGGCCACCACAAATCCCAGCAGCCTGTGGGGCATGTTTTCTTCTCCAATTTTACCAGCACAAGCACAGAGTTTTGGATGGTACAGCAGCTCATCATCCCTTCATCTGTCAGAGGAGAGAGAGGGGGCCCCGAGCTGGGATGTGGCTCACCAGGGATGCCCTTGTGCTCAGTGCCCTGTAAGCGCAGCCCAGGTTTGCCTCTATGCACAACAGCAGGGTCAGGGCATGGGGGAAAGGTGTGAGGTTAAGTACACAGCACACATTAAACACAGCAGTCACTCTTTGCTCTGCCCAGGCACTGCATTTACCAGGCCCTGGCAGGGGGCTGGATTCTTTGCACAATCCAAGGCCTGGCAGGGTGTTGGAATCTTTGCAGAATGAGTGAAACCCAGTGTGGCAGGTCATGGCAGCTGGGGCTTTCTCAGATGTGGTTTTTGGTCACAGGGATTGACCACATTGCTCCTCTGCGTCAAGGGCCCCACGCTGTGCTCTGGGCACAGCACAACCCCATGTATGCTGTTTTATAACCTCCCAGGGCTGTGATTATTATTTTACAGCAGTGGGGCAGAACAGCAAATGCACAGACCCAGGTAACCCAGCCCCACTCACCTCCCACCTCCTCCCATGCTGGCACTGGAGGAAGTTCCTCTGAAGCCAGATCATGATGCACAGCAACAAGCCAATGAGAAAAATCACACCACTCCCTTTGCTGTTATGTTCCAGCCAAGCTAAAAATAAACTGCAGGTAGAATTTTCTTTGTTTTCTTCACACAGTATAGAAGATTGAGGTCTCAACAATGAAGACCTAGAATGATTCCTGCAACCAACATCCATGATTATGTACATCGCTGATGTCTTCAGCTCTTTGAGGCTATGAAGTGGGGAAGAAAATGGCACTGAGAGTTACTTAGGCAAGAAAGGAACTCATAAGCTTAGCAGAATCAGATTACAAGTGACATTTTTCCCCTCACCCCTGCACATTATCTTGATCACAGTTGGAAAAAAAGAAAAGGGGGGCAGCATGTTAGCCTTCCTACAGAGAAAATAAAGAAATCCTTTTCTGCAGATCATGGAGGTTACACAACATCACCGGGTGAACTTGAGGCTCTTGCTATTGTGTGGTGGTTTTGCTTGGGGAATCATTTACGGAAGTGATACAAAGCTTCCATCCCCTGGAAAGCTGCACACACCTCTGTGAAAAACACATGTTAAAGACATAAGAAACAGGGGAACTTCTTTCCCTTCTGGCCAGCAACCAGGTAGGTACCACAGCTGGCCCGGCCCCTGTCTCGGGCAGGCCGGGCCGAGCCGCCCCTGCCGTGGGCCGGGCCCCCTGCTCGGGGCGCCCCCCACAGCGGTGCCGGGCAGGGAGAGGGGAGTGCCGCGGGGCCGGGCCGGGCCACGGCTGCGCTCTCTACGGTCCTATTGCCGCTCAACCCTGCCCTGCCGCCGGCCCGGGGCCGAGCCGGCTCCGCCGGGCCCAAGAGCAGCCCCGGGCCGGGCCGGCTCGGCCGAGATTCCATCGCCGCTGGGCTTCGCCCGCAACCACCGGGCCGGGGAGAGGAGACGCCATCGGGCCCCAGCCGCAGCTCCGGCTGCGAGCACCGAGCCCGGGCAGCGACAGGGAACCGTCTGCAGGCCCCGGGGGAGACACGAACTCTTGCAGTGCTCCCATCCTACCTCGGGTGAGAGCAGGAACAAGAACGCCAACAATGTAGAGGAGCAACATGAAGACACTGAGGTCAGTGGAAGAGAAGTCAAGTCCCAAATGGGAGGGATGAGGAGATGTCTTGATCTTGGGGCTGAAATCCCCTTGTAAAGCTGTGGAGAAAGATGTAATTGATACATCAGACTCTGTTTCCCTGGAACACAGGATAGCATGGAGAGATGAAGGGTTCAAACTGACATCGAGCAAATGCCTCCATGCCAAAGTAAGCAGGTGATGAAGTAGTTGTGCTCCATGGGAAGTTTGAGCAGAGGGAGAGAAGAGTGATGAAGACCCTGTGTCCCCAGGGAGAGAGATGAAGAAGTTCCCAGAGATGAAGATTATTTTAGAGATAGATAATGAGAACCTTTGCCTTTGAACAGCTCATTTTAAAAACAGCTCATAAGTTGACATGGCCCATAAACACAGCTGTGGGAAAAGCTTGTGGAAAATGGGAGGGATTTCACGATTGCAGATTTCCCCGGGCGGCTGCTATTTGCAAAGAGAGCCATGAGAGAACTGTTTTCTTGTGGAGAAGTCTCCATAACATTTACAAGAGGGGCTTCTCTCCCTAAGTGAACTGAAGACTATTCTGGAGGTAGTAAACTGACTGAAATTTTAGGTTTTGTTTATTTACATTGTCATTGGAAAAGAAAAGGTTGTGGGGGGAGGACAAGTGTCCTGAAGTTTCTGATTCTTATTACTCTTTCTTTTAGTTACTGTTAATAAACTTTTCTTTATACCCTTTTAAAGTTTTGAGCCTGCTTTGCCTTTCTCCTGGTCCTACCTCACAGCAAGCAATGGGTGAGTACATGCTAGAGAGTGCTCTGATGATTAGCCAGCACTAAACCCACCACATATTGCCACAGAACCTGCTGTCCTCCAAAGACCACTTTGTAGACTGGTTGAGTTCAGAATATAACTGAAACATCTTTAAATTCCTGCCTGAACATCTAAGGCAATGTCCTAATTCTGGAAGAAAGTCCAGTGTCACCTACCCTGCGACCCACAACGTACTGAGGCAGCAGCAGGAGGCAGCTGGGATTTCCTAGGTGAAGCTGTTACAGGCAGAAGGGGATGGGGAGTACTGGGAATTTTTTCACTAGCTCATTTCCTGGAAGTAAGACTGCTGCAGCCCCATGAGTGCTCTGGAAGAGTAGGAGGATATCTTCCTTGGAGCATAGCCAACAGTCTGGGAGGTCAAGAGATGAGCAAGAGAAATTTCCTTGCACAAGAATAGAGTTCCCCAGGCTCTTGGGCAAGAGGAGCCCTTGTGCAGAGTCTTGTTTCTTTCTGCTGGATGTTTGGTTTTTTGGGCTGGCAGGAAGAGCGCAGTTGACTATAGCCAGTCCATGGTCAGTGTTCATTCCTGACGGTTAGCGGAGGCCAGTGCCCATCCTTGGAAGATTTCCTGCCTGCAGAAGAGTTGCCCTTCCCTCTGCAGATGCAGAGTGCAGCTGTCACAGCCAAGACACAGCCATCAGCTGTCCCGAGTCAGACTTTGGTTGAAGATAGTCCCAATATTTTGCTTATTTCATGGTAATCCCTATTTTAGATAGCACTGGATTTTCCCCCTTGCCCAGCTCTGAGAGTGGCAGTTTGCTGTCAAATCTGCCTGACTTTGCACTTAAGTGAAGAGCTTCCATAGGCTCTGGTCTCTCACTCTCTGGGTCTCTGAAGTGTTTGGGTTTGTGTTTTGGCACTTTTATTTTAATTTTTGGGGAGGGGTGGGGGTGGGGAAAGAAGTGACTGGGGAGGCAACTGCTTTCCCCACAAATGTGAACTGCACAGTCCTGAAATAGTAACACGCCAAACCCCTCTCCTCCCCTCCTCTCTCCTCACTCTATGTAAACTATCACAGGTCACCGTGCCCTGAAGTTGTCTTCAAAAAGACCTGCAGGGTCCTTCTTTTGTTGTCCAGAGGAATATTCTGAGCCAGAAGTTGCTTTTACAGGAGTATTATAATTTTGTCCCCTGTGAAATACAAATAATCCACATGGCTCAAAAATCCAATGAGCTTGGTCTGGGGCTGACTGAGTCATCCTGTTTGATTGTCAGTCTATAGTAATTAGACTGTGCACAAAAAAATATTTCATTACAAGGCAGTCCAGAGTCAGACCCCCCCAAAAAATGCAGCCACTCTGGTCAGCACCTGACATCAGTGGTAACAGAACATTTTAATGAAAACCAAAAACTCCAACATGAAAACCACTCAATTCAAAGTGCTTTTATTGATGGAGTTAAATAAAAATATTTTTCTTACATTTGTTAGGGAAAAAACCTCCACCCAAAACAACCAGCACTTTTAGTTAATTGGAAAAATAAATTCTAGAAAACATTTTAAAGTAGTTCCCATCTGGACAGCCAATTCCTCAGAATCCTGGACAGATGCAACCTGTCCTACAGAGATGTTCCAGCCCAGGCCAGAATTAAGAAAGTGTATCCAGACTCCCTATTTCATACCCTATCTGTTGTACGTTTGGGTGGAGCTGCAGAATTAGGAGCTTATCTGAGCTGAACTCAGCCCAGTAAGTCTAAGAAACCTTGAAGTATGCATCAAAACTCAGCACACACTGAACAGAGAAAGGTGGCCTCAGCAGAAACCCTAATTTTCAATGTCCTCTGGGCCACGGAGTGTTTTTGTACCCACCCTGTGATCCCAGCGTGTGCAAGGGAGTGGGGTTGGGCCAGAGATTTTGGGCTGTGCTCACCAGAGGCTGTCACTTCTCACAGTTCCTGCCTGGCCCTGGCAAAGAGAGACAGTGATGGGGGCCTTGCACAGGCTCCATGCACACTTCTGCAGGGTGTTCTCATCTGGCTGGTGGAGCTCTCTGACTCATTACAGCAGGGCTGGAATTAAAGCATGTGTTAGGCAAAATTTGAGAAATTACTGCTTACCTTCCCTTTTAGTGAACTCGTGATAAGCCAGCTCATGTCCAAACACACCCCATTCCTGCCTGCTTCTACAAACACTGCATTACCCCTTCTTCCCTGTACATCAGAACTGTGCTTTGAACAGATGGAGGTGTAACATTTCTTCCTGCAGTAATCAGCTACCTGATGTTGAGCAACCCTGTGCTGGAAAGGGTAAGGCTTCCCACCGCCCCTAGCAGGGAGGCAGGAGGATATTTTTGCCACGTGTCACTCACATTAAAAATTTGCAGTTTCTACTTGGTCGTTCTGGTACAGTTTTATTATCATATATGTGCCTGCATCCTTAATACGCTCTACACCTTCAGATACTGAATTCATCATCCTGAGGTATGCAAAAAAAATAACTGCACTTTCAAGTCACAAATGTGGAAGTTCAGGGACAGATTTTAAAGCCCTTACCCTGTTGATCCACACTCCTGTGGGCAAGAAGCTCCACCCCATAGTCCCAGCAAGATGTTGCTTAACAAAGCAATGTGCAGATTCTGCACTTTTAAGATTTTCAGAGAATTGTCTGAGGTAGTGAGCAGTATTTGGTTTCTCATTTTGTGACAGTTCATTGGAAATTCAAGTGTACTTCCTCCAAATTCTGGAGCCTGCTATTCAGGGAATTTTAAGATTAATAAATAAAATTATTTCATGTTCAGTCTTGATGTTGGTTTCCTCAAGAAGTACAAGAGGAAGTTATTGTAAGGGTGCCATAAATGCTGATTACAGCATGTCCTGTGTCCATGCTTTGAAGCCTTGTTTGAGAAAAGACAATAGGGAAGGCAAGGTATCCAACAGGATGCAGCTATCTGGTGTGCTGACCTTTTAAACTATGTTCAAAATAGGCCTAAAAAGCGCTCATACAGCACCTACTTCAGCAGTGCCTGAAAAAGCACTTTCCAGGAATGACAATGCTTGTGAAGCTTGGTTGCATTGGTAGCATCACAGCAAAATTTACTCCATATGAGCCCTGATTGACAAACTGGGGACTGGGACCATGCTCAGCCTGAGCCCCACAGCTTCATGATTTAATAAAATATCTAGAATTTCTTCTACTAGAAGCATACCATGGAGGTTGGTAGTCAGGAAAGCTTGTCAGTCCATTACCATAATTTAACATCAAGATGCACTTTTTTTCGGGATGATTTCCAAAATACTCTCAGAGGGAAAGTCTGTCACTGTTCCAGTGCCTGGCCACCACATGACTCTTGTGTATCAGACCACTCCATGGCCACTGTCGCTTGTATGACAACGATAATTAAAGTTTTCTGTCTTTAAAATTCACAGCATGCATGTTTGTTTTAGAGAAATTGCTGTCCTCTGGTTTCTCATTAAAAAAACAAGAAAGAGAAGGTTGTTAAAAATGACCAGATAATATTGGCTTTTGCATTTATGTATTAGCTTCTGCCTGTTGCTAATGATTACAAGTATTTATATATGGTACAAATTATAACTTTTTTTAGCTGCTCTTTAATATAATATAATCCATTATCTTAAGTATGCACTGTATATCTGATAGAAATAATAGTGTAATGAATATGATATCTATTTATCACTTATAGAAATAGTGCTGTGATGAACATATTGTACTATAGACCTTAGCAAAACATAAGGTGTGAAAAGGCTTTTGTGTAACAAAGAGAACAGTGTAAGAGAACAGTATAAAGCCATCCATGGACTGACCTGTCCAAGTGATAGCAGTGACACAAGACAGAGCACCAGGAGACTGGGGAAGAGCTCATTAACTCCTCAGAAAAGTGTGAAACAATGGGGATGGAACTATGGGAAGGAATAAAATTGACTTGATCTCGGGATGTCATACAGATGAGTCAGGATGGGAAACCTAAACATGAAGAGCCCCTGCAACATCAAAAGCTCTCAGGAATGTTTGAATAATGTATAAGCTAATGAATATGCATATAACCCCAGCAATGTAACAGTATATAGAGAACAGGATTTTAAGTTTTTTGCTGTGCTGTTTGGCCATTCGTCAAAAGCACCCCAGCACTGGAAATATTGTCCTTTTTTTATACTATTATTAAACTTTTAAAAATTCTAAGGAGTGAACTCTGTTTTTCACAAGGTGCAAAAACAAAATAAAAAAGCAGCACATCCAGATAGATTTTTAGCCCTGCTGTAAGAAGTGTGGCTCCACTCATGCCATGCACATGGTGCAGGACAGAGCCAGCACTTCCTTGTGAAACTTCAGCAGTATAACTTGTCAAAGTTGATGCCTTAAGTTTCAGCTTCCATATTTTCCAGATTCTATACTGCATTAGTATGTAAGTCTGAATTTCATATAAAGTGTTAGCAGTTCTCCTCACAGCTCAGTCACACAGAACAATCCTTTTCCAGCCCCAGAACCAAGGACAGCACTACAGCTTCAGACCCCAAAAGTGCCAACAGCAAACTGATGAGAGCAATCTGGGAGGATTGGACTGCATAACCTGTAGCTGGAATTGGACAATTAACCCCAATATGGAAGTGGACCAAAACTTATAAAAGTGTGAAAACTCCTGACCTTGGGTCTGTCTTGGGTGGAGCCCTGGCTGGGCTCTTGCACTGCCCAAGGTGAATCCTTTGAAGGCCTTTTAATAAATCCCTCCTTTATTCCTTTAACACTGTCTAGCCTCTGTTCTAGGCAGCCTCTCAAGGCATCAAAGTAACTGAAATAAAATATTTGAACTCTAGGTTATACTGGTTACACCTATGGGCCAGGATCAAAAAAAACCTTCCCTCTTCCCACTGTCCTGCAAAGTGCAGGCTCTGCTGGCCAGGCTACCTGTGCCCTGGTGCTGCCACATCCTTTGTGCTGCCGGGCACCAGGAGGGACCGCTCCCTCCTGCTGGTACAGGATTCAAGGGTCAGAGGAGCTCTGGCTGCAGGGGGGTGCTGTGGAACGCTGCTGGTGGCAAACCCTGCCCTGCAGGATGCCCACTAGCACCAGAGCACTTATGGTACAGCACAGTACCCCAGAAAGCACCAGAATTACCCTGGGGACATACAGCCCACTGAGAAACACTCAGCTGAGGCAGGAGAGAAGTGACGTTTATATTGCTGAAGGAAAACACATGCAGGATTCTTCTCTGACCTTGCGATTCCAGATGAATAAGGAGCGAGGGCAAATAAAGATGTCACCGGTTAAGGCATGTACAGGAGTTTCAGACTGTGATTTACACTGACTGGTATATTTAACTGCAAGACTACAGTCACAAGCAAAGCATTTGGGAGGCAGCACTCCTTCCTCCTAAGGCCACCCTGCCCGCGCCATTTGCTCTGGTTTGCTTTAGAAGTGTTTAAGTGAGGATGTGGGGGTGCCTCCCAAGCATCCACACAGAACCACCTTAACTCCTCTCAGAATACTCAAGGAACTCAGGCACAACCTTCCTGCCTTAGTGGGTCCCTGTGCAAAGTGCCTGACATAAAGAGGTTTCCAGCCCCCAGCCTTGACTGTCTCTAGGCACACCCTGGGTGCCCCCAGCTGCCCTCTGCACAGCTACCTGCCTGCAGCTGGCCTGCCTGCAATTCACACCTGGCTTGGAAGCACCACCCCTCTGCTCCTGTCCCCTCACTCTGCCAGCTCAGCTCTGCCAGACCCATGGCAGGGTGAGGATGTGCCCTGTGTGCCCTTCAGCAGCTGTCACACAAAATGGATGCACCTCTTCAGACAGAGCAAGGGTGGCCTGATGCAGGAGGTTTAAATGCAGTGTGGAAAATCAGAAAAACCCCACACTGTCTCCTCTTGGCACTGACTTAAAACTGTCACCTCCTCCCCAGCCTGATGAGGAATACAGAAATCTCCCACCCTGCACACATCTGGGCGACTGCTGCTGCTTTCACTGTAAGTTCACTGCTTTCCCTCCTTGCAAACCTAAGAGGGAACTTTCTAAAGTTGAGGAAAATGGCAAACATTTTCCATTCCCTGCTCACTTCCTACCCTGTTTCCTTTTCCAGTCGCTGAAGCACAAATGGAGTATCAGAGGAACTTCAGCCTGTTCTTAAAACAGTCTCTGTCTCACCCACTGCTTTCTGCAAGACTGACCCCAGTTACTTTGAGTTTTTATACTGCCAACAATAACCCTACTCCTCTACCATCATTTGGGTGTGTAGGATCATATTTTTTCACAGTTGTTGCAACTATTTTCTTTCACACGTTTTAAGTGCTGCCTGCTTGGCCCATGCTTTCCTGATATATTTTATTTTTAATGCCACAACAATTTTGTCTTTCATACAATTAATACCTTACTCCTATAGGTATTACAGCAGCCTTCTTCTCTTTCTTTTCCCATATTTCCCACTTCTAATGAGAAACACTTCAGCCCCCATGCCCCCACTGTCTTGCAAGGTGCCTTTCTCATGTCTCCAACACTTGGGCTCTTTTGCTCCCATTAGATTCTGAACTCTTGTGACTTGATCCTGTCTCCATGCCACGTAACCTTTCCACATGTTATTTTTATGCCTGCCTGGCTGCGGTCATGGCTTTCTGAAGCATTTCTGGAGCTACAGGCTCCTCAGCAATGCCTCCCCTGCTCCATGCAGCCTCTTGCCCACACTTTCCCTGCCAGACTGGCTTCCCTGCTTCTTCTTAGCCTATCTCAGCCTCAGGAAATCCCATTTCCATCTTTCCCAGGCATGGGCAGAATCCCCGACACAGTTTCTGTCAATGGCACAGCCAAGCCCCTCTCTGTGGGAAGCAGTGACTCTCCAGGCTCAGGCAGTGCCATGAGCACTTCATGGCCAGCTCAGGAGCTTGGCATCCTCTGAGCTCCTGCTCTCCCTTGTTTCACAGCTGCACAGCACATGAGGAGGTACACAAGCTTCAGGCCAAGTCCTCTCCTCCTGCTCGTGAGGGCAAAGGCAGCACAGCCTTCCCCAAGGACTTGTGTGGAGACAGCCCCAAGGCAAGGGAAGGGGTGGCACAGATTCCGTGTCAGCCCTCACCCCCATGGCTGTGGTGCCTTCAAGATCTGCTCAGCAATTCACCCCGATTTGGGGGCTGCCATTCCAAGGATGATTTATCTCCTGCCAGGGAGGTGGCTTCTGAGTCCACAAGGTGGAGGGAGGCAAGCAGTGATGTGGATCCATGTGCTGCAGGAAATGTCAGAACACTTGCAGTGCTCAGTGAACAAAGGCTTCCCACCAGGAGCACAGGGCCCCCAGGGGCAAGTCTTGCCCTCCAAAGGTAGTGCTGTGATTAACTGTCTAATTAAAGAAGGGTGCAGAGCATCTGCCCTTGCAGCCTGCCCAGCTCAGAACACAGGGAACATAGCCCTCCTCTTTCCTGCACCCTTTATCACATTTTCTAAGTGTCACCAAATCTCTTTGCTTAGAATTTCCCCATGCCAGAGAAGATGATCAAATAGGTGTTTCTTAACACTTAATTAAATAAAAGCTCAGACCGAGCCCGGTTACTCCAGTCTCCAAAGACATCCTTCAGGGTGTCCTTCCACCTGCAAAGACAGCAGACCCAGTGCAGGAGTGGCCTGTCCTTCAGGGTGCACAACACCCTGGATGCCAGCACCCTGAAATGGGCTGCCCCAGCCCAGGCTCTGCCCCTCCACGTGCCCATCAATGCCCATGGGACTGTTCACAGGCACTGTGCTCTCTGCCTCTTCTGGAGCTTTATCCTTCCCTGTGTTTGTGCACAGATGAGACACCGACTGCAAATCCCCAAACCCCACAGCTCTAAATGGAGTTTATCCCTGCCCTCCCCAGCCCACATCTCTGGTATCTCTTCTTTTCAAATACAACTTCAGAGTCAGATGTGACTGGAGAACCTTTTACACAATGGAGTGTGAAGGGGAAGCTGTGAACTGAGAAAAGATCTTGCAGAAATGAGGTTCACAAAGGAAGATGACTTCTGCATTACCTACAATAACACAGGAAGCAAAGTCTCACTGTTAGATAAGAACAACAAATAACTCTTCACTTTGTCTTCACAATGGCTAACTGAGCTCTAAAAAAACCCTTTTTGCCTCTTACCATTTCCCGTTTCCACGGTGGCAGGGTGCATCCCCCATTGACCTCTGGCAGGAGACTTGGCCCTGATTTACTGCAGGGCTGGTGAAGCCAAATGTCCCCAAGGGGAAGATGTGTGGCCACTAGCCTTAGCCATGCAGCAGAAGGATGAGCACCAGAGCCCCCTCCATGTGTCTGGCTGGGAGGAGGTAGCCTGAACAGCATCTTCCTTGGAGAAGTGAAGCTTTTCCCAGGCTGCTTTGAATGTGTTGGCAGAGGGCCACCTGCAGCCGCTGGCCCCATTCTGTCACGGGTGAATATTCACCCCCAGGAGCCAGGGGCAGGGCCAGGCTCAGCACACATCCCTGGGCACAGAGCTGCAGGAGGAGGCTGAGGATTGCAGCCCCATCTGAAAAGGGCTGGGATTGCAAATGGCAGAAGGCTGCAGCTGAAAGGTGGTTTGGGTTTAGAGCAGTTGTTATTTCAGCAGCTGCGAACTGAGAGAAACCTTTCCCTACAACTTTCCCTTTCAAACTGAGAGAAGTCTTTCCCTACATTTTATTAGTGACTTGTCCAAATCACATTGCAAAGTCTTTCCTAGAGATCACAATGCTGCAGGGGACAAAAGGTTAGGGTCTAAACACAGAACATGGCAAGGTGAAAAAAGCGGGTATGGAATGTGGAAGAGAGTAGCCATAAAATCTAATCTACCTCAGCCTCCCCAAAATACTTGTGACAGTTGAAAAAGATTCAAGCAAAAACTTCAGCTTTTCAAGGAGGCAAAGGGAGCCTGAAAGGGGAGATGAATAAAAGTCACATTTTTTTATTTAATATGTCTAAATCAGAGGTAAGAGGTCTGCTCAAAAGTTAAATGGAGAAGAGTAAGCAGGTTATTGTAGTGTGCCACATAGATGTTAAAGATACTGCATTCATAGATAAAACTTTGAAAAATGCTGGATTTAAGAGAAACACCAGGAGCAGGAAACTTGTAAAGAAGCTTTTATATACAGCACAAAACCAACCAAATTACAAGTTTTCTTCTGGAAGACAGGGGAATTCTTCACTCAGGGTAAAATAGCTCAGAAATTTAAAAGAAGAGATTGACAGGATCTCAAATATAGAAACTCACAGCTGCATCAAAGCAGCATGCACAGCACAAGGAGTGGGGCTGCATGGCTGGCTGGGAAAGCAGAGCAGGATCACAGAAGACCAGCATGGAAACCACAGGAACGTGCCAAAAGGAGCAGAAACAGGAGCTCTGAGGAAATGCTTCCTGCAAAATCTACACCAAGCAAAAAGGCAGGAGACAATCAGAAGGAGCATGGAGATGGTGGGAATAAAGAGACACCAGAGCAGAGCCAACCTCTGAGCAGAGCTGCCACGTGTGCAAGGTGTCAGATATAACCTGAGGGAATGGTTAAAATCATCTCAAAGAAAAGTGAGAGAGACAACAGAGTTGGCTCCTTTTCCGTGAAAAATCAAAGGATGACAACGCTTGCCTGTGTTGAGAGCTAAACAAGTGTGCAGAGCAGACATTTCCCTGTGCTTAGTGTGAAAGGTTGTATTTGGTGGGGAGGCAGGCAGCAGATGCTTTTCCACGTTGGAGGCTTCAGCTGATTTCCTCCAGGGGTAAAAACAACCAACCTCATCCCACCCTAAGATCTCTCTGTGCTCTTAGGAAGGCACTGCTTTAGGAAACAGCCATTTGGGCTGCACCCTGTGCCCCAGCCCTTCCACAGGCAGGAGGGACACCATAAGCCTTAGGGTAATATAAGCCATACACTGATGTGCTGATAAGCAATAGAAAAACAGAGCCAAAACTTCACAAGGCTTCTGAAAGACCGCTTCTGGTTTAAAAGCCAACAGCAGCATCTCAACAACCCTCTTAGAGAACAGAGTAACTGAGTGATGACTGTGGGTAAAGTCCCATCCATTGCAAGAGTCAGCCAGAGGCCTCCACCTTCAAAACCAGACTCACTGGGAAGAGAAGGTTTTGCCAAGAAATGCAACATCCCAGTCTCTGCTGCAGCTGCTCACTCTCTGCCTTCCCTGCATAAAGGAGAGGGGAGGCTCTGGGGGAAGCACATTCCCAGCTCAGGAGCAAGAGAGGCTGCAGAGGAACTGAGAGCCCAAAGGGGAGAAGGGAGCTGAGCCATACTGAGAGCAAACCACAGCAGAGGTTTCCGCACTGCCACTGACTCACCGGGGCTGAGCTCCAGAGAGGAGCAGCAGCACGGAGCCTTTCTGTACCTGAGGCTGGTACTCTGCTGCAGCCTCAGCCACGCTGAGAGGTGCAGAGGAGCTGCAGCTGAGCCAGGCTCCCACCTACGCTCCTTTCCCACCTCTTGTCATCAGTGCTTCCTCATCCACCCCTAGTAAATCTCACCATGCAGAAGATCTTCACCACAGCCCTGTCACTGGCCATGCAGCTTCGTTTACGCTGCCTTCTGACACTAGCAGTGGAAAATATTATTCCAGTGCTGCCAGGTTCGTGGCATGCTCAGGACTGGCTGCAAATAACAAACTGAATGTGCAGAAGGTGAGGAAAAAGCAAACACTAGCAAACAGTGTCAGAAGCAAGAGCAACAAAGTGATGGAGAGAAGCTGGGTAAAGTTATCAGGACAGGGACAGAAGAGTATTTCTTTTGGGCAATGCAACATGGCCAATGCTCCTCTTTGATAAGCATGTATGAAACCTTCCTGCAGGTAACAAAGCTGCTCTGGGAAGCAGGAGAGCCAAAACATTGGACATATATGGCCAAGGAGAACACTGTGTCCTAGGTGAGGTGGGGGAAGTCTGTTGGGAGAAGAAGAGAATTTTGTCGTTAATTTAATTGTACTTACTCCTCTTCAAAAATCAGGTAATTCATTCTTGGAGAAATGCCTTGGCAACGTCCTTGGGGCTACACTTTATCTGTTTTTCAGAGCATCAGAAATACTGCATTTTGGAGTCATTGCAGTGCAGCCACAGCATGCTGTCCCAGAGGGAAGGGCTGGTATAATACTTTGCATTCAGAAACTGGAAAATGCTATCAAGGTAGCAAATGCTTTGCCAGGATGGTGGCAGGGTCTGCTGGGGAAATGTAATAACGTTTTTAATTGAACCATAAAGACACATGCTGTGTGAGCAGCAGTCACCGGGGGACACACACAGAGATGCTGCTTTCCTGCTTTCCAGAAACAAATACAAAAGAGTGGCCAAGGCATGAAGTCAGTTATTTTCAGAGGTATCAGGAAAGGCACCATGCACTCAGGGGAGAGTGGGAGGCAAACAAAACCCAGAAACAAAAGTGATACAGTGGGAGATGCCAGAGCCACTGAGCACAAAAGCACCCAGATTATCTCTGGCACACACACGCTGGTGCTCGCAGGCTCAGCACAAACCCCCATGGCAGAGCTGGGAGCAATTATTTCTGGTTCAGCTGCATACAAATATTTGCAGAGAGAAAGCCAAGAGACAACAAACAAACAAGCAGTGGGGTTCAGGGGCTGGATTTTGCCCTGTGCTGCTGCACTTGCCCCCAGAAACCCACCAGAGACAGGGATGGCACTGGCACATTCTGGGGCAAGTGATGCCTGCATTTTGGGAAGGCAAGATCAGAGCTGCACAGCCACATGGGGCAGGTGAGGTCCAGTGCCCACATGCCACCAGCAGTCCCCTCCAAAGACACTGCCGGACAAACTGAGGCAATGCCATTTTTGCCTCCAGTCTGCAGCCTTGATCAAGCACAGGAATGGCTTGTGCCATTATAGGAATTAAATTACTTTTTAGCTGAACCACTTGCCTACACTGCAGTCCCAGATTGCAGGCCCTGGGGTGTTTCTCATGACGAATACCTATATCATACCTCATTTGGATTCTCTGAATTTCCTTACTCTTTCCTCTTTGGCTGTGGGGAAAAAAGGCCCTTTCTCGCTCCTCTCCTTCTGTCAGACACTCTCTCTGATGTCCCCATCTCCATCTACGAGCCAGCAGGGTGCTTCACAGGCAGAGCCTTGTGCCTTCACAGGCAGGCACATGAAAAGGAAAAACCTAAAGTACTGGGGGGGAATTTTCCATGAGGTGGATATAGGTATCGTGGGGTGGATATGTGCAGCTGCCTGGAAAAAGAAAGCATTTAAGCTGTTTCTTTTTGTTTTCTCTCTTTGCTATTCAGAGAAACTCTGTGTCATCTGAGCAGAGACACAGCAGGGAGCTGCTGCTTGCTTTGCCAAAGCAATGAGAAGGAATAGCCTTTGTTAAAGACACCACCCTCATAGGGATTATAAATACAAAGGAGATGAAATTATCCCGTTGAACCCAATCCACAGAAAACACTGCAGTGAGGAGCAGGAGGAAGGGGAGTGCCTGGCTGTGGGCGATGGGCCAGGCAGGGACATACGAATCACATTAAAAACCTCTAAAGGAGTACCGGAAAATGTGTTTTATATAGGAGTGCTTTCACTCCCACCTGCCTGTCTAGCTCTACAGCTTTTGCAGGAGGAGACTCCAGTGATGCCAAGGTGGCAGGATCTGAGCCTAGTACACCAGGACACCCCAAGGCTCACAGTCAGGATATCCATCCTGCCAGGGGGGACAGCCAGGGCACGGCAGGAGCAGGAGGTTGGGTGCAATGGCAGGAGAGCTCAGGACATCTGGTTTGCCTGTGGGTTCGGTGTCCAGGTCCCCCAGGACTGCCATGTGAGCATGGAAGCTGTCTCCAGCCCAGGTGAACAGCATGGAGGGTCTCACGGCCATGTACCCAGAACTAAGGGTCCCTGGCATCCAGCCACGACTGAGCTCCAGCTCAGGGGCACCGGCACAAACCAGCACAAGTTTTGTGTGTGTGTTTGTAAAGGATTTTCAAAACATCAGGTCATAGCTCTGCCCAGGCCAAGCTGCAAGCATGAAGGAGCAAGCTCTCACTAGGCTGCTAAGCAGAGCCTACAACAGGCAGCACCACAGGCTGAGTATGTCCTATCAGTGCTCCAGAGTTCCTGCAGTTCCTCACATCTGCTGGGACAGGGTGTTGAGGCCCCCAGTCTGCTCCCAGCTGCCAGATCTGCTTGCCCAGCTCACACGTACGCTCCTGGCAGCCACAAGGCAAGGTGCTGCAGCCACAAGGCTGCTGGGTCAGCTGGCTGCCACCTGAGCTGCCAGACTGCCTTTGCAAAGAAAGGTGCCTTCCAAAGCCAGAAACATATAAAATGGGATGGCTGAGTGAACCACCATTGTTTATCATGTGAAAGAGCAGCAAAGTGGAGGCAAAGTCATTTGATGGCAGAAAAAGCCCCACAATTTAAGGCTAAAACCAGTGACAGTGTGGTTTTGACTGCTCAAGTCAGGAGAACAAGCGCTTATAAAAATGAATAATTGAAGTTACTATAAGCCTTTATTAATCCTACAGTAAACACAAATGCCTCCTGCAAAGGACAAAGAAATGCCCTATCAAAAGTGTCACACATGTGTCATTCTCTGTGACTTCCCAAAGAGCACTTTGGAATGATTTATGCCCAAAGTAAAAACACGGGGAAATACTTTTTAAAATAGATTTATAGTTTTTTTGTGAAACATGCATCACTGAGATTGAGAAATTATATTCCACATTATAGACAATGTAAGATTCCTAATGCCTTTAATTAATCATGTCCTCATTTCTAAGTGAATAGATTTTGTAGATGAGAGAAACAAGCAAACTGTTATCCCTTAGCACCTCACTGGTAGTTTCAAAGATTATTGAATTTGAGCACAGACCCTCTGGAAGGCAGGCAGGGACTGATCTGAGAACACAGTGACTCAGTCTCACTGGCAGCTGGATGACAGTCCAGGACAGTCCAGCACTGGGAGAAGAGCCCCAGCCCCCAGCAGGCCAGTGCCAAAGCCACCCCATGGCACATCCCACGTCCCTCATCTGCAAAAGGCAGGGAGTTGGCTAATGCACAACAGAGGTTACCGGGCTGGGGCTGGGGATCAATGCCTCAGTGAATGGAAAAACCCTCATGGCCAAAAACTGTTCTGCTGGCCTTGCATAATGTACAGCAAAGAGCAACTGCAAGGAGTCATGGACTCCTGACTTCCACCCCCGTGCTGGGGTGACCACGGGCGTGGAGGGCACAGGGCTGGCACCACGCAGGCTTCCAAACACAGCAGATGAGGGCTGTGGTTTGTGGAGCCGTGAGGAGCCCTGCCTGCTCCCTGTCTGCACCCTGTCTGTGCCCTGTCTGCTCTCTGTGCCCTACCTGTGCCATGTCTAGGAGAAAGGAACAGAGAGAGAAAAGGAAAATCCCATTTTGAGGAGTCCTAATCCCAACTGGCTGCTGTGTGGAGGGCTGGGGACACCCTGAATCCCCAGTACTAGGAGTTCCAGCATGCCATGGCTCCTTGCTGCCTGCACTGGGCCCCAGAATGGAGTCACCAAGCCCCCCTCAGGCTCTGCCAAACTGCTTGGGCTTTTGGGGATCCACGTGCTCCCTCTGCCATCAGACCCAGAACAAATACACTCTTCTGGTTTGTGCAGTCATCGTGTCATCCCCCCCCCCCCCCCCGGCCACCCCAGCAACACTGTTACCCCAAATCAAGACCAGCAGGTGTGGAGTCTGAAAGAAGAGACATGTCCAGTGATGGGAAGTGGTGACAAGGGGAGACGATGCCATTTCTATCCCTCAGCAGCCAAAAGCAAAGAAAAATAGGGAACTGGGAGCAGACACCTCTTTAAAAAGGACAGAAGTGTGATGTAGACTGGGAAGACCATGGAAATTATGCTGGGATTACCTCCACCAAATTGCACAAATGTTGCAAAGCCCCAGACAAACCCGTATTCTCCTCTTCCATTTTGTTTCCAGCTGGCTGGAGCCACGGCTCCCTCACCCCCTACTGCCCACCCACCGGCAGAGAGGAGGGCCTGGCTGCCCTGGAGGTCCTGGGGCTGTCGCCGAGCTCGGGGGCTCTTTGGGGGTATCCCCGCTCCGGCAGCCTCGGCCGGGCGTGTGGAGCCAGGGCGATGAGCTCCATCTATTGTCCAAGCGGCAGAGGGGCTGCCTGGGATAGCTCCTCTGTGCGAAGGAAATGCGCTTTTCCTTGCCTCAGTGACTCAAAACCGCTCTCCTGATAAATAATTCCTGGAATAATTCTGTAAAAATGCGGCGCCGCTGAACGCAAGCGGGCTGCGGGGGCTGCGCGGAGAGCAGCTGTCCCCGCCTGCGCCGAGCTGCTCGTTTGAACGGGCTAGAGGCAACCTCATTAAGGCCCTCATTAACAGCTCAGCCAGACAGAGGTGCGCTCTCAGGTGCCTCGTGAAAGATGCGATCCCTGTGGGGAGTGGAAGCTGGGGAAAGTTCGGAGGGGAGGGACTCACGGGGGATGACCCGCACACCGCAGCACGGAGCTCATTCTGGTCCCTGCTCAGCTTCTTCCCAGCCGAGAGTGAGCCCCAAACGAGCCCAGGCTGAAAGCAGCCGGTGCCTGGCTCAGCTGGAGCAGAGGGGAGCTGGATGCCATCATGCAGAACCCCTGGTTCCCCTGGCCCGCCCAGGGAGGCCGAAGCAGCACCCTGAACTCGGAGTGCAGAAACGAGCGCCCTGGGAACAGCTGTGGCATCGAGCCAAGGAGCTCTGAGCACTATTTACGGGGCTCTGCTTCCCGGACAAAACGTCTCAATGTCCCTTTCGGCATGAGAACTCCTGCTGTGCCAAGATCCCTCGCCTCCTTAGGAGCCAAGCCGGGCTCCCCTGAGGCCAGGGAAGTTTATTTGCAATCGCCAAGACGAGAAACACTCTGTTGTTGCTCAAGCCTGGCAAGGAGCTGTTCTGTCCAAGCTGCCCATCAGAGGGAAGAAAAGAGCCCGTTTGTCCGCGTGAAATGGGCCGGGAAAGCGGAACCCCAGCACAGAGCAGGAGGCTGGCCTGGAGCAAAGGCAGAGTGTGGCAGTGGGTGCCATGTCCTGCAGCCAGGGCAGGGTCCCCCCAGCCCAGCCATGGGTGTGTCCCCTTCTCCCTGCGGCTGGCTCAGCACCCCCACTGTGGCGTGCACCTGGGGCCTCCTGTCCCCCCACCTCTCATCACGCTGCCATGGCCTCGGGTGAGCAGCCACCCTGCACAGCCCAGCGGGGCTGTCCCATGGCCACAGAAAGCCACTGTCCCCTGCTGCACACCCAAGCAGTGGCCCTGGGCACTGCTGCCAGACCTGCCCGTCCCTGGACCTGTGCCACCTCCTCACACTCACGGAGGAAAACCCAGGGGGAACATCAGGGCCCGTGAGTTTGTAAGGCATGGGAACAAACCCATGAGTGTGCAACAGGAAAGGCTGTGCCACACGTCCTGCCCCTGGCCCTCGTGCCTCCCTGCTGGCACTGCTGGGGACACGAATGGCACACGGCGCACCCACCAGGAGCCAGCTTCATGGGGAAGGGCTGAGCAGGCCCCGAGGGCACGCAGGACCAGGCTTACACCCTCGGGCTGGGCACCGGGAGAGCTCCCATCAACAATTAGCCACTAGAGGGAAGTACAAGGCTGTACAGGGACGGGTTGGGGCACAGGAGGATGCCTGGGATGGCGGGGAATTGCGGTTTGGGGAGATGGCAGCACAGCCATTTTACTGCTTTTTCTTCAGAGCTGGCTGCCCAGCACTTGCTGCTGTCTTGCCCCCAGTGCAGTGCCCATGAGGTGGGGGCAGGAAGGGGCAGGAAGGGCACAGGGGCTGGCTGGCCACAGGAGTGGGCTTGGTCCAAGCTGCCTGCGGTGCCCTGGGCTGGAGCCAGCAGTGCCCCTGGCATGGAGACTGTGGACCCTGGCACAGAGGCCGTGGTGTCTCCAGACAGCACCAAAATAGCATGGAGCAGCCTGCCAGGCCGCCTGCCAGACAGCATCAACAGTTTTGGCCATTTTTAGCAAAGTGGGGAATGTGTGTTGTTTCTGGGACATGCAGTATCCAGGGCCAGAGGGAAGACAAGGGAATGACCTGGCAACCCGAGGGGACAGTGAGTGGGAGCACAGGGCTTGGACAGATCCCAACGGAGGAGCCCTGGCTCTGGACAGGAAGAGCAGTCTCAGGGAGGGACAGCCAGGGGGACGAGGGTTCCCATGGAACTGGGCTCCATGGTGGTGCTGGTTTGATCCTGATGAGAGAGGTGGGCAGCTGAGGGCTCCTGTCCCAGCCCCATGGCACAGACCCTGCCAACAGGGCCTGGACTGTCACCAACCTCCTGCTGAGGGCAGCCATCCCAATCTCCCCGCGACCAAGGCAGCTAGAGGGATCTGACAGAGCACAGCTGATAATGAGCCTCTGCTCTATTTTATTCCTTTTTATAGATGGCTAAGTATAACCTTGTGCTTTTATTTAATTCTTACTGAAAGCTGTGAGCCACAATCCATCAAGTCAGTTTTGGGTTTTTCATATTGGCTGGCTTGCATCAGGTCCCAGAGAGGAAACATCCAGGCTCAGCACAAGGCCTGTAGCCAAGTTAGGTAGTGGCAGCATGTCCCACACAGGAGAGCTGGTGACCACAGAGCAAAGCAGAAAAGGCATTGCAGGATTTGTGGGCAGCAGCTTTCTCTGTGCCAAAACACCCCCCAGTCCATCCAGACTGCTGTCCCTGAGCACCGCAGCTGTGGGCACTGCCAGGACAGCCCACATTTGGTGGCCGAGCCAAAGGCATTTGATTTGTTCTATCACAAAGCCAGAAGCAGCTTTCTGGATTGTACAAGATCTCCCTCTGCAGCAGGAACAGGAGCCAGCACCAACCTGCAAACTAAATGTGCAACACAACATAACCGCAAGCAAGTGTGCCAGGGGTTGTATCAGCTGGTTATATCCCCAGAGATAAACTTCTTCCACCTCTCTTCTGCGGGGCAGGGATAATGTTTAGGAAGATGTTTGATGGACCACTGAAAAATGTATCACTGTGGTATTTCCCTGACAACTGAATTGAAAGACCATGAGGTAATTGCAGCGCTACCTGTTAAACACCTCAGGTCCAATCCTCACCTCCTGGCAGTCTAACAAATATCCCAGTCATACATTTTGGGGCTCAAGCCAAAAGTTGACAGGGGAACTAGCCTTGTCTTTCTCACACCTGGGGCAGGGGCAGCTGAAAATCTCTCACTCCACAGCAAAAGCAGGTCCAATTTCAGTTCCAAGGTCCTGCTCCTCCATTCATTACTCAGGAGACTTTGACAGAAACACTGGCATTGCACGCACACAAATCCACGTAGCCCTAGAAAATCACATTTATAACAAAACAGATCCAACTAGACTACTGTGATATTTACTGGGGTTGCATGAGAGGTTGTTTTAAGTCTCAACATTGCATGAAAAACCCATCATCCAACAAAAACTACAAATATTCTTCTAATGCTGGACTAAGGGCTTGTCCAGAACAAGGCAGGCAGTTTGCAGTTGTCCTGTGGCTCCTCCCTTCTGCACCTTCTCCTCAGGCTTAAAAATCCACTCTTGCCGACTCCCAGCTTTACATGTAAAAATTTATTTATATGCTCATTTATGCATCTTTTTAGTCCCTCCCGATAGCCAGGTCTTGAAAACAGTTCAGCAATTCAGAATGCTGCCAAGCCAATACTGGCAGTCACTCAAATGAGTTTCCCCTCTCACAAGCACACCAGTTCCCCATGCCCAGTTGCAACATCACACAAATTTTTCCTGGTATGATTTTGGGAACTCAGGCTTGCCAAGCTAACTAACTTCGAACTGCCTCAGAGCAGCTGCAGAGGAACGCCTCTGCTAGCTAAGGTTCAGCCTCCTTTGGGAAGGAGATAGATACAGGGAGAAAGAGACTTGGTTTTGACCTAAAGCCAAAAAGCTCGATAGGTGGGAAACCACCCTAGGGCTGGAATTACTGCAGTCATTTACAATAGTGCTGGCACATGCTTAGGTGCCTTAAAAAGGAACTTTCCCCCAGTACTGCCTTCCCCCTCGGGCAGCTTTGCCCTTCTTTGGTGTGGCAGCAGCCTCCAGCCTCCAGGAATGGTTCTCACAGTTAAAAGGAGAAGCCCAAACTTATTCCACAATAATTAATTTACTAACACACTGAAAGCCCCACGTGTGTGGATTGCTGTGAGCTGGACACACTTTCTCCACCAGCCACTAAAGCATTTCCCAATTTGCAGAGAGCATCAGCCTGTGCTGGACAAGCACAGCTGGCTGAGCAGCTCTCACACAGGCTCTCCAGCAAACCACTGCTCTTCCAGTTCCTGTCCAATTCCCAAACCCATCTTTTCCCTGTAAGGCCATCTTCACAAGCTATCCCAGTGGATTATATATCTGTTCCAAAACTTAAGTTATGTCCAGGAAAAATTAATGGGAAAACCCAACTTTTAGGTCAGCATGCGCAATAGCAAATGGAAACTGCAGTGTCTGAGCTGACAGCTCCCCGTGCCCTTAGGATAGCGATGCAATAGCCAGACTTCATTCTCTAAACAGACTGCAGCAA
Organism: Vidua chalybeata; assembly: GCF_026979565.1. NCBI lineage: Eukaryota > Metazoa > Chordata > Aves > Passeriformes > Viduidae > Vidua > Vidua chalybeata. Next base: position 24,662,927 of record NC_071539.1, read on the forward strand.
GCCAACCAGGACTCAAAGCAGCTGGTAAGCATGATTTTTTTTCCCCCCTCCTTACTAAGTTCAGGAGTTTCTCTTCTTTTGGGCTGAATTGGACAGACTTTTCTGTTTGCAAGAATTTGTCTTTCTCAGAGTTATTCTTGTAATAGCCAGAGAGTATTTAAAACCAAGAATAGCTGATCTCCATTAGATTCATGCTCCCCTTTTTGGAAACACTATTTAGAGAGCAGAACTCCTAAATCAAAAAGTAGTCAGAAGCAACAGTGAGAAACTGCAGGGCTGTAACAGTAAATACTGCATTGGCACCTTTCGATTCACCTCTTTCCTCAAAGACTCCAGGGAAGATTGGGTTTGCCCAAATCTCCCTGAGTGGCATCAGTTCCTCACCAGAAACCCGCACCACCCACATTTAAGGTGTGAGCCCTCTGGAACATCAGCAAAAACTACACTATGAGAATTACAAAAAGAAAAACCTTTGACATAAGCCAAAGCCCTGGTTAATAACCTTTGAGGGAAATTCTCCAGTGGGAAAACAGATGGATTTTTCAGTCTGTTTTGCGCAGAAAGTTTTGGGGCTTAGAGTATATAGTTTTATATTCTGCAATCTGAAGTTTAAATTCTGAATCATTATGTAGCCCTTAGGAACGGCATTGTTCTCAGATGCTACTGTGGCTTCTGCTGATAAATGAATAAGCTTCATATAACGCATATGTGCTTTTAATACAGCAGCTGCCAAGGCAATCACTGAAAGCCACCAGCAGTACAGAGCTCTTCTATTTCTTGCTCATCTAGTTCTTGTCCAAAAGGTACGACTGACATTCAAATATAGCACATTATTTCATGTTAAACTGATGCTAAGCATCAGATGGAAAATCAAAAGGAAATGGGAAAGACTGAGTAAAGGGATGTCACTTCTAAACTAGAGTTTAAGCTCAGATCTGGTAGACACAGCTTAAAACTTCCCCTTTGTAAGACATACTTATGCCAGAGAACTGCTTGGCTTCTCAAGCACAGAAATCACCTGGGATTGAGTTAAACAGTGGGGATAGAAGATGTTCTTTCCTTGCGTATCACAGCACTTTTCTCCTGACAAAGGAGAGCACTGAGTGTGTGATGTGTGTGCACTGATGCTGGGGAGGGCATGGCTCTAAGCCCTCTGGAGCGAACTGGCCAGGCAGCCCCCAGAAAAGCTTCCCTGCAGCCCTGCTTTGGCTCCTCACACCTGCACTGCTTGTGACCTTACAGAAGGGGGTTATTTTGCACCAGTAGAAGACCTTGCTGTGGGGAACACCACTAAAATTGAGATGATATTTGAGTTCTAGGCAGGGCACCAGAAAGCAGAACTAACCCCAACAAAATCACCAAAACACAGCTCAAGAAACACAATTTTAAGCCAGATTTTTATGGATCACCACCATGTTTTGACACAGCACAGCCTGTGCTGGTTTTGGAAGGGTATGCATGTGCCTGAGCTGGAGGGGACCCAGGCAAGGGGGACAAGGGTCCCACTGGGGCATGACAAGGTGTGATCACTGTGCATACCTTGCTTAGCAAACCAAGCCACTTTCAGGATTTATAGACATCAGTTTCACTGCTCCATGCTGGCTCATGGACAATCACTACATCCCTTGCTGCAAAGGGATCTTTCGCTTCCCAAAGTGCAGGGACACAGGGACACTGCATAAGACTCACGCTGTGCCCACTGGACCTCACAGCACCCTCAGCCCCAAAACTGCCCCCAAGCCAAGGCACTGGCCCCATCTCAGAGTGCTGGGTGGCTGCTGGATTGCTGGAGCCTGGCTGGGTGGGCACGGATTTGGAAGTTTCCTGATTTTAGGTGTTAGCCACTGCCCACCAAAGCTATTAAAGAGAGCTTTTAATTTTTTTTTTTTCAAAGCCCCTTCAATATCCTCAATATTTTTTTTGCAGCAAAAACTGAAATCATGGCAACCTCTTTGTTACTACTGTGGTTTAACCCCAGCTTGCAACTGAGCCCCACAGAGCCACTCGCTCACCCCTGCTACAGCAGAATGGGGGAGAGAGAATTGCACTGCTAAAAGTGAGAACACTCATGGATAGAGATAAGAACAACAACGTAATTGAAATAAAATAGTAATAATAACAATAAGAAATTGTAATGGAAAGGAAAATAACAAAGAGAGAAAGACAAGTGATGCAAATGAAGACAGTTGCTCAGCACCAACTGACCAATACCTGGCCAGCCCCCGAGCAGCAGCCTGGGGCCAGCCTTACCCCTGGTTTAGAGCTGAGCATGATGCCACGGTTTGGAATATCCCTCGGGTCAGCTGGGGTCAGTTGTCCTGGCTGTGTCCCCTCCTGGCTGTGTCCCCTCCCCTTGTGCACCCCCAGGCTCCTCACTGGTGGGGTGAAGAGCAGAAAAAGCCTGGACACTGTGCAAGGAGTGCTCAGCAATAACCAAAACACCCCTGTGTTATCAGCCCTGTGTTCAGCACAAATCCAAACCACAACATATGCCACCCACGACAGAGAAAACTCTGCCCTAGCTAAAACGAGCACATTTCTTTAGCTTCCTTTGAAGCAATTACACCAGAGCTAATAAGACATTATTTAAAATACGACATTGCCTAGGAAAATCTAGCCTGCAAAGAAATTGCTCCAAAATATTATTTTTCTTGAAAATTACAGAGCTAAAAGGACTCTAATTGCCATGCTGTTGCTCACTTTTTATTGCTTATTATGCCACTTACAATGCTCCTAACAGGATACCTCTACTGTTCCAGAGTATAAACCCTGCCCAGGGAGCAGTATAACACAACAACAGTAATTTTAAAATATCTTGTGTTATAAAAACCTGACTCAAAGCCCACCAGGGGCTGGGAGCACAGAACAAAGCCAGGCTGACAGCAGGGTGTCACCACCAACCTGGTTTTGGGCAGCTGCACTAATTGCTCTGACCAGCAAAGCAGCCAGATTAAAGAGAAATGCAATCCTACAGTGCCTAAACACTGCACAATTTGTCTTCCCATAATCAAAAAACAATTCAGATGGAAGAAACTCCAGTATCATCATTTCATACTGTGGCTCAGGGAAGCTGGGAAGCCTGGCTGTGGTTTCTGTTCGTGTTAGGTAGACCCAGGTGAGCAGGCTGTACGTGCAGTGAGAACCCACCTTACCTGGCTTTAAGGCTGTAGAGGGTTTGAGACAACCTCTGCCAGACCCCTGCCTCCCATCGGCTGCTCACTCACCCAGGCAGGAGTCAGGGCTTTCTGTGGCTAATTGAGCAGAGCTTTGCAAGGAGATCAGCCACAGATACCCTGGCATCACCATTGCTGGTCCTGAAACATCTGTGCCTGAGCACAGAGCCTGAGAGGGCTGGGGGAGTAGCTGGTGCTTGCTCCTCTCTGCTCTGGCCATGCCCCAGGGGTCCAGCTTGGCTCATGGAGCTCACACCAGCGGCACAAACTGCTTTCCTTCAGATGTGCAGACTCAGTTTTAGTCTTTTGTGCCTTATTTGGGGGATGGGGGGGAAGAGTGTTCACTTTTTTTTCTCTATTAACCTTTAAAGTTAACAAAGCAATTGTCCACATCAGGAACCAGTGATGAGGGGCCTGGCAGGGTTCCTGCTGTGCTCGTTGCTGCTGCTGGCCCCCCACTCCACAGGGGTGGCTGCCCAGGACACCCAGCCTGACCCCAAAATGCCATGTGCCAATTGGATGGGAGGAGCACCCGGCTACCCTGGCCACAACGGTGTCCCTGGCCGGGATGGGAAAGATGGAAGAGATGGACTCAAGGGAGATAAAGGAGACGAAGGTTGGTGAGGAGCAGGTGGTATGTCATTGCTCGAGGTTTCATGTCTTGTGGGTCCATGTCTGATCTTTATCCAGTTGTTTTTTGATTGTCTCCTGGGGTGGAGATTCCAAAACCCAAGTCAAAGAGTTTGGTGCAGGGTTTTTTTTCCCCAGTTAATGATGTTTTTTTCTGACATGCTGCTCCCAGCAGCTCTGCACACAGCCAGGGTGGGGGTGAGCAGGGTTTCCACTCGCTGCCTCAGCCCCTGGGGACTCTTGAGGTCCCTGAGCCCTTCCTTGGCTCTGTGCTGCCGAGCAGGGCTCACGCCACAGCCCCCTCTGCATTTCAGCAGCAGCTTCCAACACAGTGCAAGCACAACTGCCAGACCCCACTCTGTCCTGCAGGTCCGGCAGGTCCCAAAGGTGAACCGGGCCCAGTAGGAAGCCGAGGCTTTCCCGGACCCCCCGGATCTCCTGGAAGTCCTGGAATCCCAGGGCAGAAGGGCAAAGATGCTTTTGTGCACCGCTCTGCCTTCAGCGTGGGGCTGACGGAGCGAAGCCCTGCCCCCAACGTCCCCATCCGCTTCAGCAAGATCTTCTACAATGAGCAGGGCCACTACGACCCCAGCACGGGCAAGTTCCTCTGCAACGTGCCCGGCACCTACTTCTTCGCCTACCACCTCACGGTCTACCTGTCGGACGTCAAGGTCAGCCTCTACAGGAAGGACAAGGCCGTGATCTTCACCTACGACCAGTTCCAGAACAACAACGTGGACCAAGCCAGCGGCTCTGTCCTGCTGCACCTCAGCTCCGGGGACGAGGTCTGGCTCCAGGTGTACGGGAACGGGGACAAAAATGGGGTCTATGCTGACAACCTCAACGATTCCACTTTCATGGGCTTCCTCCTGTACCCTGACCCAGATAACTACTAAAGTAGGGGGTGCTGCATGGGAAAGGAGGATGGCTCGGGTGGCTTCACCCTAGATGTGTCCTGGGGCACTGGCGCTATAGCTATTATGTATTTACCAGAAAATTGCCTTTTGCAAGGGCAACGACTGCCAAGGGGGTACCCTTTCTCCTGTGAAATCACTGAGATCATACCAGTACTTCCATGGAAACAAGAGTTCACTCCTACCTCTGCTCTTGCTTTCCTGTGGAAGCCTCAGCCCAAAGTCAAATACCACTCCTACCATGTCATGAAAAACTCTCAACATGGCTTAAACTTCCTTTAAATTTAAAAGTGAGAAGACAAAAATTGGTTGCATTTAAATATGACATTCTAAATTTCCCCTTTTTAGCCACCTAAATCCATCTAAACCAATTGTAGAAATTTTAGTCAGCATTTTAAAGTTTGAGTAGAAGAGGGAAAATACTACTCACAAAAGCAGAGTGCTCTTGTTTTCAGCTGGAACAGATGGCTCAATTTTATGTAACTCCCACTTATTAGGGCCTTTGATTTCCACTCCTGGTTTGTTGTCTCCCTTTTTTCAGCCCAGATCTTTGAATATATTCAGGTTATTAACATCCACTGATTTTAATCCTTTGATTTCCTTTTTATGTTTATCCCCTACTGTTATCTCTAATGCAGACAGCAGGCTAGTTTAGGGCAGGTATCTTCTGTTGTGATTTATCTGAGAAGCCTTGTGAGCACCGGTGAAGCCACACAACAAAAGCCACTCACTGACTGTGTGGTTTCAGGGGTCCTGAGGTGACCACAAAGATCCTGTCCCATCTCCCCTCCAAACAGCTCCCAGGTGCAGCCAGAAGTTGAGATCTATCAGCTGTGTTTGTATTTTTCCAGACCCTAAGTGTGCCAGTAGCCATGGTTTGCCCACCAGGCAGAGCTTCAGGTGGTGCTGAAGCCTCCCATGTGGAGTGGGCTCCTGGGATGAACACTCCCATCCCTGCCCCAGCTTTGGGCAAGGTTACCTGAATGCAGAAGAGTGTTAAGGCTGGAATTGGTGTTAATCCCATCAAACTGCTCTCCAAGGAGCTCACTTGACTTTTAGCTAAAAGAGGATTTGATGGTTTCTCAGATACTTTCAAAGAAGACTCCTGCTACTAAGCTTCAGAGCAAGCTAACACAGATCAGAGCTAATGCAGTATTACAAGCACAAAACAGCATTAAGAGCTTCAACTGAAATTACTTGCAACATCATTTTCCACACTCCAGTGAATTAGCACACTGCAAATAAAAAAAAAAAAAAAAAACAATAAAAAGCTCTCTCTATGAGAATGTTTCCACATTTTTTTTGTGTATATTGTTGGGAAGGACTTGAAGAAAGTCCTAGCCTCACCAGGCATCCCAGGATTTTTTTTTTTTTTTTTGTCCCAGCAAGGTGGAGGCACCATAGGCTGGCAAACACAGGAATATCCCCATTTTGCTTTCTCAAGAAACACTCCACACTCTACAATTTATCAAGGCTTCAGCATCTCACCACCTTACACTGTATTGCATCCTTTTTGGGTAAGGTGAGCTCTGTTTTTACACTATTTCCCCAACCAAATACCCTGAATCCAGCAGAGGCCATCCAGAGCAAGGGCCTCTGCTGGCCCTGAAGGCTTCAAGCACACTGGATTTAGCAAGGGTGAAACTGATGCTCAATCTGGCCATGCTAAATTCAGTGAGCTGGGAAAAGCCCTGCTCTTATCATGGGAATTAATGGGAAGGGAACAGGGCAAAGGTAAAAAAACCCCAGACATCCATAAAAAAGGAGATTTAAAAATGCATCATTTGCTGGATCAAATGGCATAAGAGGCTTAAATTGAAAGGAGCAAGTCAGAGCTTTTGCACTGTTTTTCTCAAATGTTTTCAGATGGATCTTCAGAAGGCAGGGAAAATTGAAACAGCCAGAGTACTAAGAGGCATTTGGGGTAAACATTAGGAGGCTATACAAGTTTAAAGACCAGTTCCCAAGAGGGAGCCAAAACAAACGATTGCTTTCATAGCTGCCATGCAGCGGGAGCAGACATGCTTACAGCTTTATCCAGTACACCAACAATCAGGCTCAGACCTTGGGAAAAATGTTAAAGAAAGTCATTAAGGCACTGCTGTTCCATGTACTGACTCTTCCCCCTTCTCACAGACACAAATACTGAACTGCAGCTTCACCAGACACTCCAGGAGAGTGCCTGTATTGCCCATGCACGTCCCAGCCAGGCACCTCAAATCCCAGCAAAGAGCAGCCCAAGGCAAATACCCACCGTGGAAACTGGGGCCAAAACCCTCCCTGTAGGGATTGGGACTGTTTTAAGAAGCCTTTCACCTCAAATCTCTGTAAGATTTTTGCACAGCTCAGGCTTTCCCAGCAGGCACCAGATTCCAGTTTAAGCCACCTCCCGTCTCTCTTAGAAGGCAACTGCTCCCAACAGAGACTGAGTCCATCAAGGAAGCAAGCACAGACACAGGGCAGGCAGCGAAGCACCCCCACCTCTGCCCCACTGCAGCCCCACAGCTGCCCTTTCCCCTCTGTTCCTGCCTCCTGAAGCTGCCCAGCCCTTGCAGGGGGTCTGCATGGGGGTCTCAGCCAGCCAAAATGTGCTGACAAGCTTTGGGAGCAGCAGCTGAGCATGGCCACCAATCACCCTGGGGAGTCCTTATGGCCCAGCACCTCCAAATTCCTGCCTGTGGGATGGATATTAGACCTCCACCTCACCAGCTCTGCCACATCAGGGGCACATGGCCAGGCTGACCATGCACAGGGAGCTGCAGGGCACCATGCTGGCCTTGGGCTGCTTTCAAGGAAGAACTGCAAACAGGGCTTGGGGGAGATAATGAGGTCCTGGGGGATGAGCTCAGGGGAGTTCCTAAGGAATCCAGCCTTTTTCCATGATGGAGTTGTGGTTTTACTATCCCTCCATGCTTCATAAACCCATGGGAGGGGACAACCTGGCCAACACAGGCACAAGGCCTGGGCTGCTCCTGAGGATCACACTGCATCGGACACACAATTATCTGGTAAGAAAAAAGCAAGAACAACACTGGCATACTGAGAGGGCACAGAATCACCTGCTCTCCAACAAATTTAAGTGTTTTAGTTTGTGGTTTTTATTCAATCCTGACAGCAGATGCCCTGTAGAAAGTTACATCTCACTATTTACTGCCTCTCTGGCAGGTTTAAATGGATGCTTTTCCATTTAGAAGCTAATGTACTCTAAGAGGCAGAAAGCAAGAACACTCCCCAATGAAAGACTGAAGTCACTGCACTAACAATTGGGGAGAAGTAACATGAAAAGCTGAAGACAGCTGGAGACAGCTGGAGAGACTGACCAGTCTCATCCAGCAGGGAAACCATCTGTAAAAGCATCCATAGCCCTTTCAAACACAATTATAGGCTGGTCCTAATTGTACTTCAACCCTGTGTAATCACTTGTGCCAGTAATTAATTGGAATACAAATAGCAGCTGCACTAAACCATGAAGAGCTACAAGAAAAAGATAAATTGCTTGCAAGACTTGCATTCCTGAAGTAAAAACTCACTAGAGGGTTTTCATCATGGAAGCAGGCAGACAGATTAGGATCAAGTCTGACATTTGGCTAATCAGCCACTCTTCTTCCATACCAGAAATGCCATCAGATTTAAAATCTCTGAAATACTGTGCAGGAAACCAGAGCATGCCCAGGCTGCCACATGTTTCTCTGACTGTATTTGTGCTGGGTGTAGGTTACCTGATGAAAAGACTCAGTCTCCATGGGACTGTAAAACAAGAAACCCACCCTTAGCTCATCCTGGGATGATCAGCCCAGCCCACTGCTCTTTGAGAACACTGGGAAACTTTCTTACATGGATAAGAGTTCATTACCCTCCAGCCAATCCAGGGGAAAGGTTTTTTTCCAATGAAATTGAAGCATTAAATGTCAATATCTATTTCTTCCTGTAGAGATTCCCACCCTCAAGGCAATCTGTGGAATCCCTCTCATCAAAGCAGGTCAGATTTATGGAGAGACATCAGGGATGGAGACAGAGAGATCACACTTGAAGATAATCTCTTCTGGAGACAATCACACTTGAAGACAATCCCTTCTGGAGTCAGGCAGGGAAGGACAGGGGGTATGAACCAACACACCCAGCTCCCTCAGAAAACCTGGGCATCTGTGTAAGTGGAGCTCTGTGTAAAGAGTCAGGACAGCACAGCTTCTCTGCTCCTTGACAGGGATTTCCAGAGAAGCCATTCTAGTTCTGTTCCATGTTTTGGCAAGTGTTGTAAGGCCAAGGTGGATCTGCCATCCCGCAAGAGCACAGCACAGGGAAGGTGATTCTCACACCACAGCACCTGTACCCCAGCCCTGCAGAGGCAGCTCCAGAGCAGCAGGAGACCAGAAGGTCACAGCAGGACACTGCTCAGCGAGCTGCACTGGGAGCTGAGCACGCCCTGAGCAGGAAGCTCTGACAGGACAGAGCCACTGTCCCATGGCAGGAGTCCCCTCTGAAGTGCCCTCGCCAAAGCATCCCCAGCTGGGGGGAGCAGCTCCTGTCAGCAGCAGGGATACTTTGCCACATTCCCTTGGCAATCCATATCCCCTTGCCCCGTCACCCACCTCATATACAACATCCTCAGCTGTGCATCTGTTTATTCACAATATTCCAAATAGAGTGCTTTTTTTCCAGGAGGCTTTAAGTTTAAATGAGTTCGTACAAGATTACCTAAAACTTGTTTTCGTAAACAAACAAGCAGCATTCACAAAATAGTTGTATTTGTGAATTTTAAAAGACACTTTAAAAGACACTGCTCCTGTCTCCCTCTGCTCTGAACTCCTTATAGAAGCTTGAATAAAAGTTTTGTAACATGGGTCATGATTCTTACCCTGCTGCTTGTCAAAGGCCAACTGGAACAAATATAAAAGGCAAACTCAAAAAATAAACTCAAAAAATAAACTTGAAAGCAAAAACATAGAAGCAAATCTTCATGCTCAAAGCCACCCCTGGTGCCGAGGACTGACTTGCATTGTGCTTTTCCAAATATCCCTGATGTGACACTGGCATTCCAGCCCCATCACCAACAGGGACTCACAGAGAACAGGGAAGCACTGTCATCTGCCCAGCATGTTCTCATGTGCTCAACAAATGCACATTGAGAGCAGGAAGATGCCTGCCAGCTTCTCAACACCCCAGGGAAGCAGGAAGAAGTCCATTTATTCATCTAAATGAATTCCTTCTTTATCAAGAAAAGTACCTTCCACTTCAATTACTGAAATAAAATATTAAAAGGAAAACTTTTAATTCCCTGGAAGTTAACTCAGCAAAAAGCCACCAAGGAAATCCAGTATTGCCACACTAGGTCTGAGCTTGCCTGTTCCTGCTCATAGGAAGAGCAGTGGAACCTGGATACTGGATAACCTGGAAACCAACTCAGAAGCAGCACTGCAGAAATATTATGCACAGATGACAGCCAGCTTCCCTTCAGCATGGCAACTTTCTCTCCCTCACAATGAGGAGATTCTTTTCAGCTCAAAACAGATTGCCCATTTATATTTCCAGAGAATGCACTAGGACAGTTTGCAGTTCCCTGCAAACAGAGCTGAGGCCTGTTGAGAGTATGGAAGGGAAGAGGCTGACATTTAAGTGTTTTGAAGGAATTGCTTTTCATCTGTGCTGCACCACTGGCTACACCCTTCTAAGGCATTTCAGCACTTAGGACCTCATCCTGCCAAGTCTCAGCTTTCTGGATTGCCAGCTGTCTCACTGCAATCACTGGGACAATTCACAAAACTATTCAGACTAGAGCCTTTACTTGCATGTTGAATCACTCAGCAGTACCCAACAACTTATAAACAAATACACATCAGTACAAATATGTGCATATTGCTGTTCAAACAGCCTTGTTCCCTAAGAAACACTTCTTATGAGAGGTGTCAATCTCCACAAAAGGGACAGGAATCAAAACTCAAGAAATGAATTGGCCAAGGCAGTCAAATGCTGTTTACACCAATTTTTATTACAGATTTTGACATTTTGTGATTATTGCCTGACAAAAGGCTGATTGCCTCCAGACTAATTGGACCAAATGGGACAAATGGGAACACAGAAGCAATGTGAAGCTGAAGGGCATTTTGTTCTTCATCTACCACTGTTCCAGCAGGGACCCAAACAAACCACAGCTCCTGATGGAGGTTTAACACACTGACAGTCCTCCTTGGAGAGACGATGTCATGCACACCCATTCTCACTGTGCAGGAAGGAAATTCGCACTGCAGACAGCTCCAAGATGCATGTTTGGTAATATCCCAACTCTCTTCATTTCATCCCAGCCCAGGAGACCCACACAGGTATCAGACTGAAGGACTGGGAATACCCAAGAATCCCCAGTACTCCCAGTAGCTACAGCCAGAGAAGCATTACCTGCACACCCAGGCAGTTCGTGAGATTCCAGAGTTTTCCACAGCTTAAGGACTTTGATTAACTCAAACGCTTTTATTTAAACACTGCACAGATGAAGTTCCCTCCCCACAGACACACATACACCCCCCCAGGTGCCAGCAGTACTACTGATGCTGCTTTTCTATGTGAACCCTAAGTTTCTGGAAATCTTCACAAAAAGGTGTTAGCTCTACCTACCTTGAGTGGATAGTTACATCCTACCAGGATGAAAACTGCTGGACCCAGGAGCATCATCTGCCCTCTACCCAGTTCCACAGAGAATTCCATGCTTTGGTCAGGTGAGATGTTACACAACCAGAACCACTCACCAATAGCACTTTCAAACCAATGTTCACTGAGGTTTCCATACTGAAGAGCACCTGTTCAGGGTGGGTTTGTGTCGCAGAATATACTGCTGCTACTGTGATCAAACTTAAAGCTCAAGTTCCTTACAACTTAAGGAAGCAAATGAAAAACAAAGAAGCATCTACAAAACACTGACAAGGGTGTATTCCAAAACCAATCATATTGAGGAATCAGCAAAAGTAGATAAAAGAGCAGAGGAGAATTGCTTCTTGAGTTTTATTTCATCTTTTGCACCTACCCAAAATGGTGCCTCTATTTCCTGGCAGCAACTCATTTCTCAAAACATAGTTTGGAGAAAGCACAGCACCAAGGCCTGAGTCAGTCCCAGCCCATTTGCCACCACTCAAATTGTTTTACCTTGGTCTCACTGAGGAAAACTGGAAAGCCCAGGCTCTCAGCAGAACAAGCACTAAAAAGGAAAGGCCACTGCCTAAGCAAGGCTGTTCCTCCACGGACACAGCACAATGTCAGGCACCAAGCAGAGAACATGTCAGAGTGGTGATTTACAGCACACTGCACGATGAAACACAAGCTCTTCAGAAATCCACAGCAGCACGATCAAAAGCCACCTAAATCCTCCTGGGTTTGTTGTGCTTACATTTTTAAACTCACTGGTTGGAAGAGTTACTCTAAGATTTAAGATTTCCTTTTTTCAAGGCAAACTAAAGAAATAAAAATGTGACAGAGGTATGAAAGGGTTTCACTGCAGGTAAAATTTAAGTAGTGTGAAGTGTTTAAAGATAGATCAGTCACAGTATTTATTCTGTGATCAATTTATAGAATACAGATTGCATTTGAGATTGGACAGGATTACACTCTGATTCTAAAAAAAATATACTAAAAACTCACCTGTTCCTTTCAATCTGAGATTCAGTTTGGTCACTGAAGGGTAAGAATGAAACATTTATATGTTCTGAAAAGTTTATGTCAAAATCTGAACTAGTATTTCAACAGCCTGGTTCATATACACTGTACCTCTAAGGACCAGTAAGTGCATTAGCTTCTGCAGGAAAAGAAAATAATTTTAGGTCTCTTCTTCTACCAAGTGCAATTTCAAGAATGTAATTATATTTTTAAATCCAAGCATTCCCCTAATCTAGGGTCAGAACATTGCTTTGCTTAGCATATCAAGGTGAAGTTACTTTTTGTTTCTGTGTTCCTTAAATTAAAAGTGAAGTGCTGATGGTAGTCCTCTGTCTTGAAACAAAAGACAATCCACACTCTTCTCAGTGTGACCAACAGGTGAGTTGGATTATTCAGAACAAGCAACCATCTGATCCCGAAACAATCCTTTACTGTGGGATGACCAAACTTTTCTGGGCAGCACGTGTCCTACTGCATATCTTTTATGGAATATCCAAAAGCAACAGTGAATTATTTAATACCAAAATAATCACTCTAAGGAAGCTGAGAAGACAGCAATTTCTACTTTTACAAGCCAGAGAGATGACTGTTTCTTCAGTATTTTATTCAACAAGCACATCAGCAAATGAAAATTCCAGGAAAATCTACACACAGCTTCCTAGAAATAACAGTGCATGCTTCACTCCTTAGTTACCTTTAACCATCTGGTTTTCATATTCCCCAAGCAGCTTATCCAGGCTTTCTTCCCCCCTCTGTGATTTTCCCATTTTGATTAATTTAATAAATAATGGACTGCACAGGCGATCCTGGAGAAAAATCCACATCTCAGCTCTGCTGCACAACTAAGTTCACTGGATGTCATCGTCATCAAAGAGATCTTCAAAATCTAGTCAGGAAAACAAGACAAAAATCAACCTCAGGAGTTGCAGTGTTACAAATGCACATGCAAGTACAGTATTTGTTCCTTGGATTAAGGACAGAAATAAAGAATGACTTCTCTGAATGAATTCAGAGAGTGAGAGTTACTGCACACCATCAGTTATTAGAAATGTAGCATCAGGGTGATGAATTTGCAGATTAACAAATTGGGATTTGTGTTAAATACCTCTTCCCCCAAACCATCTAATTGTTTTAAAGGTGTCAATAACATTTGTCTCAGAACACATCTCCCAGTAGTGAAATGGTTCCAGTCACATTTGGAATTACTCCTAACCACTCAGCCTTGCATCTTCTCTGTATACTGAACATTAACTATTCACCTAACTGAACACAGTGTTTATTCTTATAGAAGGCAATTTACAAGAACCTACAATGAACTGAGAATGAATCCTCATTTAGAAGAGCCCTGAACTACCAATGGAACACAATGCCACAGAGTGATGATAGAAATAGATGGAAATAGTTACTCCTGAATATGCTGGCTCCAACAGGGTGTCCCCACAACTGCTGAGAGCAGAACTGCCTTTCTCTCCTGTGTTCCATGTCTTGAGCAAAATGAGAAATGTACTTTATTGTGGAATTAACACCAGTTTGTGATATTAACACTGCCTCTGCAAGATTTAATAACATATAAAACTCACTGTTGCAATGTCTAAATGCATTTCCTCAGAAGCATAAAAACCCCTTTAGCAACCAAGTGCAGCACAGTGTTGTATATTCTACCCCTACGTGGCCTGCTACGTAGCTCCTCTCTCTCAAAGCAGCTGTAAATACTTACATATAGGCTGAGAGAATTGGCATTGTTCAGCGTGGAAAAGAGAAGCTTCAGGGTGGCCTAACTGCAGCCTTTCAGTACCTGAGGGAGCCTACGAGAAAGACTGAGAGACTATTTACAAGGGCCTGGAGTGGCAGCACAAGGGGCAATGGCTTCAAACTCACAGGATGTAGGTTCAGGGATTTGAAAAAAATTCTTCCCTGTGAAGGGTGCTGAGGCACTGGAACAGATTGTCCAGAGAAGCTAACATTTTTACGTGTATTTGCACTGTTTAACATAAGCTATCTGTTATGGGAACGGACCAAGGTATTTTCCCTTGCAGCGATTAACATGCTAAAACTCCGGGGAGAGGAAAACCCCGCGTTTCACCGCTCGCACCTGCATCACCGCTCCCCAGAGATGTGGTTAGCGACCACCAGGCACCTAAGCCACGAGAGAGAAGCCAGGCGAGGCTTGTTGAGACACCCTCGGGAGCACGGCGGTCCTTACCGTTGAAGAAGTCGGCGTGCACCGCTTTCTCGTTGGCGGCCAGATCCATCAGCAGCCCCGTGCTTCCCCCTGCCTGCGAAAGCAGCCGCTGAGCGCCTCCGCACCGCGGCGCCACAGCCGCGGCACCGGAGCACCCGCCTCACCTCATCCAGGTCCACGTAAGGGCCGGCCCCCTCCGGGAACATCTCGTCCACCGCCGGCTTCATGGCGGCCCCTCCGCGCCGTCACTTCCGCCGCCGCGGCGGAGCCGTGCCCAATGGCCGCCCCCGAGAGGGGCCGCGCCGTCGCCATGGCGACCAGCAACGGAGGCTGCCATCTTGCTCACCTCGCCCCTGTCGCCATGGCGACCAGCAATGGAGGCCGCCATCTTGCTCACCTCGCCCCTGTCGCCATGGCGACCAGCAATGGAGGCCGCCATCTTGCTCACCCCGCCCCTGTCGCCATGGCGACCAGCAATGGAGGCCGCCATCTTGCTCACCCCGCCCCTGTCGTCATGGCGACCAGCAGTGGAGGCCGCCATCTTGCTCACCCCGCCCCTGTCGCCATGGCGACCAGCAATGGAGGCCGCCATCTTGCTCCCCACGCCCCGTCGCCATGGCGACAGCAGGCCCTGCGCCCCTTCAGGCCTCAGTGAGGCACCAGCTTGCAAACGAGGTGGGTGTGACTGATACCGGTGGCCTCTCCAGCCCCCAAACTGGGCGCACTGGTTGAATAACTCCTGTACACACATAACTCCTCTGCACAGAGAGCAGTCTCCCAAGATGAAGCTGAGAGCATCACCTGTAAAAAAAAAAATCTCCCAAAGCTATGCAGCAGAATGAACAAGTTTATTGTGTCACACAGAAGCATAAATTGTAAAAAAGGGATTAATTTAAAGCCTGAAATGCTGCATGTGGCTACAGTGTCACTTAGTGGCTGAGGCACAGTGCAGGTGTGTTTGCTGGCAGTCAGGTGTTCACTCAAACACCTTTACAAGAAAAGGTAAAAAAGAGACTCACTGAAGCCATAAAATGCTGCACATGACCGTGGTGTCACAAAGCAGGTGAAGGCAGCCCAGGTGTGTTCAGTGACAGGCAGGTGCTCACCCAAACACCGGGGCAGCAGCTCTGGCAAAGCTGAGCGAGGCACTCAGTTCTCGTGGTCGCGCACGTGGTAGCCAAGGTGGCTCCCAAAAGGGAACTGGGCAAAGAAGGCTCTGGCCATGTCATTGATCCTGTTGTAGGCTCCCACGGTCCGGAAATATTCCACATAGGACCAGAAATCATTGGATGAGAAGGGCCAGTAGGGCAAGGCTGCAGCTTCCCCGTAGAGATCTAAAAAACCCAACCAAAATAAAATATTGCAGATTACTATAATATGAAGTGCTTTTGTTGAGAGGTTGGGCTTGGAGCCACCGTGGTTTGGGGTTGTGGGTTCCCTTAGGGGGCTGGTGTCCTCCTCTGGCAGGAGAGAGGCAAGGAGAACCATTGACCCCCCTCCATGACCCACTCTACAGAAAATTGAGCCAGTATTCCCTGCTCCAGATGCACCAGGAGTGACAGAGTGGGGCAAGATGGGGAGCAGGAATGAAGGGACACATCCACATTTACACCAATTCAAGAATTCATCAGGCTGGTTTAATTTCTAGAAGGCTGCTGGTTATTTCAAAGCAAGGAGCGATTGCAATTGAAAGCCGTTTTCCCTCATTCCCATAATTTGCTTTGCCTGATATAAAAGTATAAGGAATAAGGCACCACCCTCTATGGCTTGCCCCTGCAGCTGAGCACGCTGCCCACAGGACTCCCAGGGACTGGGGCCATACTTCCCTGATACTGCCTGGGACTGCAGAGCTGTGCCTCTCCTCAGGGACAGTGGGAAACGAGCTGTGGGGATGGAGAGGAAAGGCTTTGCCACTTGGGAGACAGCTGCTGCATTTGGGCCTGCTCTAGCAGTACCAGAATGTGATAGAATCATTGAAACAAGATTTACAATTCAGCAGCAAAACAAAACCAGTTCTGAAAATGCAGGAACCGACCACCCTTGGGCCCAAATGTGGGCAAACAGAGAAGCAGATATGAAATGTAAACAGCAGCTGAGAGCACAGTCACAAATGTCTTTCTGTGCAGTGAAGCTAAACACAGTATTTTATTTTGATATGAAGCCCATTTAGATGAATGAAAGTCTTTCCACTCAGCTTGGGGCCAGGGTCTTTAGTAGGAATTAAGAGCCTTCAACAGTCCTGTTGTCAGACTTGGATTTTACAGAGTGAAGTTTGCAGCGTGCAGGCACAGATGGCACATAACAAACCAAATGAACCAGCCAAATGCTCCTCTCCAGTCTGCAGAGGAGAACTCACTGTTTATACCAGCTGACTTCAGATTCACTTTGCAGGCTGCTGCTTGACCCAGTGTGAAAGAAAACAATAATTGCTGGTAATGAGAGCAACGGGACATAGCCTGAACAGGGTTCTAATTCTAGATTGATACAGGCTCTCCTGACTCTTGCAAAAGTATTTGCTGTACACAAACACAGATAACATATTAAAAATATTTTAGAGATCATATTTTAAAAATATTTATTTCTAAAGGAATAGGATGGAGCATGGGGGGGGGAAGGTTTGAATGATAAGTAATCATATTAGACCTTACTGTGTATTTGTTTTGTTGATATCTGTTATAATAATTTCTGCATATTTGTGCACTGGAGGTGCTGCTGGCTATCCTCTGGTTAACTGAGATATACACCAGCAATGGCAGTACTTGGTTATTGGAGATACTTCTCTGCAACTTTGTTTTCAGACAGAATTCTGAATAAGTGGTTAAATGATAGAATCAACAGTAAGCCAGTGTAAACATCATTAGGGTGTTGAGGATTTTTTTAATTAAAGGTAAACACTAATCCAATGGACTAATCACACAAAGTGACATGAACCACAGGGTAGCTGTGTTAAGGGATTTATTCCAACATTTCTGCAATTGGATTTGTGGCAATTTGTAAATTTTAAGCTTTTTGTCATGAAAGCTGGTATCTCTTGCCAAAAAGCAGATACACATACAGCATTATTGTTCAGGACAGACAAAATTCTCAGATGTCCTATACATTTATAAGTCTGGTGCATTCCAGTTAGGATTTTGCACAACAGAATTAGTGACTTGACTGTAATCCCTTTTAAGACTGGATATTAGCTCTATTATTATACATTAATATGTCACCACCTTTTAATAAATTTTAAAGGAATTTTTTTAATTCACTATTCTTTTTCCACCAGAACTAATTGAAAGCTTTTCCATAGTCCACTGAGGTTTATAAGCATTCCTGCCAAAGGCATTGCTGAGCATCAAGTCTGGGAGTTACAAATTACTTTCCTAATTATCAGTGACACAAAGGAAATAAAAACACATTAGGAATTACCATCTCCATCCTGGATGGATTGGGCATCTGTAAGTAAAGAGGAAACACATCAGTACCAGCTCCTGCACAGAAAGACTTTCTGTTAACCAAACATTTTCCATGTATAACTAGAATCTCATAAGTTCTTCAATGCCCACATAGGATCCTCAGTGTAGCCAAAAGATGTTTGTTTCTTGAACAGCAGAGCAAGGAGTCCCCCATTTGCAATCAGTCATGGCTATGAACCAACTTAGTCTGGCTGTTAGTCAGAACTCACAGCCTGAACAGTTGGGATTAAAATGTCAGCAATACCAAATAGAATTATTAAAGAATAATTATTATATAATTACTAAATACTGTATTTAGAACAAAATACTTCTGGTGGCTTGAAAAAATAAACAAGAATAAATTCAGTAGTAATCTTACCTGTTAGAATATCCATCAGCATACAGAAGAAAAATAAGCCAGTAAATGTCATCTTGTCTGCAAGAAACTGCTCGTGTTTTTGAAAAGTAATCTGCACAATTGAGGAGTATTACAAGATAATAATCACACAAACTCTATTATTTCTTGTTTTAATAGAAGAATACATTCCAAAATAGATTCTAGTTACTAATTTAGGCATCAAAAATCCAATCATATTTCTTATGGCTTCTGAAGTGCAACGCAGAGCATTAAAAGACTGTCAGTCCTGAAATGTGTATTGATATTTTGGTTTTAGATGGCATAAATCCAAAAGGTGCCTCTGAACTGACATGAAATCAAGTGTCTTTGGAAATGTTTGATTTTGTGGTTAATTTCATTTCACTTTGGAAATTACCTCTCTCTTTCTCTTCTTTTCTTCTTGCAGCTCTGAGTCAGCTACAAAACTCCAAAAGGATTTCTATTGCTGTAAAATAGCAGTGCTTTGTAAGGAAGGGCAGGGGGGAAACGTCACTGAGTTACTACACCAATCGGATTTTGTCTTCTTCAGGTATTTTAACTGCTCACATTTGCATTATATTTCAGCACTGCCCATGGAAGAGACAGTGGACAGTTTCTGAAAGGAAATCAGAATTAACTTTGGCAATAACACTTGGAATATAGAGGGGGAAAAAATCCAGAAGCAAATTCAGTGATTATTACAGTTGCTGCCCTCCTGATTTTCTTTCTGCCCCTTTAGACAAATAGATTCTTAAGAATATTAGCTGAGCAAATTGCTAATAGGATATTGAGTTCTCTCTCCAGCTCAGTCATAAACCCCAGAAATACTTGACGGTGCTTTATGTTCTTACTTATGATCCTTAAAATCTAGACCATAGAATGTACCAGGCAGCAAGTGCCCACTAAAATCAATTGGGTTACAGTAAGTAAAGAAGGAGGTCCCTGAGGACCCTGTGGTCCATGCTGATGGTGCTGGTGCCTTCAGGGAGTCGATACAGTGCATTGAAATGCATTTTCACATTATACCCATTTCCTGGAAAGATTCCTCTCCCACACCAAGCAAGTGCTTTGGGCTGCAGCCTGTGCAGGGTGCTGTATGGATCCAGCACTCTGAGAAGTCTGAAGGGGAGACACGGTTTGGAGAATATTCAATTGTCACGTACATCTTGATTGATTTTCATCTAGCACAAAACCCCTGATGGCAGCAGGTGTGGTCAGGGACCAAGGTGCAGCAGAAAGTGTTCTGTGACTCCTGGGCAAATTGGGGATCTCCATGCTTCTTGAAGATGTGGCAGTTCAGGTCATCTGGCCAAACCTTCAGCTATTTCCAGACGGCTCCTCTCTTGAGAGGAGCTACTGAGATGCCAATGCAGAGCTCACTGTGCATGTTCATGCTGTGAGATTTGACTGTACACATGCTGATCTGAGCTGCACTCTCTTGCTGGGCATTTTCAGTTGCCTTTATGGTCTACAAAAGCATTTCTCTGTGTCAGTTCTAGACACCTGCATTTCCCATCTGCGTGTGTAGCTCCTGACATCAGTGCCTTTGTGTGGCAAGCACATTTCTCTCTCTCTCAGGATTTTTTATTGAGGTGCACAGAGAGAAATGAAAGAGAAAACAATTTCTATTTCTGCTCCATGTTTTTCTCTTGTGGAATGTGTTTGGAGAATTGTTTACCTGGAGTGAGCTCTTGGTTGGATCATGGTGGATTGTTTGGGCCTGAGAGCCAATCGGATCCATCTGTGTCTGGGCTCTGGAGAACAGGGTCACGAGTTGGGAGTTAGTTAGATATGATAGTTAGAGAAAGTAGCATGTAGTATTTAGTATCCTATTTTATATAGCATATTAATGTATTATAACATAATTATAATAAAGCAATCATTTAGCCTTCTGAAATGGAGTTAGACATCATCATTCTTCCCATTGGGTTTGCCGACATCTACAACACCTTTGCTGTACCACATCCACCCATCTGCCACAAGAGCACAGGGGAAATCTGTGCACTCACTAAGTCCTGGAGCAGAGAGAGCCAGGTGAGTGGCCTTGCAGGAGGACCCAGCTTGGCTGGAGTTTGCTCCTATCTATACACAGAGTTAGATAGTTTTGCCAAGAATTAATTCAAGATGTTCTGAATAAGGGGAAAAAAGGGTCCTTTGTAGCACACTAGTCTGTGCCAAGTCTTGTGGAGGGTGAAAAGAAAAATATTATGAAAGCAGAATGTATTGCATCTTTGAAAGGCCTTAATCCTCCTGCTCAATATGTATTTCCTAGGTCTGTAGGAGGGCTCCCTACATAAGCCATGTTCTTGCAGCACCTCGGCCCACTCACCTGGGCTGCAGCAGCTGTGGGTGGGAAAAGGCACTTTCTTGGAGTCCTGTGCTGCATCCATGTACCTGGGTGCACCACCAGCACTGCCTGCAGAGCCAGGCTTTCCCTTTCACTGCCCAGTCTGCATATCCTGTTCCAATAACAAACCAGACGCACTGAGGTGTGTTGATACACACACAAAACAGTCATCAGCTGTAATTGAATAATTGCCATAAAGCTATTTTTATGTACATCCATCAGTAGCTTTTTGTTTTGACTGGTAATAAACCAGATGTAGTTCCAAGTGGGAGGTGAGATAATGTGTTTTGGATGATGACAAAGGAGAATAATGATGCTCCTGATGCAGCCACATCCTGCTGCTCTCCTCCTGAGGTATTAACGGCACTGTAGCAGCAGGGCATCCAGGATACCCTTCCTGCATTAGGCCTAAGCTCATCCAAGGCACCTTTTTGGGTAAATTGGTCAGTAGTAGGATGATAAATTCCCAGAGATTATCAGATTTGGGGTCTATCTGATCACAACATGATCTGCTACAACACTGGATGATCTTGGGAAGATCCCCATAGCTATTGGGCTGACACACACCTTTACACCTACCTCCTTTACACCTTCCTATTCTGTCTTTTGAAGCTTGGAGTTACTTCCAGAGCCAGGAGGATCACTGATCTGACATTGTGTAACAGTCTTCTAACAATTACACACTTGCAACTTAATTCAAATCAAAGTTGTGCACATATTGGAGATGCAAATAAGTTCTCAGGGTTTCCATGCTAAAGCAGACCTAGGAAATTATAAAAAGAGGATAAGACACAGCACTGAAAACAACTTGCATCACAGGTTACAACCTCTTCTATGAACACTTCTCTTGCTGTACAGGACTACTTGTCCCAACTGAGTCTGTTTTAAACACAGCATTGGACTACAGAAAAACTGATGAGTTCTCATCAGTTGCTTGAAGAACTGTGTCTGGTGAGTTCAGTGTGCCAAACAGTGCACAGTGTGCTCTCTGGCTGGTCCCAGAACACATGGTGCTCTGACTTGCAGGGTTTGTAACAGCCTGCAAGCACATTAATTTCATCCCCTGTTTTTTTTTTTTTCTTTTTCTTTCTCAAGGAGCACTTTCCTTTTTTCAAACATAACACAAAGGACAATTAAAATAACAGCACTGGGTGTCCAGTACAAGTGCTGGCATGGATCAGTTAGCAGAGCCCTCTGCTAATAGCTGCTGCCCTGCAGGCTTCTTCACTGCTGAGCAGTAATTGGAGATGCCATGGTGCCCACGAATGCAAATCTTGCTCAGCAGCAGCCACATTTCAGCAGACACTACAGCACTTAACAGGCAGCTGCTTAATGAGTTCAGTGTCTTAATTTCTACTTAGTTTGGAAAGAAATTTACTGTTCTCCTTTTTCAGAACAGCCTATTAGCTCAAAAAGTTGTTATTCCTGCTGACAAGAAATTCTTCTTCGGGTTCAGTACTCTAAAGTTTGCATAAAGTTTTTTAGCTAAGGCCATTCACTCAGAAAAGCTTTGCTACACGATAGAAAGGGCTGTTGTTTTTTCCTACCCCACATCCCAGGAGGATCCAATCAATATGTACTTTCTGTAGATGGCTCTCAAAGCCAGAAAATCCCACACAGAGCCGTGTCAGAGAGAGAAATCAATTGCAGCACAGAGGACATTCCCTTGGGAATAAGGGAATGTAATTTGGGCAGCACAGGTGTTTGTGTGACTCAATGGGGAGCAGTCCTGGAGCTGCCAGCCTGCCTTCAGATGGGCCTCTCACTAACAGGCTGTTTTACCCAGAACCAACCCCTGTGGAGCAATTCAGCTCTCCTTGTCAATTAACTTGAAACAAAGATAAAGGAATACATAAAAGCAAGTTTATGGATGCCTTTGCTTTCTCAATAGCTATGTTAGACTGCTATCACACACACAAAAATCTATAATGCTTCAGGCACTGAAAAAAACCCTGTTTAAAAAGCCAGAATTTTTCTTATTAAATCAATAGACAAAATCAAGTGCATGAAGAGCTCCACAGGAACTTATCTAAAAACTAAATAGGACTTACAGATACATCTGAAGTGCTCTGCCCTTGAGCTGAGCAGACAAAATATTCTCCATAGGGCTACAGCACTTCTGTACATCAGAATCAATTCATGACAGTGATATATTGACCATCCCTAAAAACAACAAACAAATGTTTGATTATTTCCTCCAGCAATTTGTCCAGATAATACAGGTCAAAAGGAGATCCCTGTGACTAGAATATGCTTTGCTCAGACAGGTGTAAGGACCTCACAGTGCCAACAAGCCAAGTAACAAAGTGACCAGTAAATGTAAAATTCTGTGTAAATTTCTCCCACTTTCAAGGCACGTGATTTCTGACCATTCCCACTCAAACTAGATTTGGAGCTACCAAAGATAGTTGTGGTATAATGTTCTTTAATGCTCAGTCATAGACAAAAAGACAAATCAAATAAGAAGACAGGAAACAAAACCCATAAGACATCACTTTGCCATTGTGCCAGTTAGTCCCATTTTGAATATTGCCTGCATTTTTGGTCTCATACAACAGACGGCCACGACTGAACAAGACAGGATACAAAGAAGAGCGTGAGGGGAATTACCAGACAAGGACCAGCTAAAGCAGACTGAGACTCTTCAGGCCAGCAAAAGGATCACAAGATCTTGATTTCTACCAAGAGACACCATATTAGTCTGGCAACATCTTGTTCAAAACAAAAGGTAGTGGGTGTTGATACAGTTAAGCTGTGGAAGGTCTTGTCATGATGTATTATCAACTATGCAGTGTCCTGGCTGCAGTGTCTGAGCCTGGCCTGGGAGCAGAACTGCTCTGCATCTCACTCCTCTGATACCCTCTGCTGCTGGCCAGGTGAGCTCCCAGGCTGAGCCTAATCTTACAGTCAGTTTTACTGAAATATGACATATTTCCAGTTCTTGTAAACAGACAGCTTTCCTGCCAGCAAGTGGCTTGATCATCCTGATAATCATAGCTCCTGGAAACAATTGAAAGGAGACACAGCAGATGGATTTGGATAGTTATAAAACCATTAACAGAATAACTGCAGTACAATTAGAGATAGCCCAGTGAAAATGAACCACTTGCAGATGTACTAGAGCTAATTGTGAAGGTCAGAGTTACAAACCTGAGTTAAGGAGTAGCTGTACACTTAAATCAATCACACTTAAGAACCAACAAGTAAGTGCATCATTTATTTCAACTTATCATTTTAACCTCTATCTAAAGAAAGGTTATATTTGTACATGCAAATGAGCTGCCAGGCATTCACAGGCACCAGGCAGTGCTGCATGCAGCAGCAGGTACTGAAAGCAAAGGTGGGGAGCAATCCTACTGGCATCAGGACTAGTGCAGCTTGGCTCCCAAGGAGCTAATCCCGCCAGGTATCCCAGTGCCACTCCCCAGGAGTGTCCTCAGTACTCCCCCACTGCTTCTTTGCCCTCCCAGGCCAGCACTGCCAGCTCCAAGCACCAGGTTTTGCTTTCTCCAGGGTCTGTGCAGTGTTTCTGGCACAACACAGCAGTCTGGTCCTCCTGCTCACCAGTCAAGCAGATGTTCCTGAGCCAGCAAAGAACAGCTGCAGGCTGACTTCTCCCCTCCTATCACCACTGACACTAACAATTTTTTTCTACCGTCCATCTGCAAATTTTCACGTGAATGACAGGAACCTCACACCCAGCCTGCCACCAGAGTGGGTTAG
This sequence comes from Vidua chalybeata, assembly GCF_026979565.1. Taxonomy (NCBI): domain Eukaryota; kingdom Metazoa; phylum Chordata; class Aves; order Passeriformes; family Viduidae; genus Vidua; species Vidua chalybeata. The sequence continues at coordinate 24,687,347 of NC_071539.1, forward strand.
GACTTGGTAACATTTCAAACTATTTTTGCTATAGGCAAAATGGAGTATTAGAGCCAACAAGTCCACTTGATTTCTCACATGTTGCTTGCTCAGTAGACATCGTTGGCAGTGCCTGTCAGCACCACAGAAGGTACGTGGCAGTGAGGAGCACTGGCTTCCAAGCAATTCTGCTGCAGGGAAAATGAGAGGCAGCAGCAGCTGTATTCTAGCAGCAGGGCATCCAGGACACCCTTCCTGCATTAGGCCTAAGCTCATCCAAGGCACCTTTTTGGGTAAATTGATCAGTTGTGTGCTTTAGCCTTACTCAGCACAGCCACAGATGACTGAACTCAGGAGAGAATGTAATAAACTGGTCACAGACGGACAGGTTTATTCAAGAACTCTCAAGAGAGGATATATTTTTCCCATTGCCATTAAGGTTAGATGTATCATAGCAATAACCTCCACCATTTTGAAATATACTCACAATATTTTCAGATTGATTGAATGTTCCAGCTACACTTAAGCTATTAAGCCAACAGCAGATGTTTATTGTTTTCATTTCATAGAGATGTTTCTTTAAATAAAAGTGCATTAAATATTTCATTACCAAAGTTAAGATTTCAGTAGGATAAATAGAAGCTTCTTTACACCCAGGGTCTTTTCTTCCCTTTGATTCATATGCCAAGGCTACTTCAATATCACCAGTTATACCTGTCCACAAGCAGCTCTGCCCTAGGGACAATAAAATTGATTAACTAGATTGATGAAGAGATGAGCTTGATTACAAAAAAATCCATCACAAATGTGAGCAAGTTGCCAGTATATTTGATACCAGCAATCAATGAGACCTGTTAGTGGCTGTATCATTGCAGCTGTTGCCAGACCAAAAGCCACACAGGCTTTGCTACAAGCAGAGCAGGTTAGCAAACCCAAGGAACATCACATGTGGGTCTGGAAAGAATTGTTCTGTTTATCCACCTTACAAAGCTTTGCTGTTTTAAAGACTGACAGTGAAGCGATACGCGGAATAAATAAATAGACTCCACAACCCAGGGTAGTTATGAAGTGGGTATGTATGTCAGCGCCCGACACAACTGAGATAGCTCTCCAAAACTTGTGCCCCGAGCCTCAGTCTGACCCACACCTTTATTCCCAAAGATGTTCCATATGCAATACATTGCACAACTTTGCCATGCATATTCAACCCCTGGCCCCGCCTGTCCTCGCCTTTCATGCTAAATAAGTCCACGCCTTTCTGGGCACGCGTGGTTTGCTGTGGTGGTCGTACGGGGGGTCTCTTGGTGGTCCTGAGGCTGAAGATTGTGGTCTTCCTCATGATTGAACTTTTGAATTTTTCCTCTCTGCGCGTGCGCTTTCTGTCCTTTGGTGCTTATCTGAGTACGTCTGTCAGTCTTGATAGGCTTGGAGAGAGAGGAGCTTCTTTATCTGGGTTGTTTGCATCTTTTGGTGTCCTCCAGTACTGTTCTTTATGCAAGAAGCTTCAGAAATTTGCATTTTCCTATGCCCTTTGTACCGCGGCAGAGGTTTCTTAAGTAAAAGGTTAAAATTCAACACATAATTCTACAAGTTAAAAATTTAAATTCTTAATTCATTTTGTTAACTCAAGTGAACTCTATAAATCTCTATTTCAACACCAGCCGCACGAAGCAGGGACAGCCGCAGTTGCTGGCGCTGCGGGATCAGCCCGGAGGCTCCCGGGGGAGCGAGCCCGGCCCGGGGCTGCTGCGCGGGGCTCCGGCTCCCTCTGCTGTCCCGGGATCCCCCCTCACACACCGAGATGCTCACGTGGGCAGCAGGCCAGAGCCCGCTCGGGTTTAGCACGCTTGCAATTTGAATAAAGTCGGGGTAAAACTTCAGCTGCAGCAGGAGATACATAAAAAGCAGGAGCAAAGGCACAAAGGTGAAAGCCTCATTTCAGCAGACTACTTTTGCAACTGGAGGATATATCAGTTTCTTCCTCTACAAAAAGGAATTAGGAGCACCTTACATCCTCTATGCAGGCACCACTCACCTTTACAGCATCAAGGGGAGGGGGGGGGGGGAAGAACAATCACTGCCACGTTCCCAAACCCCCTGCTCCCCCCAGTTAGGCTCTGTAAGCCCTTACAGTAAAGCAGTACTCACACCAGCTTGCTACAGATTAGGGCCTTAAAAATACAAGCAGGAGTCATAAAACAGAAACACTCATAACTCTAGCAGAGCCAAAGACTAACACCCCTACAAAAGAGAGTCGAGGATTAGTAGCCCTGGACCAAGCTTAAATGCTTCCTAGGACCATGGGCAGGGACATGGGAGGAGGCTACAGGTGAAGCTGCTTGAGGCCTTTAGGGTATATTAGTGCCTTCAGGCCCCTAGCAATATGTTTGTCAGTTAAAGGGAAAACTGCTGAAAATTTTGTAAAGAAGATAACAGATGAGTTAGGAGAAAAATGGTGAGGGCAATGTTGTTGGCAAAGCTCTAAAGCATTCCTTGGCAAACAGATTCAGCTCCTGGTATTGTTCATGTCTTCCCATGTGACCCTGGAAAATTATGAGGGTGCTTATATGTTTATCAATACATTTAATCTACAGTCATGTTCATATCTATTTTTAAACGCTTTAAAATGTGCTACATTTTAAACTCACCTTGACTTGTGGCTTACAGTGTTGGTGGGAGCTTAAGACAGGAATAATAACTAAATGGGCTGCCTAGGGACTGAATCAAGGTGATTTCTCTTTGTTGCCCAAGTTTCTATGCCTGTGATCCCTCCTGTCACCTTCCCAAGGCAGATGTCTGTGAATTATATTAAAGGAAAGGGTACAAAGTGCTGCAGCTGCCAGGCATGTGGTGGCTTGTCTCACCCAGCACTAGAGCCGGGCAGCACTTGGGACACTTGACAGAAACTGGTCAGGCACTCCCAGCTGTTCTTGGGAGAGAAGGGCAGGGGTTTTTCCTTTAATGCTTCATTCTTACCAGTGCTTTGATTTTCTTGGTCTGGGCAACACGTGCATGGCGGTGCATCCCAAACCTCCCTTCCCATGAGCGCTGTCTTTTTGTGCAAGGCAGCTGGTGCCAGAGTGTTCTGCTCCTCTTTTCCTTTAGGAAAGGTGTGACTCCTGCACAACCACATGCAAAGCACAGCTGTCATGAAAGAGTGTTTTAGGTGCTCAAAGAATTGCTGACAAAGATATCAGCAAAATCAAGTTTAATGTTAAAATGGAAACATGACAAAGTTTATTAACAAGGTTCACTCTACTGCTTACTGGATGGCAAAGCACACAGAGACCTAAAATCAATCTATTTGAAACTAAAATCAACAAAAATTATCTACTTGGAGGATGGGGATAGGAAAAGGGTGAGGATAAGAAAGAATAAAGGAGACCCTCCTGTTGAGTCACAATGTTCTCCCCTTGCCAAACTTAGCCCTGGACTTCACCAACCATTTGGCCTAAAAGTTTTAATAGCACTTAGACTTAACAGCACTTAATCAAGAGTTTAATTTAAACAATTTAACAAAAGATTCTTATAGGATTCACAATAGCACAAGAATAACTCACTTATAGGCCTATAACTTACTTATGATTCTAAAGCACTCAAGAATCCAGCAGAGCAGCATTCATTGTACACTGGCTAGAGCACATTGACCCTCACACAGACCTGCAGAAGCATGTACAAGGTAAATACCTGTGAAAATTCCCTTGAGTTCAGCAAAAGATGAGATGTCTTTGTATCTCCTCAGGGTTGAGTTCCCAGGAGCGGGGGTATCAGCCCAGGCTCTGTTGCTGTGGTTTGGTGATGGTCCTGCAGGAACAGCAATGTTGAGAGCTCTTGTTCTCTGAGAGGGCCCCACTCAGAGAGAGGTGCTGGTCTCAGCCTGCTGCAGTCCAGGAGAGCTCAAAGGCTCTCACTTTGCACCACTGTTTATATGGCCATGAGACAGTGGGCTTTAGCCACAGTAATCTTCCATCCTGGCTGCTATTTAGGCCAGCATGTTTCTTTGAAAGTTTGATAACAAAAATATTGTTCCACTTGGGTTGCTATTCAGCAAGAAAAGTAAGTTTTCAAGGCTGTTCCAGGAGCGAGGAGCTCGTTAGACAACCCAAGTTCCTGGGAGTGGACAGTGTTTCAGATAAGCTCAGGAAGAGCTGAGCCCAAGTACTGTTTGTCAAGGCCAAGGCCTAACAAGCATTTCTGAGATGGTAGTGCAGCCCAGGGTGGGGGTGGGATGCTGCAGCACTCCAGCACTTTGAACACTGACACAGCTGGGACATTTCACAGCTTAGGACAGGAGTGTGTATAAAGCCAGTGACCCACAGGGGTTCACACAGCTGCCCTCTGGGCAGGGCTGCACCTGCACATGGTGTCAGCTGCCTCCACATGCCACTGTGCCCTCCCAGCAGCTCCTCTGTGGCCTGGCCTGGCTGAGGTCGCCATCCACAACCTCCTGTGCCCAGCCTTGGCCTCACAAGGGGAGCAGGCATGCACTGGCACTCCTGTGCTCCCCTCAGCAGCACCCCAAAATGGGAACTGCTTTTGTAGGCTGTCCATGCTCAAGATCCAGTAGAATGAGGGTCTTTAGGGAAAACTAAAAAGGGATATTGGGAACCCATTTCCAAGCATACTTAATAAATGGAGACATCATATGCATTGATTAGGTTTGTTTCCTGATTGTTAGCCCAGGGCCTGGGCTTCTCTCTAAACTGTGTGCTTCCCAGTGCTTGTACATCCCTGCTGGTGTCTCTGCTCCTTTCACCACTTCCATCCTGTCTATTAGCAGGTGTGGAAAAAATTACCCTACACCACAAACTTCTCTTTTTTAGCATAACCAACCTGCTATGTTACTTTCTGACTCCTGCTGATCAAGGTGCCAGAATACCCTGCACCCTTTGTAAAAAATGTCCTTGCTCATTATGCAGCTCTCCTTTTGCTTAGCCTAAGGGCAGAGACTTTTCGTTTTCTTCCCCAGTGTCCTTCCTCCCCTCATTATCAGAAAGTCCTGTATGGGAGATAACAAAGTCTCATCACCATCTCACTGCCTGAGCCAGCACAATTCCTAATCCCTCTCAAACTGCAAGGGAAGCCAGAGCCTGACACACGTAATCCACTCCTGACCTTGCCAAAACACTGCAGACATGATTAACTATCCTCACCATGCACACCTCCCTCCCCCAGCCCTTCACTCAGTAAAACAGCCAAAACTGCTCCACAAACTGCTCCCACCCCTGTCCCTTTGCCAGCAGCTCATAAATGTGAGCCCACCCTCCCATCAGTGCTTTTTGCTTTGAGTCAGGCCCACCTCTCTTCCTTTTTCTTGTACTCACATGCTTTTTAAAGTTTTTATCATCATGCTGATTATTAGATGCCCATTTTCATCTGCATGAAACAGGAGGACCCAGCAATACAGACTATGAATCCTTCAACATGAAGTATTTTTCACTCTGTGTGTGTGTGTGTGTGAGCTTGTTTGCATGGGTTTTTTTCTTCTCATCTGGAAGAGGCACAGCCATTACTTTTGTATCAACTCTGAGGCAGGAAATATTTTACATATTGCTTATTAAAAAAAAAAACAAAACAAAAGTCAAGTGCAGGTACATCAGATTCTGGAAGGTTACATTTCAAACTTTACAGACAGCTCCATATGTAAACTTCGGCTTCATTGGTACAGCAGTGCCTTTCTTCTGAAGCCTTCGAGATGCTGTAGAGATGCAAAGGGCTCAGTGTCCGTGGGCTGCCTCTGACCTTGCTCCAGCACAGCCTTTATGCACGTGCTTATCTTTGAAGAAAGGCAGAGGGACTTGCTGAAACTGGCAGGCAAGAAATGCAGCTCAAAGTGCTCTGCTGGACTGGGGCCAGAGCCCAGAGTGTGTGAGCATGGAGCCAAAATTAACTCAGGCTCGTTGCTGTGAGAGCTGCCTGAAACAGGGAAATACCCTTCTGTGGGAGATTCTGTTGTTTCAGATTTTTTTTTGGCTAAGGGTAATGCAAATAAAACCCTTTGTTAAAGCTTTAAAATAGAAATTATTTAAATGTGCTCCCCCTCCTTCCCATTACCTGCAGCCTTCTTGTCATCCTTAACAAAATATTAAAAAAAAAAAAAATACCAGGAGCTGTTACAATGGAAATAACAGGTTTAATGTAAAACCCTTGACTATCCTTATTTGTTCTGAAGCTGTAAAAGTAAGCAAAGATTTTGTCAACATATCATCCCTTTCAGGCCCTGTGTTTACATCACAAGGAACTCAGAAAATGATTTATGGAGAATAAAGAGGACTAAAAGACAGCCTTGCTGAGAGCAGGGGAGACCTTTCTGAGGGTACACGAGTGTGTGATGACAGCAAGGGGGAAATGCCCTTACAGACACAGCAGTGAGGTGGGCACAGCTGCCAGAACCAGCACAGTGGGGACCCAAGAGTCTTCCCATTGCAGTGTGGCCAGAAATCATCATTAATTCTGCAAACAGCTCCACAGTGGTCCAAACCCAGGTAGAAAAGGTGTGGAGTACTTAGCTCTGGGTAACAAGGCAGGCAACAGCCAATCTGACAAGCCTAAACACACATTCACATGCCTCATTGCCCAGGGATGGGGTAGTGGGAGGTTCTAATTAAGTACCTGCATTAATGTCTACTGAATCATGGCTTCTGCCAGGATTTAAGCCAGAAATTTAAATCTCCAATGCCTTCACCCTGTGTGACATCAAGTAACTTAACCAGATGATTGGTTTTAAGCCTTCCAACAACTCCATTCCTTTCAGCTGGATTGCTTCTGCCTGCCAACCCCTTGCAGTCAGCTGTGCCAAGCTGCAGCTAGGGAGGCTGGTGAAGATGGCACTACAAAGGAAAAAAAAAATTCAAATGAGACCCAAGAGAGCCAGGTTCTATTTTGAGTTCTATCACAGCTTTCCTGGGTAACCACAGGCAGTTCATGCTATTGCTTCTGGCATTCAATTTGCATCAGTGTATGTGCTGCAAGATGAGGAACATGGCAGAAGAGTCATAAATTGTTATTAATAATGTAAGGCAAGGGCAGAGCCAGCAGGAACTCAGAATGGGTGGGATTACTCCAGATCTCATTCTGATGTGGAGCTCTGTGCTAGCCTGCAGCAAGCACACAAGATTATTTTTAAGGTACTTTTGTTTTGCTTTGGGTCAAGGGTTGATGGTGTACTGAGAGGAGTTTCAAGTTCTGCAAGGGCAAGGGAAAGCAACCATGAATGTGATAAAAGGCCAGACAAGGACGAAGCCCCTTGCTGGCTTCAAACATAAATGCATCCTTATAAAAATAAGCCCATTTCCTTTTAACTGGAGTGTGCAGGAAGTTTGTTTTTATAAGTAGAAAACAGAACCAG